>NC_064809.1:28611940-28920387 GCF_023721935.1 Panthera uncia
AAGAATATACATAAATCTAATTGAAGTATCATTTCAAAATAATAATGTAGGCATTATTGTACGTCAAACTAGTAGAAAATTCCTAGGAGAAACTTAGAATAGTTATTTAAGAAATCTCTAGGTTCAAAACGAAATTAAACTTTTACAACATTGAGTGAACTAAAACTCAAATGTTTTGTTACATTGAAAAAACATGAATACGTATGGTATTGTGATATAAAGAAAATGCAAAATGTTACCGGGGAAAGGGAGGGTAAACCAACAGCTTATTACTGAAAAATTCTGATCTAGAGATAATCAGATCAGATAAAACACAACTGCAAACTGCATGCTTGTCTCTGATGCTCCCTGGACTGGTTGTGACGACATGTCTGCTCTCACCCACAGTTCACAGTGCACAAAAAAAAACAAAAACATTTCAATCATACAACTGAATAATTCCTCTGACCAAATTGAACTTTCTTTAAGGAAATAAAGGGATAAGATAATAGATCAAATCTTGCCCCACCTCTTTTTTTTTCCTCCTTTTTTCTTTTAGTGAAACTGACATAAATTGTTGAGGAGCACGACAGCGCCACCAACACAGATCAATGCAAAACAAAAAAGATCTCCCACCGTGTGCAAAAAGAAAAAAAATTAGAAAAATGCCAAAAATTACAAAATGTCTCCCAAAGATACATTTGTGGAGAAAAACAAGCTAGATCTACAAAGATTATCTAATGAAGAGCCTCAAAGAATTAATATTATGGAATACAAGTTTAGATCTGATCAGCAAATAAAAGACCCACTATTTAGTAACAGCCATAACTTAATATAAACCCGGTTATGTCAATCTCCACCTTCATTATACCAAGGGCAGCTTTTCGGTAGTTTGTATCCAAGTAATCCATCAAGAAAACCACAATAGGCCAGTTAAAAAAAAAAGAAAGAAAGAAAGAAAGAAAGAAACAAAAACTACATCCATAGTTTGCCTGCTGATAATTTAGTCCTGGACAAATTAGGTAATACATAATTTTTATAAAGGGGATATGCACATATTTGGCATTACCAACATTGCTGGCACAAAACAAGTCCATCTTGAAATAGCTGAGTTCTCCTGTAGTTCACAGTAATTAAAGTATAATTTATATTATAAACATTTAGCTTTAATAATGAAAACAAAAAAACTATCTTTCTTTCTTTTGGTAAAAATTAACCAGACAAGATTAGGTGGAATATGCAGAGATCAAAGCTAAAGAAAAATACAAAGATTGGTTTTGTTAGAAGAAACACAATGAAAATCCTCTTTATCTGGTGGCTCATTCAAAGATTTAATGAAATAAATGTTAAAAAATACAAACTTACCATTAGTGTAGGCAAAGAAGAAGCCAGTTCTTGAAAAATAATTGTAACAATATAGGCTGGATACTTGTGTCCCTAGAAACAACAGCCTCCAGGCAGCATATGGATCTTCAAACATCTTTAAAATATTTGGTAAATAAAAAGTAATACTTTCTTCCATGATCAGTGGCTGAATAGGGTGGCTTCCCCCAGGATCTGTGGGCGTTTGGAAAAAATCGGAGAAATATCCACGGAAGATTAAAAGCAGAGGAGGCAGCGGCAGCCAGAAGACTCTGGGGTTAACAACTTTGCGATGGCAAGCAGGCGTGCTCTGATTGGTTAGGAGGGCAGTGTCCCTACAGTCTGCACTATCCCCCGCTCCCCCCGCCTCCTGCAGCTCGGAAAAAAATGCAGTGTGTGTGCCATTTTACACTGGGCTTTTAAAAGCACAGCCACCCAAACGACAAAAGTCTAAGCTCGCTATTAAGTGACACTGCAAAACAATAGCACCCACGACTGCCTGTAAGCTCAGGAAAATGCCCTTTTAACGTCTTAAGGAACCCTCTTATTTCCTGTATGGGGGTTTTAACGGAATATAATGCATTTCTTAAGCAAATCGTTGATCACTTCGCAAACGTGGATATGTAATTTGGATACAAATATGGCCATTAAAAAAAAAAAACTATTTCCATCAAAACATTGTTGATTTCACATCATAGGTACCTAAAGAAGGCAGTCCTCCTTGAACAAAATTCACGACTCCTGTAGCTCAGAGAGATTTAATTCCTTGTAAAAATAGAACTCGTTAGCTGCAATAACTACCATTTGTGCAAAGAATAAAAATAAAACGATTTTAGTGGTTAAATTTAAAACAATAGACATACTTTTTTTTTTTCCTCCTTAAAAATTCTGTTTCAAAAACCTTTACTGGCTGACAGAATTCTACCACTCTGCCTTACAAACAAAATGGCTGTGGTACTGAGTTTTTTTGGATCCTCCCACTGTGCCTCCTCCCGGCCTCCAGGAAGTGGTAAAAATCCAAAATAAATAGAGTACTAAAAGTACATTGTCCAGTCTGAACTCTGGTGAAACCTCTGGTAAGGGGGTCTTAGAAATGTGCTGCTTTTATGAGTTTTTTTTTTAATTGTTTTGAAAAGAACATCAATCACTAGAGATTTACTTGACTGTAATTTGAACTTCCTGCTTTACATATTTATAAGGTCTTTCACCTATCTTGGCAAGCTTTCAAATTAAGTGGGCTGGGAAATTTGATGCTCTGTCTCTAGTTGTGAGCTGAGTCAGGTATTTGGTGGTTCCAATTGGGCTTTTAAATAAAAATGAAGTCTGAGACTTAAAAAAAAATTAATACAAAATGAATGCAACATGATGATTGTAAATGTAAAGTCAAAAAGCCAGCAAATATCGAAATGTGTCTAATACTGCATATTTGTTAATTGAACACATTCAAAATTCTTCTCCAGCTAAACTTCTAATGAGCCAAGGATAGAGCAATGTTTAAAGGAACTGGATGAAGAAAAGGGGTGAGGAATTGCTTAGTTCTTCAGGATCCCTTTCCCCCTGTGCACATACCTGTTGGTCTGGCATCCCTTTCCCTGCCTGGCATTTAATAGGTAACATTCTTAAGGAGCGATAGCTAAGGTGACTATATAATTCATCATTTTAATCAGGACACTTGAGAGTGAAAGGGGACATATTATTAACTATATGATGATTGGAATAAACAGGGACTGTCCACGGTAAACCAGGAGGTACGGCTTACCATGCATTCATTTGCTTTTGCCAGACAGACACCTACAGTCATGGGTCCTAGGCCAATTTAGATAGAACCTAACTAGATCCCTTCTCTGGGCTATGTCTATTGTCCCTGCTCTCCTTCAACTGGAGTAGATGACGAAAGACTTGGATGCAAATATATTTAATGAACGACTGCGGTAAAGAGATTATTTTGTAATCTCATCAATAGTGACCTGATGACAGTAAAATTCTGTGATATTTATTTGATTATAGTCAGGAAAACATCCTTAAAAAGCTATCTAATGAACACAGTAGACTAACATTCTTGAGTAATTTTTAAGCACTTTTCTTTCCAATAGAAACAATTTTCTAGAGGCCATTCACTGTGTCCTTTTGTCTCTCCACGATCCTAGTCTAGTTCTTTTCTCTCCCATTCTTTCCACCACTCCTTTATATGCACACACATCCACATATATAATTATATATGTACATTCATATATACATATGTAGATGTGCATGTGTGTATATACTTTATTATCTATAAATTAGAATCTTCTAATATTTCTAATTATATATTTTCTTATGGGAGAATTTTCTTCAGAGTTTTTGAGCCAACATTCATGATACACAAGATTTGGACATCTTTTGCTTGGGCAAAGGTAAAATGTAGAGTGAGATGTTTAGAAAAAATTACTGAAAGACATAGGATAAATAATTCTCATGTTGTTTATTCAAATAGTTCTTCAGAGCTTGGAATGT
Organism: Panthera uncia; assembly: GCF_023721935.1. Taxonomy (NCBI): domain Eukaryota; kingdom Metazoa; phylum Chordata; class Mammalia; order Carnivora; family Felidae; genus Panthera; species Panthera uncia. Next base: position 28,615,775 of record NC_064809.1, read on the forward strand.
GCCAGATGTGATGCTTGGTGCTACATATATATTAATGAACAAGAGACAGTTTACCATCTCCTTCAAAGAGTTCATAGTCTAGTGGGGAGACAGAAGAAAGCAAGCAAATAAATATGTAATTGTAAATTGTAAGTGCTATTAAAGACATAGAGTGCAGTCTTAGTAGCAGGGAGGGAAACACACAGATAAGGTGTTAAAAGAAATTGTTTCTAAGAAGGTGACATTGAAACTAGACTTAAAGGATGAGAAGGAGCCAAACTTGAAAAATACATGAGAAATAGCAGACCAGAAGGAGGTTACAACATGTGCTAATGCCCTGAGGCAGAATGGAGCTTGAAGTATTCCAGGAAGTAAAATGAGGCCAATGTCTGTGCAGCCTATTGAGAGAAAGGGAAAATGACATCAGATGAGGTCAGAAATTAGTCTCTGCAGAGGTTTGTAAGCTACAGAAAGGAGTTCCATATCTAAGTGAATTATATCCAGAGAGTAGAAGGTTGGAATTTGAGATTTTGGAAGTTTTAGTGACGATGAGATCCAGAGAAGCTGTGGTGAAGTGGAGGAAAAAACCTAAAGTCCATGCAAATTGTGAATTTACACAGCTGCATCACAGTGTTTTGGTATTATATTTTAAAAATCTACATTTTGCCTGCATCACTATAGCCATTGACCATGACTCAGTTCATAAATACATATGAATAAGAAACAAATATCTAAGATCATACATATTACCAGTAAAATGAAAAGGAAGAATTCAGGCAACCATTTGCCTCATTTTCTGCTTCTTTTCAAGTTTGATTTTGGTATATGTTTATTCAAAAAACCTTATATTTCTTATCAGTTGCACAAAGCTCAATTAACACATTTTTTTTTTTTTTTTTTTTTTAACAAATGAGCTAGGGGTGCCTGGGTGGCTCAGTTGGTTAAGTGTCAGACTTCAGCTCAGATCATGGTCTCATGGTTCAACCCCACGCTGGGCTCTGTGCTGACAGCTCAGAGCCTGGAGCCTACTTCAGATTCTGTGTCTCCCTCTCTCTCTGCCCCTTCCCTGCTTACACTCTGTCTCTGTCTCTCTCTCAAAAATAAATAAACATTAAACAAATGAGCCAAAGCATTATTATAAAGCTAGAATTTAACTAATACAATAGTAATAAAAAGTTATCCTTTTTGAATTTACTGTTTGTTACTGAACCAAAATGCTATGTACACTTGGGTAGAAATAAATGTGTTCGACTTCTTAGATTCCAAGACTTAGAAAATATTTAAAAGCAATGATGTGTAATTCCTCGAATGAGCTTTGATAGTAATAGGAATCTCTAAACAAATCAAATTGTGAACCAATTAGGTAATGCAGTTTTTAAGACCTTTACCTCTTAAAACTGTGAGGTGAAGGAAAACATGGTTTGGAATTCAGAGTTTTAAACCATAGTAGTCCCCCTTATCCACAGTTTTGCTTTTTGCAGTTTCAGTTACCCATGGCCAACCCTCCACAGGAACCAGATGATCCTCCTCCTGACGAGTTGTAAGAAGGTCAATAGTTGGCTGATGCTCTGTCACAATGCCGGCATCATGCCCCTCACTTCATCTCATGATGTAGCATTTTATCAGCTCACATCACCACAACAAGAAGGGTGAGTACAGTAGAGTAAGATGTTTTGAGAGAGACACAAAATTCGCATAACTTTTATTATAGTATATTGTTATAATTTTACTATTAGTTATTGTCAATCTCTTACTGTACCTAAATTACAAATTAGATTTTATCAAAGGTATTTATGTGTAGGAAAAAAACAGTATACATAGGGTTTGGTACTGTTTGAGGTTTTGGGCATCCCTTACGGGTCTTGGAATGTATCGCCCATGGATGAGAGGGAACTACCATAATTTTAAAGCAGTAATATGATGCAGCATTCCATAACCAAATATAATAATAAAATATATGACCAATCACACTAAATGGGGGTAAATAAAGACTATAAGTAGCCCCATATAAGTCAAGTCAGCTTTTGTCACCAAACAGATACTGCAACTTGCAAAAAAGTTTTTAGTTTTCAAATTTTGGGAATTCATAATTGTGGTTAAGAGACTGTGCATCTGAAGATGCTAGTCCATTCAGTTTCTTAAAAAAAAAATCATTCTTAGTTTAAATCAAAGCTCATAATCCAAATGCTCATGAAAAGAGTTACAATTTGGAAATGGCCAAACTTCCATTTGTGGACCATAATGAATTAATGTGCACCATGTTATCAAATTTCTTTAGTTATTTGTGTGGTCTTAAACAAATTCTTTTAATTTTACCCTTTAATATTTTTCCTGTATTTTCCTTCTTAAGAATAGTGAAATGTTATGATTCTTTTCTAGGAAACATATTTTGAAGCAGTACCTCACCAGTCTTTTCCAAATGTTTTAATTTTATATCTGTGGCAGAGATTATAGGAGTTTTACTTCAGAACTCATTACCCATTGTGGGATGATTTTAGATTGCATGTATCTAAGCACAGTGGCATTTTCAAGAAAGGTCATTCATGGGAGGAGTTTGTGACCATTGGTGTGGCTGGGACTGTTGGCTAGCCAGTATCCAGCCCCTCTTTCTTTCTTACTAATAAAGAAAGAAAGATTCAAATTTTGTTTTGGGTTTGCTACCCCCCAAACTATTTGCCACACAGTTTTAAACAGTGAGATTTAGGCAGAAGTGATTTGGTGGAGTTTCTGAGAAAACATTGATAGGGGCCTGACTCAGCAGGCAGGGCCCTTTGCTCTTCACCTTCACCTTTCTTCCTGCTTGGAATGTGGTCACCACACCTAGGTGGAGTCAGGAGCTCTGTGACAGCCAAGAGGATGGCTCATGGCTAGGGGTAGCTGCATAGAAGGAAGAACATTAGGTTCTGTGGAGCCTTCATTCCATCTGGATTTTCTTTTTTCACATAAGGGAAATAGAAAACCACTAATTTGTCTAAAAGCACTGTTTTATGGGGTCTCTTCTTCATAACTAATGCATTTTCTAGTACAATCAGTGTGAGTTATCTTCAAATTATTTTCTCTGTTAAAATCAGTTACTTTTTAATTGCTGTATAATTCTAGGCTGAGAAGGGGACTTTATAATCTGGGTTTTGGTTACATTTGGTTACATAGATATAAGATATGCATATTTGTATGTATATATGTATGTCATATGTGTACACTTATATGCAAAAATTCTTGAGCTATACTTTGATTAGTACATTAAATCTATTATATTGTATGCATGTTATTTCTTAATAAAAGAAAGCTATTTTAATTATTACAGAGTGATGGGATCTGATAATTTGCAATAGACATGGTGAGGAACAAGATGAAAGATATAATTCTTTAAAAAATATTCAATAACCTCTGTTCTAAGTGCCTAAGACAACTACTCATTTCTCTTATTAAAAAATGGTTCTCCTATATTTATGTTTTCCTTTAATCATGTTGCTGGCAAGTATTCTAGAACTGCATATTCCAACACTATTCACTCTCTCAACATTCTTTTTCTTATATTCTTGACAGCTATATGCATGCCTCCACCAGCAGCAGCCATTTTCATCCTCTGAACCCTAAATCTTGGGTGACCTCAGCTGTTACTCAAATGTCTCATTCCTCTATGGCTTATCAGAATTCAAGACTCTGTGGTAACTGACCTGTTATGGACCTGTGGACACGAAATAGTTAAAACAGTAAACCTAGACCCTAGCTTGGAGTTTTCTTGTATTGTAGTATGCTATGGGAAGTATCATAGTAAAAATATGACAAAGAGGAATTTTTCTTCTAGTATTCAATATGAAACTTATTCTTTGTGCTATTAAAAAAAATAGAACATATTTCCCTCCATGACCCCCACCACTCCCACCTGCAAATTGGTGATGAAAAAAATCGTATACTGACAGAGACTATCCTGTTTAAAATTTAACCCCTGTGTAGATTTGAGGTCAAAGAGGAATTGGAATAACCACAGCAACAGAAGCACGTTTGGTAAAGACTCTTGCTTAAAGTATGAGATTGAATAATTATAGAAAAAGAGATGAAAATTTTCTGTGAGAAATCATTAAAGCTTCCATACAAGAAAGATCATTTACTGTTATAGAACATGAATTATTATTGGGAAGAAAACGTCAGTAAATAATTCAGGCCTGGGATGACAAAGGAAGAAGAGTTTAACAGGATCAAATTGTAAATAATTTCCCTAGCTATATCTAGCTAAATCTAGCTAAGGCTTCTTATAATTCCTTAGGGTGGGGGGAATGGGGGTTGATTTTAATGAAGGAATCTGCATAGGTGGTTACTGTATTTTAATATTTAGGTCAGTTATTTGTAATGAATTTGTTCTGCATTAAAAGAACACTTTAGGCATTGTTATAAGTTAGAATTTGGGAATTTGAATAGCCCTCAACTGACAATTGCAGTAAAAATTCTGGTGCTCAAAGTAGGTGGTGCAAAGAAATAGCACCCCTTAAAAATGTGCTTTTACAAGACTTATTCCTGTCCGTCTTGGTTAACACCTTGCTATGGCATACAGTGGGAAGCAATGGGGGGGGGGGGGGGGGGGGGGGGGGGGGGCGGGGCTTTATCTTGCCAGTTAAGGGTAACTAATAAAAGAGAGGCAGTTCTTGCAAAGCTGAATTGCTGGTGTGATGATTCACTTTAACTTTTTGACCACTGAAAGAAGCTTTATTTTATATGTGATATAAACACATGTGTTTGTAACCAGCTGACAATTACCCAATGTCAAAGCTAGCTTTCATATTTTCTTGTTGATAAGAATAAGTAGTGGCCTAAGTGATCTTTACTCTTTTCTTACATATTATTCTCCTCTATTATATTCATTTTTCCTTCCAGATGGTGAAAAGTAATATAAACTTAATTCAAGCCACTTGGAAAATATGGAAATGTGTAATAAAGAATATAATCCTGGTTCTTTGGATCTCTTTCTAATGTCTTTCCTTGTACTTCTTTTTGTGTTGGCAAACTTTCAGAATAAAGGGTGCCAAGTCAGCGATCCCTATTATATAACTGAACAAGTGTATATATAATAGCAGTCACAAAAATAACTCAGACAGAAGTGATTACATAATTAACACAATTGCACCCTACTTTGACAAGTGGCAGAGATTTTCAAGAGGCATTAGAAAACTGTCCCCCCATTCTATAGTTCTAAATTATTTGTAAAATCACAGATAGCACAAACTCCTTTCCATGTAATAACCACATTGCTTGCTTTCTAATCATTTCCCAGGATCATTTGAGTTGAATGAATTTGGGTTACATGGGAGTGAATACTGAATAGAGGGGTAACTTTGGAGCATGAAACACTTGGAAAACAGGGAAAGATGGTCAATGAGTAAAGACGATGATAAGGGATTCCTAGGGGATGAGGGAGAAGAGGATCAGAAGGGGAGGCGGAGTATAAAATAACATGGGATGGTGTCATAGATAGGGTGACTAGGGTGACTAGATAATTTGTAGTAAAATTGAGAAATTTTCAAGAGTGAAAATGGCGCTATTAGTAACTGTACTGGTACAACAGCCTGGATTATACAGGGAAAATCAGAAAATATGGTCATTTTAGATCAACTTTTTATAAATAAGCCTACAGCCCTGGTGGCAGCCAACTGTTTGCTACCTTATTCTATATATGATAAGTTGTTGATACGACCTTCCTTATTTTCAGACTTACTATCATTTATCATTTACCTCTTATCATTTTTCACCTAGCAAAAGAAAATGCCAGATGGGTGTTATTTATCCTTACTGGGGGTTCTTTAAAGCGATTGCTTATCCAGGAGTTAGTGTAAAATGTTGATGAGGCCAAGATCAGGTTTCAGTCATCATGAGATTGAGTTAGTCACTCTATTTTAGGGTCCAGGCTTCATTCTCAGAACTGCTAGTAAAGATCCGTGCTATTGGCTCTTTATTTCATGGTAATTTTAAGCCAGACACTGGCATGCTGGACTCTTGTCTTTGCTTCTCTGTAGAGATTATTGCAACATTTTTGCTGTCCTCAAAGAAGTCTTTAATATGCAATCCTCAGTAACAGACATCTTAAAACTATTTGTATCTTCACATCAGTATGCTGTGTCCACTGTGCATATTTGGAAACCAATACATCAAACCTAAGTTTGCAAAACATAATTTGAAGAATACTTACAATAGGAAACAAGGCTAAATTCCTATCTATTTTGAACTGATCCTGAAGCAGTGCTTCTGGATCTGCTTTCACCCTGGGCCTGAACTGTTCATTGAGAACTGAGACCCTTTCGGCTTGGAATTCAAGTTGAGCATGGTCTTGGGACTTGGCTATTGCTGAAAGAATCCCGAAAGAGCCCCTTGTCAGTCTGAGGCCACTAGGGCTAGCATGTGGCACTTGGTACCATCAGAACAGGTTTATTGTAGCCAAATCTCCCTAAAGTCTCCCTCTTTTCTGATAGGACTCAGACTAGCTGGACTCGCCACCTCAAGATGCCCCAAGGAGCCCTGGGTACATGATAGAAAGAGGTGGAAACTTGGAGGAGTATAGACATTGCTTAGAGACTTTCTTCTCTTACTGGCAGGAGGTGGTGCTCAGTTCTTCCTCTCTGGCAACAGAGTGGGATAGGGTTGCACATCAAATTACAAAGAGATCATCTGGTCACCTGCTTTTTAAAGAATAGTCTCTGGTGGGATTTCTCAAACTGGTATCTCTGAGCTCTCCGTGAGTATTTAAAAATTTTTAATTTTCATTTAAACAATAATTTAAAAGTAAGAAGCATATTGTGCATCATCTGAATGACCTCCCTACGGCCAAGTGTTACTCTGCAATTTTAGTCTGTTTTTATAATTGAGTTAGCACCAAGCAATTCTACTTTAATCAGGGAACTAATGAGAAAAGAACCAAAGCAGACTTAATATGTAAATGATGTGTTTATATCAAGTAAAGGCATAATATCACTATAAGCTATATGAACAATGGTTTACAGTAATTTGGATGAAAAACAGTGATGAGGTAATGTAGTCTTGCACTACCTGGTTTTAACCTGACCAAATTCATCAAATTCACGCTACCAGTAGTTATGGGGAAAACAATTATCTTCTGTCACATCACATTAAGACCTTTAATTTAAAACTTATTGGTTTTATTGGTTGGTTTATATTCAATTTATAGATGGGTATTCTTTATAGTTACATAAGCCCTGTGAGTATAAGGAATTTATACCTAGTTGTAACTGTGTACAAGTATGGTTAAAATCATGTATTGAGAGGCCAAATTTCCTGGGTATTCATGCTACCACTGCCACATACTAGCAGAGTAATCTTGGGAATGTTACTTAACCTCTCTGTGTCCCAATTTCTTCATCTGATTTGGGATAATAAAATATCAGCTACTATTATTGTCAAGAGGAATTGAATACATGTAAATAATTAGAATAGTACCTGGAGATGCTAGATATTCCTATGGTAAAAGTAATTTAGCTCAGTAACTTAAGAGAAGATCCCAAAGTGTGAGAAGCCTGCTCTATTAGATAAAGTATATGGAATAATAAATAACATTTATATAGCACATTAAGTTTAAAAGTACTTTTTCATATACATTATTCCACTTAGTCTTCAACATCTAACCTGAAAGCTAGATAATATTTTTTATTATTTTAAAGATGAGGAGACTAAAGCTTCAAAAACACGTTTGTCATGAGCATTTGATATTTTTCTTCCCCATGGAGAATGAAGGGATATTTTGTTCAAACATTTTCCCATCTTCTTTCGGGTTGCTAGGAAGCCCAGAGCTAATTTTATACTTTAGTACACATTAGTACTTGTGAAAAGACTTACTGGTCTGAACATATATGTTATATTTTTTCTTTTCACTTGGTTTTCCATTCCAATTTATATTTTCCCTGATTCTGAAATTTTATGTATACTATTTTGTTATTTGGAATTTTTATAATCTGCCTCATATACATTTTGGAAAATTTTGAGTCATAAATAAATAAACTGACCCATGGTTACATAACTGGTAAGATTCAGATCTTGACCTCAGTTCTTTTGCCTTCGTGGAGAAGTCACATTTATGGAGCATTAGTGTGACCTGGTGATTTATATTCATTATCTCATGTAATCTGCACAATAATTAGTATGAGGTATGTTATTGCTCTCTTTATTTTCAGATGAAGACATTGAAGCTTATAAAAGTTTTAAAATTTTCCTAAAGTTAATAAATATTGTTATAATTTTTGTTCCTATAAATTGTTCTTAAACAAAAGCATGAGCTTCCTCTTCTAACTTCTGTCCCCCTGTAAGGGTTTAGGGCAAGATCTTTGTGTCAGTCTCCCTAGCCCTGTCCCCCCACTTATGGCTTTGCCAAAAACAAAACTTCCATCCCAACTACTTGCCACTTAAACAAGATGTTTATCATTTTTTAGCTAAAAAGAATATTTGCTATAATAGAAATACCATAAATACCAAGCAAAGATGGTTCCCACCTTACAGTGTCCTTAGTAAACTTTTAGGGTTACCCAGAGCATAGTGCTCTTTCTGTCACCGTTGTACACTTGCCCAGGATTCACATCTAGTTTCTAGAAAAGGCCAAAAAAAAAAAAAAAAAAAATCAGAGACTGGTGCCCCAGGGGTGAGGTAGCATGCAAATCTATGCTCCCTGATACTGGCCAACTTACCTATTTCTTTTCTTGGGTCAGTTTTATGTTTTTTATAGGGCCTGAAGATTGTCGCTCTGATTAGCTCCTATCAGCACATTTTCTGACTATTCCAAACGTGTGATAGGATTGCTTCTCTAATTGCCAGTCAGCTATTGGCTGGAGTCAGGCAAGCGGAAAGCCTGGGATTGTCTCTTGCCATTATGACCTCAACTGATGTCATAAGGGAGCACGGGAATCATTAAGTACCATCTAGAGAACAGAGTAAATGACATTTGACTTTCAGTTGCCCTTCCATCATTCTACATCAGTCTTTATAGTTTCCCAAATAGTTTCCCAAATAGTGATGGTTCCCAAACTTTAGTCATTTGATTTTCACGATTTTTGCCATATCCTCATATCACCTTTGCTATTATTTATTTAAAGTTTCTTTAATGTAATGGCATTTTTACTTAAATAAATTATTTGGAAGGAAGACTTTATATTGCCATCATTAATGGGAGAACAGTTACACTTATTATTAATAGATGATAATCTTAAAACTAAGTAAAATGAGAGTAAGACAATAGTATTAAATTCTTTCCAGACATAGGGATTGGGAATTAATAGGCCTGTCATTTATTTCTAACAATCCCATAAACTATCTCATAAACTATAAAATAGTATACGATCAATGCAACTTTTAGTGCCATCGCTTTCCTCATTTGAAAAAGCTTCAAAACCATTTACCATGTTATCTGTGAGGAAAGAGGAGAGATTTCCTATGCCAGAAAGTAAGTAGAGACTACAGGGCATTAGATTGTAAAGGAGCCAACAGAGGTTGGAAACTATAAGTATCAGCGGCATGATACAGACCTTAAACCAGAGGGTGCCAAGTTTGACAAACATCCCCTTTGGTTTAACCTAGAAAGTTTACTGAATCCTACTTTCAGATTTTGAGTAGTAAGATTAATAAAGAAAAGCAAAAACAGGGCGCAATCTTAGAATAAAGAGCTTAGAAGCTGTTCAAATGAAGGGAAGAATCACAGTAGTGGAGAAATAAAGAGGGGAAGAAAAAAGGAGAGCATATGTTCTCGGTGTTAAAAATTACACATCCTGATTCCTAAACAAAATTCTGCTTCAGATGATACTTCTAGATTAATCTAATGACTTTGAAAATATACACATATTCTGAAGGTTCTTTTACCTTTTTATGGGCTTATAAAATACCTGAGTTGCTTAGGTGGTAGTTATATTTGTGGATATTATTGGTCACGAGATGAACAAAGAAAGACCTAGAAGGAGTCTCTTAGGAAAAGTACACAGATTACAGAACCATTCTAAATATAATTTGTTTTTCAAGAAAAATTCAAATAAACTATTTATTGCTCCAATATAGGGATTATTTTATGAAAGCCCTGATAAAAATGTCATTGGGGATGATTATCAGACTCATTCTTTCAATGATTCAGTTGCCAAGAATGCAAGAATATAACTTGGTTAAAGTCTTGGATAACTTGTTATGATGTATTTTGGAAAAAATATATGAGGAAAAAATGAAAATTGTTAGTTGGATATTGTGGCAGTTTTAGGAATTGGGCTGAGACTAAGGAGTGTTCACAAATAATTAAAAAAGGAAAAAAACTGCAAAGATGACATAGAAGCAATGAAAAAAAGTTAGAAAGTGTCTTTAAATCAGTTGAGCAAGATTTGGGGTATGAATAGGTGTGCTGATAATAACGGTAAGAATAAGCAGAGCCAGACATCAACCTGAAACTATTCCAGGGACATGCTGCTGTGAATATATTCAATAGCTGCATATCTTCATTGTGCATAGGGAATAGTTACATATATGTTACCTTAAGATTAGATTGGTTCCCAGAGAGCCAAATGGGGAGTTCACAAATTTATGGATTAACATCTTTTGAATCCTATGGAAAAGTAAGTCATAAAGACACACATTTTATTTGTCTTTTTCTCTCTTCTCCAAAGCAACAAAAATCCAATTTCCCCTACCAATTTAAGTCCCATAGCTCTAAATGTGGCTACAGGCTCACATCATTTTGAAGGGCAAAGAACCACTTTGGGTATGGGGAGCTTTCAAAACTATCTACTACTTAAGACTGAGAAATGGGATATCAGCTCAAGATTTCTGGTTCTGGATCTTTGAAATCTTAAATTCAACATTTTAAAGAAGATCATTAAATTTTCCTACTTTCTAGAGATGTTTACCTGTCATGATTGGATTTCCCCACCTCAGCATGAGTAGTCTCCAGGCCTTGAATGTGACTTGATGTTCAGTAGGCTCTCAATTAAATTTTGACAAATTTGGGGCACCTGGGTGGCTCGGTAGGTTAAGCGTCTAACTTTGGCTCAGGTCACGGCTCACAGTTTGTGGGTTCGAGCCCCTCATTGGGGCTCAGACCCTGGAGCCTGCTTTGGATTGTCTCCCTTTCTCTCTGCCCCTCCCCCGCTCATTCTCTCTCTCTCTCTCTCTCTCTCTCTCTCTCTCTCTCTCTGTCAAAAGTAAATAAACATTAAAAAAATTTTGGCAAATTTGACTTTGGGAGAGTCAGCCTTCTCAAAATATATGTATAAAACATGGAGTTTCACTCACCTCCAAAAATCCTCTAGTCACAAAATGGTACCCACATGGTCTGATTCAAATATATGGGGCTAAGGTCAGTCAGAGTAAGCAGGTGTGGAGACAGAAGAGAAGCCTACTGTCATAACCAGGGGACTTAAAACAATCCTGACCTTTCCTGAAGATGTTAGAAAGTGACCTAAGAATGGTCTTTTTTCCCTGAAAATTTCTGGATCCTTCCTTAAGGATCAATGGTGTTTCACTCAATGAGCCTTTGAGGCATAAATATATATTGATTGAATTTAATATACACAGTAAAAATATATAAATTTTAAGTGTATAGCTTGATGAAATTTTACAGAATGGATAGGACCCAGATCAAGAAACAGAATAGTGTTAGAATTCTGGAAACCCCCTTTATGCCCTCTTCTAGCTATTCCCCCACAAGTGACTACAATTCTGACTTGTAGCACCATTAGCTTGTTTTGTCTATATTTGAACATGAAAGTAGACATCGTGTAGGAACAGAATCATACACAATGCCTACTTTCACGTTTGGTTATGTTTGTGAGATGCAGTGCTGCTGCATAGTTGTAGTACACTCACTGCTGTGTAATATTTTGCTTTTGAATATACTATCATTTATTTCTCATTTCTATGGTTGGTGGACAGTTGGGTACTATTCTGATCCATTCTGGACAGATTTGGCCCAGAAATTAAGCTTCTGGACTTTAAAGGAGCATTTCTAAAGTTGGCTTGAATGTGATGTTGTTGAGGAAAGCTTACTACTACCTGGACTAGAGATTTCTATAAAGGGGATAAATTATTATCTAAGGAGGGATTCAGATTTATCATCACAGGGTGCCACAAGTTCTCTAAGAGGAAGTGAAGAATATCTTCATATATTGGAATTTTGCTGAGGTCTTCTAAGTGTGATAAAATATTCATATTTCACATATGTCTCTAAGGTAATTTCCTACCTTTTCTTAAATAAAAGTATGTGTGCCCCGGAATTTTGTAGATTGCAGATCCTGTTATGCACCATCACTATCCTGAAAAAGCCAGAAATTATCACTGTTTTTATCTAAAAAGAATATCAAGATCTTTCTAGGGAGGATAAAGGCCTGATAACTCCTCATAGAAGTATTTGTGTCTTTGTATTTGGTCTCTAAGAGCTTTAGCTTTCAATATAAAAGCTTCCATGGTGAAGGGTTGGTCTCAGCACTGTGTGTAGGCTCCTTTTAACACAGATATTATGACATGGTGGTTGATCATGGACAGGTGTGTGAGTATAAATTAGAAGAAATATAACTGTGGAGCCCAAATAGGGACACTACTATGGCAATGGCAGCAATACCCTCAACCATAATCACAGTGTCTGTAGAAAAGCCTCTGTAGGACTCTCTGAGATTATTATTGACAGAAACTTTGAGTTACTGCAAGAAGCAGACAGTTGAATGCTGATCAGACTCTGTTTCTTTCCCTATTTGGCATTTGGAAACACTATTGAACCCTTGCCTTTGAGTAAGCCCTTGGTTTTTTGAACAATCTGTAGGTGGGAAGCTTTAAGATGGAACTGGCCCTTCCTTCCTTCCTTCCTTCCTTCCTTTCTTCCATTTTTCTTTTCCTCTCATTAAGCCACTCTTTCTATCCATTCTCCTCCTCTGAAAGAGGCAGTTGCTGTGGAAATGGCAGTGCCTGGGGCTAAGCAGACAACCAACATGGTAGATAGATCAATTACATACAGGTAGATTGAACAAATAAATAAACACACTGAGGATCATGTGAGTCAGGTTTCTCACTGTTGGAGAAAGAGTTTACAGATATGGAAAGAGGAAGGCCGGAGAGAACCTGAAGTGCTGAATTGGAATTAAAAGTATTGGTATGTAAACTAATGAGTTTAAAAAATATACATACATGGATACATATAGAGATAAATATAAATGTGTGTGTGTTTGTATGTCTATGTGTATACATGCATATATTTCCTAGCTCTGTTCTCTGAGAGAGCTTAGAAGCAATGACAGCTCAGTAGAAATGAACATGGTGAGTGCCTAGATCTTGGTTTCTAAATATTGATATTTGCTAAAAGGAACCAGTATTTGTTGGAAATGGTTGGTACCAGAGCTGAGGCAAAGAAAATGCAAGATGATTTAGGATCACCTGTTGTTCAAGAGAGTAAGGAAATGCTCAAACAATTATTAACACTTGTCAAAGGACATAGAAGCTAGCTTGAAGGGATCCCCACTGGCCAAGTCTGGTTCATTTTGCACATAAAAGTAAGTAAGGACAGTAACACACTACAACGCATTGAACAAAATAGGAATACACAAGTCCATACAGAGATAAGCAAACAAGCAGGAGAGAAAGTTTTTCTTAGAGTAGAATGCCAAATCCTCTATAAATGTGAAGTTATTTCATAAAGGTAATCTATGTGGTACAAGTATGTAGTGTTTATAGCACAAATATAGTTCCAAAATTATATAGTTTTAAAATAATAACAAAGTGAATATCAGCATGATTCCAAGAAAAACGATCACAGAGAAAGAACTCACAGATGAGATAAAAAGGCCTATTTTATTTTTCTGTAGGCATGTGGGTGTTTCTTCCCTTTGGATGGATAATTCCCAGCAGAGCTTCCTTCCATGCTGCCACCTACTGACACTAGCACCCCCTTTCAGCAAACCCCATTCAAAGCAAGAAAAATTAAGGACTATGTTATCATTTCCCTTGGACATAGGAGGGAAAAGGCAAAATAAACATTGAGCTATTTATTCATTAGAAAAGAAGTTGTTGGACTTTAACCTAAAAAAGCAGGAGAGAGAAAAAGAGAGAGAGAGAGAGAGAGGGAGGAAGAAAGAGAGAGAAGGAAAAGAGAGCCTTACCCCTTGTTTGTGCTCTCAGGTGCAACTGTACAGCCCATATTAGTTACAAGTCCTTCTGAATGTGGGTTTGGACCATTTGGGTTAATGTGGCGGCTAGAAAATGCCTCTCTCCACACTGGCAGAGGCTCAGTGTGGTGCTATTGTTAGGTGGAAAGGAGCAAGAGAACTGAGCCTGATAGTACTCCCCAGCCAGCAGGCTGCAGGTTTTTGGCAGATGTCCACCATGTGGTATGAAAATGCTCTCAAGATCTAGTCCCTGCTTGCTGCTCCTGCCTCCCTTCCCAGCACTCCTCCTGTCTGGGCTCCAGCCATACTGAATTACTTGGAGTTCTAGAATACGGTACATTCTTTTCACCTCCTTTCAGGATGTGCCAATCTGTTTTAATCTTCTGAGTATCTGAGTTCTCTCCTTGATGTTGCCTGGTGGCAGGAACTTCCAGAATAAAGAGTCCCAGCATGCCTCCTGTAGTTTTGAGTAATAATTGCTATGTATTCCTTATTGCCAGATACTGCCACTCACTTTGACAGCAGCCTATGCTGGATCAACCTGTGTTCTGTTGACTGTGATCATGTGGTTGGAATATCCGCTTGTCAGACTGTAAGTTCCCCTAGAATCCTGGATCTCTGAGTAGCACTTATTGCACTTGTGATTATTTGATGTTTCTCTTTGTCTTTACCCTCTATGAAAGCAATGGCTTTTCTTACCGACTACTCTGCTTTTAGACTTAGCACAATAACTGGAACATGACACGTATTTCAGCAAATGTTAAGACTTAATTTCCTAGTACCTAGGGAGGGATCTGTTCTTCCTCTGTCTGTCCCACATGGTTGGTAGTTTAGCTCCAGATCCCAACCCTTTCGAGTCTGTTCTGCCACCTGGAGAAACTGTGACTTGCCTGACTGTGTTCTGTGGTTAGATAGTACAAAGATGGCATTAGAGATCAGATTTGTCATTACCTGAACCATTAATTATAGTTTGAAAACAACAGACTCCTGGCAAAGAACCCTATGATTCTTTTTTTTTTAATATGAAATTTATTGTCAAATTGGTTTCCATACAACGCCCAGTGTTCATCCCAACAGGTGCCCTCCTCAATGCCCATCGCCCACCCTCCGCTCCCTCCCAACGCCCATCAACCCTCAGTTTGTTCTCAGTTTTTAAGAGTCTCTTGTGTTTTGGCTCCCTCCCTCTCTAACCTTTTTTTCCCTTCCCCTCCCCCATGGTCTTCTGTTAAGTTTCTCAGGATCCACATAAGAGTGAAAACATATGCTATCTGTCTTTCTCTGTATGACTTATTTCACTTAGCATAACACTCTCCAGTTCCATCCATGTTGCTACAAAAGGCCATATTTCATTATTTCTCATTGCCAGGTAGTATTCCATTGTGTATATAAACCACAATTTCCTTATCCATTCATCAGTTGATGGACATTTAGGCTCTTTCCATAATTTGGCTATTGTTTGGCTGCTATAAACATTGGGGTAAAGTGCTCCTATGCATCAGCACTCCTGTATCCCTTGGGTAAGTTCCTAGCAGTGCTATTGCTGGGTCATTGGGTGGATCTATTTTTAATTTTTTGAGGAACCTCCACACTGTTTTCCAGAGTGGCTGCACCAGTTTGCATTCCCACCAACAGTGCAAGACGGAAGAACCCTATGATTCTTAAGGTTGTCGAGCTTGCTTGACAAGAGTTTCAATCTAATCAAGAATATTGAGAATATTGAGAGACAGAGAGAAAATAATCAATTATTTAACTAATTAATTAAAATAATAATAATAGTCACTATTATCTAGTGCTATGTGCTGTCCTAAGTGCTTTACATGCATGAACTTTTTTAATCCTTGCAAAAACCACACAAGTGAGGGATTATTATTATGCCCATTTTATTTTTTTCTTTTTTTTTTTTAACGTTTATTTATTTTTGAGACAGAGAGAGACAGAGTATGAATGGGGGAAGGTCAGAGAGAGAGAGAGGAGACACAGAATCTGAAACAGGCTCCAGGCTCTGAGCGGTCAGCACAGAGCCCGACGCGGGGCTCGAACTCATGGACCGTGAGATCATGACCTGAGCCGAAGTCTGACGCTTAACCAACTGAGCCACCCAGACACCCCTATAATTATGTCCATTTTAAAGGTGAAGTAATTGAGCCATTGGAGTAACTTGCCCAAGGTCAAGTAAAAAGTAGGATTCAAAGTAGGGCAGACTGGCTCTAGAGTCTGTGCTTGTAACCTCTGTACTATTCTGACTCTCAAAACTACAAAGCCTAATGATCTGGGAAAAAATATGGTGTGACAGAGATAGAAAATTAGTATTTCTCAGTTTAAAACTTCAACAACAATAAAACCAAAACTGGCCAGGTGAGGATTGACCTCAAATGTCAACATACCAAAACATAGGATAGGGTAGGGTAAGGAAGGGATGAAAATAAACTTTAAATTTCAGTATGCTCATAAAACCAGCAGACCAAGTTACATCTAGCTTTTGGGTTCCCTTCCGGTCCATGTCCATATACATAATTATAACCATGACAGATACAATTTTGAATTCTGCCTTTTTCATTTAACATTGTGATAGCCATTTAACCACATTGCTTTCTAAATGTCAGATGATACCATATTATAGTTTTAATTTGCATTTGTTGTTAACTCATTGAAGGTTTTTCCATGTTTGTTTACAAATTGTGTATTCATTATATAAATTATTTACACCTTGCCCTTTTAGCCACTAAAACCTTAACTTTTTTTTAATAAATTTGTTTGATTCCTTTTTGCAATATTGACATTGTTTATTACCCTTCTTTTAAAATTTTTTTAACGTTTATTCATTTTTGAGAGACAGAGAGAGACAAAGCATGAGCAAGGGAGGGGCAGAGAGAGAGAGGGAGACACGGAATCCAAAGCAGGCTCCAGGCTCTGAGCTGTCAGCACAGAGCCTGATGCAGGGCTTGAACTAATGAGCCATGAGATCATGACCTGAGCCGCTGTCTGACGCTTAACCTACTGAGCCACCCAGTGCCCCTGTTTATTACCCTTCTAATGACAACATAAAATTTGAATTTCTGTAGCTTTGCACCACTTAAAAATATGTATATAATCTACCTAGATTCATTTTTGTGTAAAGTATAGGCATAGATAAAAATTATATTTTCATATTATACAATCACAATTTCTTCAACAATATTATTGACTCACTTGTCTCACCACTGACCCCTCAGTGCTGTTTTTATCTCTAGAAATCACAGGCATGTAGAAATTGTAGACATTTATAGCATGAGATGCATGACCAGAATGTGGTACTTAAAAGACATATCTAATGAACATCATACTATCAGATCTGAATATTGGAAAGGAGAACAGCAATGCACTTATTCATTTGTTCCACACATTGAGAACCTATTGTGTTCCAAGTACTATTTTAGATGCTTGTGACATGCCAGTAAAAAAAAAAAAAAAAAAAAAAGAGAAAATCAATGCCCTGTGAAGTTTACATTTTTGTGGTAGGGATCAAACAAAGTAAATAAATATAAAACTTATTAAATGATAATGAATGTGATAGAAAAAATAAAACAGGAGATACCATTTAGCAAGAGTCAGATTGGCCACAAAGATTCTAATTTTAAGTAAGTTGATCTGGAAAAGATTCATTGTGAAGGAGGAGAGTGAATCAAGTAGACATCTGAAGGAAGACTATTCCAGGTAGAGGAAATAGCAAGTACAAAGGCACTGAGGCAGGAACATGCTTATTGTGTTTGAGGAACAACAAGGAGGCCAGAGTGGCTGGAGTGGAGTAAGACAGAAGAAGTCAGCGAGATGGAGGTGTGTGAAGATCATATAGGTTTGTGAGCCTATACAGATCTAATTAGGGATATATATATATATATATATATGGGCATAGAAACACAGAGAACATTTGGGTTGATACAAAAGAAAAGAAGAACTCGGTGGCACTACTCTGGAATACAATATAGCCTGCCATGGCAAATACAGGATATGTATGTCATGCTCCTAAATGAATTTTAAATCTATAGTATATCATTCTATAGTGAGACAATTATTATGATAGTGAGTAGTACATGGGTTTTGGAATTATGTGAAATGGGCTCAAATTCAAGTAGAGTAATCTTAGGAAAGCTGCCAAAACTTTCAGACTCAGTTTCATCATCTGTAAAATGGTTACATTAATACCTGTGGTGGAGGAGCCTTTAAAAAAAAAAAGCTTACTCATTTACTGAGAGAGAGAGACGAGAGAGAGAGAGAGAGAGAGAGAGAGAGAGAGAGAGAGAGAGAGAGAACGAGTGGGGTAGGGGCAGAGAGAGAGAACCTGAAGCAGGCTCCATGCTGTCAGTACAGAGCCTGACACAGGGCTTTATCTCCTGAATCGTGAGATCATTATGTGAGCTGAAATCAAGAGTCAGATACCTAATTGACTGAGCCACCTAGATGCTCCACTGGTGGAGGGATCTTAAGTCATAACTGAAAGAAGCCATTATAGCCTGCCTATTTTATCCCACGATCTGGAATCAAATCTGCTTTATTTGGCATTTCTTTTCCCTCTACTTAAGATGCTATTAACTGTAACCTCAAACTGCATTTTTAAAATCTGTTAACAGAAACACTTGAGATAATTTGCACTTGCTTTTGTCATAGAGTGTTTTACTATCGTCTTTCTACTAGTGTACATAAGGGTTTGTTGTTGTTGTTGTTGTTATTGTTTTGTGTTTTGATATTCATCTTAAAACACATATGTCCCTAAACCCTCACAAATCTGTTACCACATTGCTTTTATATTTGAAAAAATGATGACTTCAACTAGTTTAGCAAAGTCCAATCTTTCACTTATATTACATGGTACTGTTACTTTTTAGTGTTCTTTTCTAAAAATATCTTTTTTAAAGTTTATTTTTATTTATTTATTTTGTTACTTGTCTTCCCTGTTTTTGCTTTTCCTTGTACCACAAAACCATCCCATGTTCACAGTCTGGTGTATGTAGCCTAATGTACTTTTTCTATGAT
Source organism: Panthera uncia (assembly GCF_023721935.1). Taxonomy (NCBI): domain Eukaryota; kingdom Metazoa; phylum Chordata; class Mammalia; order Carnivora; family Felidae; genus Panthera; species Panthera uncia. Next base: position 28,634,878 of record NC_064809.1, read on the forward strand.
CATGTAGCCACTTAAAAACATATTTATACACGTTCACATTTTTGTTTCATTTGTTTTACATAAATGGAATCATACACATCTCTGTGCATCTTACTTTTCTTGCTCAATAATACTATCTGGAAATCTCTTGGGCTAATTTCACCCAGTCTGCCCTTGTAAGCAAACAACTTTCCATGCCACCACAGAATAATCCACAGAACAATTGGGGGAAATATAATTAAATGGCTCCTTCGTGTAGTTTTTTCAAAACAAAGGAAGTCTGTTCTAAGGAATAATTGATGTCGCTACTCCTTGTGGCAGAAAATGTCTAGCAACTTTTAGATGAAACCTCTTCAGATTCAAAACAAAACAAAACAAAACAAAACAAAACAGAAATACTAAAATAGGACCCTGCTTTTACCAGGCACCTTTATCTGCCTGATATATTGACCGGTTTTGGGAAAGGAACCAAGTGATAAACTTATTATAAAGTATTGGAAGTGCTAGGATCCACCTAGGAGTTTTTAGTCCTCATAAATGGGCAATGTCTGAACTAGATGCCAAAAATTCTCCTGAATAAAAGTCATGCCCTGTCACCAATAGACCAAAATAACAGGAGAACAATTACAAGTAGTAAATGTGGGGTGGTGCACTTATGTCAGAAGTCAATTTCACAAGTTTTGTTAGCCTAGAAAGGGGAGAACAGGTGGTAGTAGTTAATGTGAAAGATGGCTAGGCAGTGTTAGTAAATTTCCACTTTAACATAAGCAAGTAGTGTTAAGCAGTTGTTAAGTAAGAAATGCAATCGTGGTCTTTGCTATTAGAACTTTACCGTCCCAATCCCAGTGAGTAATAGACTCTGTACTCTCATGATTAGTCCTTATTTGGGTTTCAACTGTAGGTACCAGACTTTAGGAGGAATGTTGAAAAACCTCCTCCAGGCAGGATAAATATAGGGGACAGTAATTTTTTATAAGGTACTATTTTCTTTCTTTCTTTTTTTTTAATGTTTACTTATTTTTGAGAGAGAGAGAGAGAGACAGAATGCGAGCAGGAGAGGTGCAGAGACAGAGGGAGACACAGAATCTGAAGCAGGCCCCAGGCTCTGAGCTGTCAGCATAGAGCCCTAAGTGGGGCTTGAACTCACGAGCTGTGAGATCATGACCTGAGCTGAAGTCAGACTCTTAACCGACTGAGCCACCCAAGTTCCCGCTATAAGGTACTATTTCTTTACAAAAATGAAAAAAATCTGAACTGAGTTCCAAAAATGCTGACATTTATTCATTTTGAGGGAGTGGTACATGAGAGTTTAATAATACAATTTATATTATTTAAAAATATTTTTAATATATGCTTATAATAACCCCCAATATTTCCCACAATTGGTTAGCGATTTCTCACTACTCTTCATTAGCTTCTTGTCTGAGGCATATTCATCTCCTCTGTTTGTGATTAGATTCTTTTAGACTATGCCACACATGTCATTCTCTATACTGTGAATTCAAGCAATATTGATCAAACATTTTCTAAATGACAGATGTCTTAGGGCAAAGGGTAAAATTTTGTTTTAAGTTTATTTATTTATTTTGAGACAGAAAGAGGGTGTGTTTGTGCATGTGAGCAGGATAGGAGCAGGGGGAGAGAGAATCCCAAGCAGGCTCTGCACTGTTAACACAGAGCCCAATGTGGGGCTTGGTCTCATGAACTGTGAGATCCTGACCAGAGCTGAAATCAAGAGTGGGACGCTTAACCTACTGAGCCATCCAGGTGTCCCACAAAGGTAACTTGTTATAAGAAGAGACCCACTGATAATGTAGCCTAAAGAGCAAAGAAGTTTATGTCTCTTCTATGCAGTAACAGAAAATGTACAATCCAAGTGAGTGGGACAGCTCTGCTCCGAGGAGTCCAAAATGGACCCAGGCTCCTTCCAACTTGTGGCTCCACCCCAAATGGAGAATAAACCACTTGTGGCCTTGTTGTTATTTGCATTGATGAGGCTGGGAAGAGACAAAAGGGCAAGGAGACACTTCTAAAACAGAAATGCAAAAGCAGTAGCCCTCACTTATGTTCATGTTCCAGCATGAACATAAATTAGTCACCAGCAAAGGAGTTGTCTAACAGGAAGGGAGGCTTAGAAATGTAACCTAACCATATGTCCAGGAAGAAGGGAATATGGACTTTAGTAAACAGTTACCATTCTCTACTACGTTAGATAAAGCGCTACATGCTGGAGTGTTTTCCCCTGCTTTCTCCATCAATCCAGGACCCTTGTCTTCTTCAAAATTTGCTTTTTCTTAATTTCTTCCAGGATATTTTTCCTATGTAGGAAGACAATGACACTCTGTTTTCTTTAATTATGTTCACAATGTGAATTTCATTTTATTCAACAGCTGAGAATCAGTCAATAAATACTTATTAATATATACTGTGTAGCATGGATTATGCTGAAAACAAGAAATAAGATGGTGAGCAAAATAAATATAGTTCCTGCTCTCAGAGAACTTACAGACCAGTGGAAGAGACAGATATTATTATAGATATAATTAAATTATTAAATAAATATTTAATAATTTAAAGTGTTATCTAAATTAGGTATTTATGATTAATTAGATTTGTAAGTATCACTTCTATATGATAAGTACTATAAAGGAATAGAACAAGATACCCTGGAAGAATATAATGAAAGTTATTTTAGGTTGGATGCTTGGGGAAGGCATAGTGAATGTGAATACGTAATATTTATTTATTTATTTATTATTTATTTAATTTTTTTTTTTGAGGGAGAGAGAGAGTGTGAGCAGGGGAGGGACAGGGAGAGAGAGAGAGAGAGAGAGAGAGAGAATCCCAAGCAGGCTCCATGCTATCAGCACAGAGCCCCACAGGTGGCTTGATCTCACAAACCATGAGATTGTGACCTGAGCCAAAATCAAGAGTTGGACGCTCAACTGATTGAGCCACCCAGACACCCCATGAATACTTAATATTTAAAATATAAAATTAAATCTCCCTGAATATTTTTTTTTTCTTAGTGTAATCTAAAAGAGTGCAAACAGGGTGAGAACAGTTCTGGAGACACTGATATACGAAGACTTTTGGAAAGAGCCCTTGTCTTAAGAGACTAGAGCTCTGGTGGAGTGGGAGGTGGGGGACAGGGAGGGTGGTAGCACACATTCTAGCTGTTTCCAAATATGGAGCAACTATCCTAACAGAAGAGGGAATGCATTTGCTTTACTCTCAAGGACAAACCTAGGAACAATTGAGAGGAAGCTGAAGAAAGGAAGATTTGGGATCAATTAAAAAAACAAAACAAATGGGGGACCTGGCTCGCTCAGTTGGAGGAGCATGCAACTCTTGATCTTGGGATCATGAGTTTAGGCCCCATTTTGGTGTAGAATTTACTAAAAAAAAATGAGTAAACTATAACATTCCATCAAAGAGAGTGTCAAAGGGGCACCTGGGGTGGCTCAGTCGGTTAAGCGTCTGAGTTCTGCTCAGGTCATGATTTCACGGTTTGTGAGTTCGAGCCCTGCGTCTGGCTCTTTGCTGACAGCTCAGATTCTGTGTCTCCCTCTCTCTGCCCCTCCCCCACTCACACTCTGTCTGTCTCTCTCAAAAATAAATAAATATTTTTAAAAATATTAAAAAACAAAAGGAGAGTGTCCAAAAGACTACCACATTAGATGGTGACTGTCTGTCACCAGAACTATTTAATCAAAGGTGGCACAACCCTTTGTCAGGCACACGGGAAAAAAATTCCTAAACAGGATCATAAGTTTACCTGTATAACTGCTTAAATCCTTTTTGAGGTTTTTGTGATTTTCCTTCTTTTATGTGTAATACATAAATTAGTAGATAAAAAAATCATGGTTCCTTGAGGTGTAAAGTCAGGTTGTTTATTTGAGATCTTTCTTTTGTTCTTACTTTATGCATTTATTTCTCTACATTTCCCTCTTAGAACTGCTTCTGCTTCATCCTACAAATTTTGGTAGATTGTATCTCCATTTTCATTTGTTTTGAGATAATTTTTGGTTTCCCTTTTGATTTCTTCTTTATGCATTGGTTTTTCAAGGGTGTGTTATTTAATTTCCACTTTTGTGAATTTTCCAGCTTTCCTATTGTTGTTAATTTCTAGTTACATACCGTTGTAGCTGGAAGGATACTTGGTATAATTTCAGTCTTCTTTAATTTGATAAGACTTGTTATGTGACCTATCATAGGATCTATCCTAGATGGTGTTCTGTGTGTGCTTGAGAAGGATGTATATTCTGACGTTATTGGTGGACTGTTCTTTATAGGTCCATTAGGTCCATTTGGTCTAGAGCATGGTTCAAGTCCATTGTTTCCTTGCTGATTTTCTGTCTGAATGATCTACCCATTGATGCAAGTGCAGTACCCTACCATTATTGTATTGTTATCTATTTTGTCCTTCAGACCTGTTAGTATTTGGTTAATATACTTAGGTGGTCCCATGTTGGGTGCCTTTATGATGATTATATCCTCTTAATGAGTCGACCTATTTATCTTTTAAAAAAACTTCTTTATTTTATTTTTTTTAATTAAAAGAAATTAACTTTTTTGAAGTATAGTTGACACATAGACCCATTTATCTTATATAATGATCTTCTTTGTTTCTTGTTAACCATTTCTGGCATAAAGTCTCCTTTGTCTGGTGTAGGTATAGTGATCCTTGTTGTGTTTTGGTTTCCACTTGCATAGAATGTCTTTTTTTCATCCTTTCACTTTGAGCCCATGTTTTCCTTAAAGCTGAAATGAGTTTTCTGTAGGCAAAATATAGTTGGGTCTTGCTTTTATTAATCCATCCATCCACAATGTGTTTTGTGATTGAAGAATTCATTCTGTTTAGAGAAATTATTGATATGTAAAGACTTATTAATGTCATCTTATTAATCATTTTTTGGCTTTTTTTTGTAGTTTCCTTGTTTCTTTTTCCTTCTCTTTCTGCCCTTGTTAATTGGTGATTTTCTGTGGTAGTATGCTCTGATTCCTTCTCTTTATCTTTGGAAATAACCTAATTTTACAAATCAAGGAACTAGAAAAAGAAGAACAAACTAAGCCTAAAGTTAGCAGATGGAAGGAAATAACAAAGATCAGAGCAGAAATAAATGAAATAGAGATCAGAAAAATAATAGACGAGATCACAAAACTAAGAGCTGTTTTTTAAAAGATAAGCAAAATTGAAAACCTTTAGCTAGACTAAGCAAGACAGAAGACTCAAAATCAGAAGTGAAAGAAGAGATATTGCAACTGAAATACACAGAAATCATAAGAAATTAGTATATATAATTACACACCGACAAATTGGATAACCTAGAAGAATGGATAAATTCCTAGAAACATACAACTTATCAGACTGAATCATGAAGAAATAGAAAATACAAACATACTAATAATGAGTAGGAACATTAATCAGTAATCAAAAATCTCCCAACAAAGAAAAATCCAGGGCCAGATGGTTTCCCTGGTAAATTCTATCAAATATTTAAAGAAAAATTAAAATCAAACACTTCCAAAAATTGAGGAGGGAACATTTCCAAAATTACAAAATTACAAGCCTAGAATTACTCTGATACCAAAAGCCAGACAAAGACACTTCAAGAAAACCACAGATCAATATCCCTGAAAAATATAGATGCAAAAACAAAAACAAGATTTTGATGAGATATCTGCATGTCCATGTTTATTGCAGCATTATTCACAATGGCCAAGATAGTGAAATAACCAAGTGTCTGTTAATGGATGAATGGGTAGAAAAATGTGGTGATATATATGTAATGGAATATTATTCAGCCACGAGAAAGAAGATCTTGCCATTTGCAGCAACACAAGTGGACCTTGAGAGGATTATGCTATGTAAAATAAGTCAGACAAGGAAAGACAAATTCTGTATGATATCACTTACATGCAGAATCTAAAAAAAGTGAACGGGTAGAAACAGAGTAGAATGGTGGTTACCATGGGGATGAGAGAAATGGAGAGATGTTGGACAAATAATACAGACTTCCAGTTAGAAGATATAAGTTCTGGGGATCTAATGTATAGCATTGTGAGTTTAGTTAATAATACTGTATTACATACTTGAAAGTTTTTAAGAGAGTAATGTTAAATTTTTCACCACAAAAATGAAATGGCAGTTATATAATGTGATAAAAGTATTAGCTAAGGCTACAGTGGTAATAAGTGTATTAATTCAACAATTTGTATACCTTAAACTTATACAATGCTGTATGCCAATCACATCCCAATAAAGCTGGAAAAAAACATTGTAACTGTAGATGGGCAGCAAGGAAACATTGAACATATAAATGTTTAAAAATCAGCTTTAATATGTTTTAAAAATTCTGCTGATTTAGGAAGGGCTATGAGTAGCTTTGAAATTTGAATAAGTTACTAGGGTGTGATGTATAAACTTTTAGTGCTTTTTATCTTTTTCTAGGTGCATTACACAGAGGCCTACACCTATACCTATACGTGAAGGTGCATAAATGTGCTTTTAGGCTAACATTTCTGTTAACAGTGTTTACCTAGAAAGTTTCTTTCAGTAACATAGAAGGTAAATGTGATTGGCAGGGAATGCATAATCACAGCCAGAGGATACTTTTAATAAGAAGAAAAGTATATACATAAAAAACAGTTAATGGGATAAAAATCTATTTGTAGTCATAAAGCCTGGGTGTTTCTATATAAGGTATATTTTCAGAGGCAGTTTTACCAAGTATAGTAGATTAATTATTGTTTAGAAAATATTCACTCTACCCTTCTTGATACATTGATGTTTCCACTCCATTGACATTGGGCTTGGTCAAAAGTTTTCCATTGGCAGATTCAATATGGTGGAAATGATAAGCATCCCAGTAAAAAATACAGATTTAACAGATGTTATGGTTTCTGTTTTTCCCTTTGTGCACCTACCAGCTGCCATGCTCTATGTAATCATTGGCCATTTAGCATGAATTCCAGAATGAGAAGATACGTGAAGCACAACTGATCCCAACCTTCAGCCAGGAGACATGTCCAGTTAACTTAGCCAAATGTAATTGAACCAGAACTGACTTGTAGACCTGAGAGTAAAAGATAAATGTTTATTATTGTAATCTACTGAGATTTGGGAGTTGTTTGTGATGCTGCATTGTTTTAGCAAAACCTAACTAACACATTTCTCAGACTTAGTGGTAAGTTTTCTAATATATTTTATTACAACAAGCAAACAAACAAACCCCAGAGGACTTGTTTTTTGTTGTTAGTTCTTCCTTAACTTATTTTCACACACGAGCTATAAAATATTAGTCAGTCTCTGCTGGATACCTTTTGTTTGCCTCTCCAAATGCACTCTTCATTCTTTTCCACCTTACTCTGTGCCTTAAAAGGCCTAAATAAGGTGCAGCCAATGGAGAGCATTGCCAGAAGATCAGAAACAGGAATAGAGGAGAGTGGGAATAGAGAGATTTAATTTCTGGAGTTTCTCACTGCTGGGTCACTGCAAACTGCTTGCATCCTGTGGCCAAAAGACAGCATCAACCATGCAGCTCTCTCTCTGCGTTTCAGGAATAGCGCACTCCCTTAGTCCATGATGGCCTTGGAGAGGGGAGGATAAGCCCTGAAGTCACTAGCCCCAAGGTACTGCGCTATCCCTTGTGGTTTCCTTGTATCCTGCCCACACCTTCATGAATAGCTCCTCATTAAACTTTCCTCAAATTGCAGAGTTTGTGTGTGCCATCTGTTTCTTGATATGACCTTGACTGATACAAAGTCCTTGGTTCACTTTTACGAAAGGTATTTATTAAGTGGTGGAGAAGTTCAATTTTATCTGGTATTCTGACTGACACACTTTATATCAAGAGAAACTTAAACATATATATGTGAAAAATGTGCATGGCTGCTAACCATATTTTGTTTTCCCCCTGGAGGCTCACTTCACGGGATTAGGCTTGTGAATCCTTTTCCCAGGCACTGTTTTCTGTCAGGTAACTTGATACGACTTCCAGTTTCAAAATTTTATGCTATAATTAAGTTAAGAAACTCTCAAGGCTTTTCCCTGCAATTTCCTCCATAAATGCTAGACTAACTTAGCTTTTAAATTTCTTCTCTGGATTCAGTAAGTGGGAAAGAAAAGTGACAATAAAGTGGGACAGGTAGAAAACTAATTCTCTTAATTCTCTAAACTTTCATTGTAATGACCCTCTTATCTTCCAGTAATGGGCAACCTTATTCCCCTAGGCTGCTTATTAGCTGCAGAAACTTGGGCAAGATATTTGTCCTTTCTAAACCCCAATTTTTTCAGGACTAGCATATCAGCATCTGGACCAGAATATCTACTTTCAGGATTATTGTAAGAATTTAATACAACATATGTGAAGGATCTAATATTGATGAGCCTGCACTGAGACCCAGTAAATGCTCTTTTACTTTATTCTTTCTTCCGACTGCATACTTAAAAATATTACATTGTATGTACTTCAAATGTTTGTTCAGTCCTTCTGCAACTGCTTCTCAGAAAGCCTGTGTACTTGGTGGACTGACTCTTTTCCCTTGTTTAAAAAAATTTTTTTTAGCTTTCGTAAAACATGCATAAGGTAAAATATCCCACCTTAAACATTTTTAAATGTATGGTTCAGTATTGTAAAATATATTCTTATTGTTGTGCATCCAATGCCAGAACTTTTTCATCTTGCAAAACTAAAACTGTATATCCATTAAATAACAATTTTTCATATACTTCTTTCTCAGCTCCTGGCAACCACCATTTGACTTTCTGTTTCTGTAGATTTGACTAGATAGATAACAGTATGAGTGGATCACAGAATGTCTTTTTAAAACATTTTTTTATTAAAAAAATTTTTTTTAATGTTTATTCATTTTAAAAAAAATTTTTTAATGTTTTTATTTATTTTTGAGACAGAGAGAGACAGAACACGAGCAGGGCAGGGTCAGAGAGAGAGAGGGAGACACAGAATCCGAAGCAGGCTCCAGGCTCTGAGCTGTCAGCACAGAGCCTGATGCGGGGCTCGAACTCACGGACTGTGAGATCATGCCCTGAGCCGATGTCAGACCCTTAACCGACTGAGCCTCCCAGGCGCCCCTAATGTTTATTCATTTTTGAGAGACAGAGCACAAGTGGTGGAGGGGCAGAGAGAGGCAGACACAGCACAGAACCCCACGTGGGGCTCGAACTCATGAACTGCAAGATCATGACCTGAGCTAAATTTGAACCCTTAACTGACTGAGCCACCCAGGCACCCCATAATGTTTGTCTTTTTGTGACTGGCTTATTTCACTTAACATAATGTCCTCAAGGTTCATCCATGTTGCAGCTTGTGACAGAATTTTTCTGGGTGGACTTACTTTTTTTTTTTTTTTTAACATAATCACCATGCCCAATAGGGGACATGAAGTCACAACCTCAGATCAAGAGTCGCAGGCTCCACCGACTGAGCTAGCCAGACACTCCACCGGGGGTGGAGGGTGGCATTTTTTTTACCCCCAAAAATGAATTTTCTAAGATACTTGCCCAGATTCTTAGATTTCATTTAATATTACGTTTCTCCATGTGTTGAAGGATATGATGCCCCAACACTGCATATTATTATTGTGGACCTAAAAAGTGAAATATGTTCTTAGAAAGCATCCTCTCGTCACTAATATGCTCCTTATGAATATAGCACTTTCTTTGGTATATGTACACATGGGAATATTTATTACCCAGAATCAGCCAGTGTTCTCTTTCATGGGCTGTTTGTTCTCTGTCAGCACACTTGTTCAAAATCATATGAAGAAGTTTAGTGAACAAAAAGGAATGCTGTAAAAAAGCATATTTCAAACATTAAGCATGTATATTGTCTATTGATTCTGAGAATCCCTGAGCAACTTTAATTTAAAATGTTCATTTTCCACACTCTTGCTTCCTGTTACTAGATTCCTTTCTGGGCTCCACTTCAAACCTTGCTTTCTGTGTTCTTTCTTTCCGTTTGGAACATACAGCCTCGCAGAGTTCTTGGAACTCTTCCGAATGTGGTGATTTGGGTCTCTTCCAAGACCTTCATTGAATGCAGATGCACTGCTAACTTCCCCATAGCTGGCCCCTTGGAAACAGGCAGAAGGAAGTCTTGGTGTTTAGTAGAAAATACTTTCTCTGATTCAACCTGGTACAACTATTATTTATCCTTTGTAGCTGTTGGAACTATTCCTTTTCTCTCTCTGCTTCAGGAAGAAGTGTGTGTGTGTGTGTGTGTGTGTGTGTGTGTGTAGTGGGTGATGGAGGAGGGTGATCTAGCTGTGGAGAATTCTATAAATGGGATCAACATTTCTCCCCCCTACTTGTTTTATTAAGATATAATTGATATATAATATTGTATTAGCTTAAGGTGTTCAATATAATAACTTGAAATATGTATAAATACAAAATGGTCATCACATAAGTTTAGTTACCATCCATCTTCTCACATAGTTACAATTTCTTTTCTTCCTGGGATGAGAACTTTTAAGATCTTCTCTCTTATCAACTTTCAAATATACAGCAGTATTGTTAACTATAATCACCACACTGTACATTACATCCCCAGAAGTCATTTATCTTATAACTGGACGTTTGTACCTTTTGACCACTTTCACCCACTTCCCACCCCTGGCAGGATTTCCTTCATTTTAAATGGCTGAATAATACTCCATTGTGTGTGTGTGTGTGTGTGTGTGTGTGTGTGTACATATATCTAAAAACCATATTTTATTTACCTATTCATCTCTTTTTAAGAATTTTTTAAAAAGTTTATTTATTTATTTTGAGAGAGAGAGAGAGAGAGAGCACACGCAAGGTAGGGGCAGAGAGAGAGGGGAGAGATAGAGAATCTGACAGCACAGAGCCAGACGTGGGGCTGGAACTCATGAACTGTGAGGTCATGACCTGAGCTGAAGGCAGACGCTTAACCCGACTGAACCACCCAGGTGCCCCTACCTATTCATCTCTTGATGTATACTTAGGCTATTTCCATGTCTTAGCTATTGTGAGTCATGGTGCAATGAACATAGTGTGCATGTATCTCTTCCAGATAGTGATTTCGTTTACTTCAGATTATACCCAGAAGTGGGATTGCTGAATCATATGGTACTTCTAGTTTTAATTTTTTGAAGAACCTCCATACTGTTTTTCATAGTTGCTGTACCAATGTACATTCCTGCCAACAGTGCATGAGGGTTCCTTTTTCTCTGCTTCCTCACCAACACTTGTTATCTCTTGTACTTTCCAAGATAGTTGTTCTAGTAGCTGTGAGGTGATAGCTCATTGTGGTTTTGATTTGTGTCAACATGAATATTAGTGATGTTGGGTACCTTTTCATGTACATGTTGGTCATTTGTGTGTCTTCTTCAGAAAAATGTCTATTCAGTTTTTAATCAGGTGTTTTGTTTTGTTTTGTTATGGAGTTGTAAGAGTTCCTTATATATATTTTGGATATTAACTTCTTATCAAATACATGATTTTCAAATATTTTCTCCCATTCTATAAGTTGCCTTTTAATGTTGCTGATGTTTCCTCTGCTGTACAGAACCTTTTTAGTTTAATGTAGTTCCACTAGTTTATTTTTTCTTTTGTTGCTTTTGCTTTTTGTGTCATATCTAAAAAAAAATCATTGCCAAGACTGATGTCAAGGAGTTAACCCCCATGTTTTATTCTAGGAGTTTTACAATTTCATACCTTATATTTAAGTCTTTTATCCATTTTTAAAAATTTATTTATTTTTGAGAGAGAGAGAACGTGTGAGCAGGGGAGGAGCAGAGAGAGAGGGAGGCACAGAACACAAAGCAAGCTCCAGGCTGAACTATCAGCACAGAGCCCAATGTGGGGCTCGAACCCACGAACTGTGAGATTATGACCTGAGCTGAAGTCGGATGCTTAACAAACTGAGCCACCCAGAAGCCCCTCTTTTATCCATTTTGAATTAGGAGGGGAGGAGGATGATCCATATGCAGAAAATTCCCAAAAGGGGTTGACATTACTTATGGAAATATACCCAATGACACTTATCCATTTCCATACTTTCTCAGACCCATAGCTTCTCTGAGTAACATTCACCAGTTTTAAAAGCTAATTTATTTTCAAAAACCCTTTTTATTAATGACCTTCAAGCCTGGCTCTCTACTGTTTCCCCAGTTTCCATTTTCTTTGAATTCATTTGTCTTTTAAGCTTGCCACTAAGGGTATTTTCCTCACCTGGAATAATTTACCCAAGTCCCCATCTACCATTTCTTAAATGTCCTTTAATACCATGTCCTTAATACCATGTCCTTTGAAACTCACCTAAAACTTACCTGTTTCAGGGCTCTTCCCCCTGATTAAAAGGAGCTGCTCTCTATAATAATCTATTTAAATGGAGGTACATTATAATTTATATGAGATCAATTCCTGAAAGACTTGCAAATTATAGATACAATATTTTAATGCAAAGGCAAGCTCTGTACTTTTATTTTGTAAAAAAAAAATGTTTGCTCTTTATTTATTTTTGAGAGAGACAGAGAGAGGGAAAGTGCAAGTAGGGGAGGAACAGAGAGAGAGGGAGACACAGAAGCCAAAGCAGGCTCCAGGCCCTGAGTTGTCAGCACAGAGCCCAACACAGGGCTTGAACTCAAGAACTGTGAGCTCATGACCTGAGCTACAGTTGGACGCTTAACCAACTGAGCCACCCAGGTGCCCCACAAGTTCTGTACTTTTAAAAGAACGCTAGTATATTACTCTACAATGGGAATAATTACCCTTTTAATTTCTCTATTGTGTAGGAATGTTTGCCTATGTATATATACCTTAAATATAGATTGTATATATGTGTATATACATACACATATTAAAGTATAATTAACATGCGGTGTTATATTAATTTTAGGTGTACAGTATAATGATTCAACAATACTATACATTTTTCAATATCCTTCAAGGTAAGTGTACTCTTTTTTTAAAAAAAATTTAAGTGGTTATTTATTTATTTATTTATTTTGAGAGAGAGAGATAGACCTCAAGCAGGAGAGGGGCAGAGAGGGAGGGAGGGGAGGATCCACGCTGCCGGTGCAGAGCCCAATGGAGGGCCTATCTCACGAACTAAGAATCATTACCTGTGCTGAAATCAAGAGTCGGATGCTTAAGTGACTGAGCCACCCAATCACCCCAAGATAAGTACTCTTAATCCCCTTTATCTATTTTGTCCTTCTTTCCACCCACCTCCCCTCTAGTACCCACCAGTTTCTTCTTTGTATTAAGAGTATGGGTTTTTTTCCCCATTCATATGTGTAATGTTTAATTATTTTGAGGAATTGCAATATAAACATTAAACTGAGGATACCATTTATATTAAAATTTTCTTAAAATTTCCAAACTCAGCAAAGGAGAGTTTGGAAAAAAAATCCCATATATTCACTTATAAACAATTTGGATTCTTTTCCAATGGAATAAAATTAAAATATGTCTTTCTTCTATTCAAATATTTTGTCAGTTTATAAATTTTCCCAGTTGTCTCAAGTTTGCTTTTTGGTTTTACATGAACAGTATGGTTTTTTGTTTGTCTCATTTTTTCTTTGTTTTGTCTCTTAAACTCCACAAGAGTAAAATCATATGATATTTGTCTTTCTGTGACTTATTTCACATAGCATAACCCTTCTAGGTCCATCCATGTTGTTGCAAAGGGCAAGGTCTCATTCTTTTTTTTATGGCTAAATAATACTCCAGTGTGTGTGTGTGTGTGTGTGTGTGTGTGTGTGTGTACCACATCTTCTTCATCAATTCATCTATGGATGGACACTTGGGTTGCTTCCATACCTTGGTTATTTTATATCATGCTGCAACATACAAGGGTGTGCATATATCTTTTCAAATTAGTGTTTTCATTTTCTTTGAGTAAATACTGAGTAGTGGAATTATTGGATCATAGGGTAATTATACTTTTAATTTTTTAAGGAACCTCTTGTTTTCTACAGTGACTGCACCGATTTATATTCCCAATGGTGCACAAATGTTCCTGTATTGCCACATCATTACCAACACTAGTTATTTCTTGTGTTTTTGATTTTAGCCATTCTGACAAGGAAATTTGCATTTCCCTGATAAGTAGTGATGTTGAGCATCTTTTCATGTGTCTGTTGCCCTTGGAAAAATGTCTATTCAGGTGTTGCCCCCTGAGAGGTTTTTGTTGGTGAGCAGTGCCAGATGTTAGATCAGATATTGCCAAGGCTGGACATGCACTGGTTGGCAGGGCACTCTTTATGGACTGCCAGTTATAAACTTCATTTCCTGGGTCTGCAGTTGACCTGGTGTATGTAGTTATCTTCCCCTCCCCACAGGGCAGGAGTCATTTGGAGTGTCTCTGGTCCTTGCCAAGGCTGCCTGTAGGATGAAACATGGCAGGAGCCACTTTGGAGGGATTCCTGCCAAGTGGGGTGGATTGGATGGGACACATCCTCTATAAAATGTGGGGATGGGGCACACAGTGTTAGCAAAGTAGTTAAGAGTGTTTGTGTTGATTCCTGCAAATATCCAAGCTAGCTAGGCTAGGGGTGGGAGGATGGGTATAGGGGAAGAAATAGAATCTTCCAGCTCTTTTGTTCTTAGAGAAATCTTCTAAACATCTCTAACCTTTCAGCACTGATTCTGAGATTAGTAAATAAATTTTCACATATTCTCCTAGGTGTTTTTCAAACTGCTCCTTCTATGCTCTATCTTGGGGAAGGGGGTGTTGTTCATTATGCTGTCTCTGTAAGAGCAGGGACTCAGTGTGCTATTGCCTCTGGCTCTCCTAGAGCTAAGTTTGTTGCTTTTTAAAGTACCCAGACATAAGTAAGCACTGCTGGCTGTAAAAATTCTCCAAGTTAAGTCCCATTGTGTTTCAAAGCCAGATGTCATGGGGATTCATCTTCTCTGTGCAGGTTTCCCATGTTGGAGTGCCTGGTGTGGGATTTGCTCTTTTCCCTTCCTTGTACTTGTGGTGTCCCTCCTGTTTGTGGTTAGTTTTAGTAAGTGTTTTGTTCTCAATGGTGTCTCCACCTCTCCTACCCTTTTTGATGTGGCCTCCTCTCTACCATTAACTTTGGAAAGTCTGTCTGCCCAACTTTGAGTCATTTTCTGGGTTGGCTCTTATCTAGGTGTGTTTGTAGGACAGAGATTAATTTAGGATCCTCCTACTCTGCCATATTCCTTAAAGTCAAAAACTATTCAATACTCTTGATATATGCTACCTTGCAAATATTTTGGTTATGTGATTAAGCGCAAGGACTCTACTATTTTTCTTTTGTTCCTCTAAAGCAACTGGCATAGTGCTTGGCCTATAGTGGGTGAATAATTTCATAAAGTTTTGATAATAGTTCATTTATTTAGATTTAAAATTATGATTTTGGACTAGAGGTTTATTTTTATTTCTTTTTTTAAAACATCTTTATTGAGATATAATTGATATACAATAGGGTGCCAGAAAGAATATAATTGTTTTTTTCACACAAACACACACAGGCATATCAATTATATATCCATAAGACTATCACCACAATTAAGAGTAAGAATATAATCATTACTCAAAAAATATTCTGTGCCCCTTTGGAATAGTACATTCCTCTCCTCTCTGCCCTTTCCTTCATCCCAGGAAATAACTTATCTGCTTTCTGGAACGGCAGGTTTTGCATTTCCTAGAAGTTTATGTAAATGGAATCATACAGTATGTGTCATCTTTAGTGTTGCTTGTTTCACACAGCATTTTAAAATAAAGTTACTGTGAATATTCATGCACAAGCATTCATTTCTCTTGAGTATATATGAGTGGAATGGCTAGATTATATATGATACATATGTTTAACTTTAAAAAAAATGTATATTTATTTATTTTGAGAGAGAAAGAGAGAGAGCACATGAGGGGAGAGGCAGAGAGAGAGAGAGAGAGAGAGAGAGAGAGAGAGAGAGGAGAGAGAATCCCAAGCAGGCTTTGTGCAGTCAGCTCAGAACTGTGAGAAGATAACCTGAGTCAAAATCAAGAGTCAGATGCTTAACTGACTGAGCCACCCAGACACTCTTGTAGGTTTAACCTTTTAAGAAACTTCCAAAAACTGGGTATACTTCCCTACTGGCATTATATGAACTTTCCAGTTCTTCTGCATCCATACCCACACTTGGTATAGTCAATGTTTTTAGTTTTAGATATTCTAATGTAGTGGTTTTAATTTGCATTTTCTTAATGACTGATGATGTTAAACAGGTGCTTACTAGTCATCCATATATCTTCTTTGGTGAAGCGTCTGTTCAAATCTTTTGCTCATTTTTTAATGGATTGCTCGTTTCTCATTATTAAGGTTTGAGTATTTTAGTCTATTTTGGATATAAGTCCTTCATCAGATATGTGATTTGCAAATATTTTTTCTTGGTCTGTGGTTTAGTTTTTAATTTTTGGACAGTATTTTTCCGAAAGCAGGTCTAAATTTTGATGAAGTCTAGTTTACTAGTTTTCTATTTTATGGATCATGCTTTTGGAATAGTATTGAGAAATCTTTGCCCAACCCAAAGTTACATAGGCTTTTCTTCCTTGATTCATTAAGTTTTATAGTTTTAAGTTTTACATTTTTGCTTTATGATCCACTTTAAGTTATTTTGATATGATGGTGGTATGGGCCAAAGTTCTCCAAGGTTCTTTTTTTGCATATGAATGTTCAATTTTATAGCATAATTTGAGTTGCTTTTGCAGCTTTGTTGAAAGAAGCTCCTTTTGCAACTTCGTTGAAAATCAAGGGACCCTATATATGTGGGTCCATGTTTTAGTCTGTTCAGGCTACCATAGACTTGGTCACTTATAAACAACAAATACTGATTTCTCACAGTTCTGTTGTGCCCTCATGACCTAATCATCTCCCAAAGACCCTACCTCCTGATACCGTCACTTCAGGGAGTAGGTTTTGGAGGGATTTTGTGGTGGTGGTGGGGTTCAGAACTGATGGCCAAGAAAGAATTCTTGAAGATGTCTTTGGTGCAAAAAAGTGATTTTTTTAAAGCACGGGGACAGGGCCCATAGGCAGAAAGGGCTGCACTGGGATTGTGAAGAGTAACTGATTATATACTACATACACTATGGAGTTGGGGGAGGTAAAGTCAAGAGGAAGTTTCTTTTTAAAAATTTTTTATTAACGTTTATTTATTTTTGAGACAGAGAGAGACAGAGCATGAATGAGGGAGGGTCAGAGAGAGAGGGAGACACAGAATCTGAAACAGGCTCCAGGCTCTGAGCAGTCAGCACAGAGCCCGACGCGGGGCTCGAACTCACGGACCGCGAGATCATGACCTGAGCCGAAGTCGGACGCTTAACCGACTGAGCCACCCAGGCAACCCCAGAGGAAGTTTCTTAAAGGGATTTCCGTGTGCTTAAGAAGACTCCTAGATTACTGGAGGCCTAGCTATTGTCAAGCTAAGGTTGTTTTTCCCTCTAGCAAAGTATTAACATTAAGATGGTAGGGATTTCCTGGGCTTTAGACTATTGATAAGATTGCCCCCCCCCCTTTTTTTGTAATTGTACTAAGATATTTATAAACTGATGGAGAATCTCATCCTTTGTTGTCCTTTCCTTTGTTCTTGGACAGCAAGAAGTGCCTTAGGAAGATCACACATACCCCACCTGGGGTGTGGAAGTATGCTAGCTTGTGCTTTGTCCTCAGCTTGTCTTATGGTCCCTCATCAAATTGCAACATATGAGTTTTAGGGGGAGAGAGATATTCAGATCATAGCATTCTGCTCTTGTGTTGCAGGCAGGATTCTTTACCTCAATACCTGGGTTTGTTGTTTCATTGCTTTGAAGAATGAAGAGGTAGACAAAGAATAAAATGAGCAGCAGGCAAAAGTTTATTAGAGTATAAGATTAGAAAGTAAGAATAGTATGAAATCTCTCTTTGAAGAGAAGGGGCATTTGAAAATAAATGTCTGTGACAATAGGCAAGGGACTTTGTTATATAGGGTTTTGGTGGGCTCCTTTTCCCTTGTTTCTTCTCAGGGGCTACCCTTATTGGCTAGGTAACTCTAAATGCTTGGTCATTCCTTTTTAATTGGCTCCTTTCCGTTGTAAGAGGGGTGGTCTATGGCCATACCGATCTTTGTGAGTCGTACTGTTTTATGGTCTACTACTTGTTTTTAGTTAGGTCTTTTGTCAAATTCTTGAGGGAAACCAGAAGGGGAGTAGGTGGTGTCTGTTACCTTCTTAAGAGGAACTTCTTTGTTTTGTTTTTAATTTTTATTTATTTATTAAATATTTGTTTATTTATTTATTTATTTATTTTTGATATAATTTATCGTCAGATTGGTTTCCATATAACACCGGTGCTCATCCCAACATGTGCCCTCCTCAGTGCCCATCACCCACTTTCCTCTCCCCATCAACCCTCAGTTTGTTCTCAGTATTTATGGTTTGCCTCCCTCCCTCTCTGTAACGTTTTATTCCCCCCTTCCCCTTCCCCATGGTCTTCTGTTAAGTTTCTCAAGATCCACATATGAGTGAAAACATGGTATCTGTCTTTCTCTGACTGACTTATTTCACTTAGCATTATACCCTCCATGTTGCTGCAAATGGCCAGATTTCATTCTTTCTCATTGCCAAGTAGTATTCCATTGTATATATCAACCACATCTTCTTTATCCATTTGTCAGTTGATGGACATTTATATTCTTTCCATAATTTGGCTATTGTTGAAAATGCTACTATAAACATTGGGGTACATGCGCCCCTATGCATCAGCGCTCCTGTATCCCTTGGGTAAATTCCTAGCAGTGTTATTGCTGGGTCATAGGGTAGTTCTATTTTTAATTTTTTGAGGAATCTCCATACTGTTTTCCAGAGTGGCTGCACCAGTTTGCATTCCCACCAACTGTGCAAGAGAGATCCCATTTCTCCACATCCTCGCCAGGATCTATAGTCTCCTGATTTGTTCATTTTAGCCACTCTGACTGGTGTGAGGTGGTATCTCACTGTGGTTTTGATTTGTATTTCCTTGATGAGGAGTGATGTTGAGCATCTTTTCATGTGTCTGGATAGCCCTGCCTGTAGGGCTCTGGGTGGCCAGCCCGGGAGCACCTGCGTCCCTGGGCCTGCCCCCGCAGCTATTCTCTGCAGTGATTCCACCTCCATGATAGCTTTGTGCCTGGGTCAACAGCACTTGAATCTCCCTGAAGCTGGAGTCAGGTGGTGGCTCTACTACTCTGGGTTTATGGGGGTGACCCTACTTCCAAGGCTCTGTTGGGTATTGCCTTAATGGGGTTTCTCTATGATCCTGTCCACTCTGGACCTGTGATGGGAAGGCAACTCCAAAATCTCTATGGGGTTTTGACTACAGATCCTGACTTGTACTTAGATGGCTGACTAATCCCCCCGTTGTCTTGATGAATAGCTCCTAGCTTCTGTTGAGATAGCTTATCCATAATAATCCAAAATAAGCTCTTTATCTAATTTGACCGTGTACTTTTTGTTCTCTCCCTAACAGGATTTCTCGTTTTTCCCAATATGAATAAAATTTTCCCAAATTTTAAAGTTCTGCTTCCAGTTTGATTAGCAATTGTCATTTCTCCTTGCATTTTACTATAAGAAGTCAATAGAAACCAAGACACAAACTTCCACACTTTGCTTGCATGTTTCCTCTGCCAAATAATCTAATTTCAACACTCACAAGTTGTATCTTCCACAAAAGAATAGGACACTAACACAATTCAACCAAGTTCTTTTCCACTTTATGACAAGGGTCACTCCTCCTCCATTCCCCAATAATATAGTCTTCCTTTCTGTATGAAATCTGATGAAGTTAAATCATATATCAGGACCCACAAAATGGAGGCTGTCTTAGTGGCCTGACTCACATCACAAATCTAAACCTACATCAGCTTGCACTTACAGGAAATACCTGTCAAGAAAACTTAGCATATGCTAGTCATAATCCACCAACTCAGCTTTAGGTAGCTTATTTTACCCTCGACCTGCCAGCCTTATTAGGAAATCCTGGACTTCTAGCCAATCATGCCCTGTTTCTGAATTGCCTCTTCAAACATTTGATAAAACCAATTTTGACCAAAATCTCTTGGAGAAAGTGGTCCACTGCTAATGCAGCACTGATGTTGGCATCTCTAGCCTCCATAAGTGTGAGAAATAAATGTTTGTTGTTTATAGGTAACCCAGTCTGTGGCATTTTGTTATAGCAGTCCAAGTAGACTAACATAGTCTTTAATTGATTTCAGCAATAGTTTATAGTTTTTAGTGTGCATGTATTGCACACCTGTTGTCAGATTTATCCTTAAGCACTTCATATTTTTGATGCTATTGCAAATAATATTCTTTAAATTAAGATAGTTTTCTCATCAATGCCTTTTATCAGGTTAAGAAAATCCCATTTTATTCCTGGATTGTCAAGAATTAAAAAAAAAAATAGGAGTGGATGCTGGATCTTGGCAATTCTTTTTCCACAGTAATTGATATTATGATATGGTTTTTTTTTATGTTGTGAATTGTACTGATTGATTTTGAATATTAAACCAACTTCACATTCCTGGGATAAATCCCATTTGTTCATGATGAATTATTCTCTTACTATACTGTTAAATTTAACTTATATTCATAAGGGATATTAGTCTGTATGTTTGTTTTATTATAGTATCTTTATCTGGTTTTGGTTAAAGAGTAATGCTGGCTGAAAGAATGAGTTAAGATATATTTTCTAGGTAAGTTTGTAAAGAATTTTTTTTTCTCTTCTTGACTTGAGTTTTGGTAGTTTGTACTTTTCAAAGAATTTATCTATTCATCCAAATCATTGAATTTTGGATATAAAGATAATTATACTGGGGTGCCTGGGTAACTCAGTTGGTTAAGCGTCTGACTCCTGGTTTTGGCTCAGGTCATGATCTCACAGTTAGTGGGTTCAAGACCCTGTGCTGGGCTCTGTGCTGGCAGTGTGGAGCCTGCTTGGGATTCTGTCTCTCTTTCTCTGCCCCTCTCCTGCTTGTGCTCTCTCTCTCTCAAATAAACTTTAAAAAAAAGACAGTTATACCTTTCCCTTATAATTCTTTTATTTCCCCTCTAATCCATAGTGATGTCATGTCTCTCATTCCTGATTTAGTAATTTATGTCTTCTCTCTTTTCTTCCTGATCGGCATGGCTAAATATTTGTCTAT
Source organism: Panthera uncia (assembly GCF_023721935.1). NCBI lineage: Eukaryota > Metazoa > Chordata > Mammalia > Carnivora > Felidae > Panthera > Panthera uncia. Next base: position 28,656,020 of record NC_064809.1, read on the forward strand.
TTTGTTATCCTCCCAGAGAACAAGCTTTTTGTTTTATTAATATCTTCTATATGTTGGTTTGTTAGTTCATTGATTCCTGTCTGATTGTCAGTATTTTCTTTCTTTTGTTAATTTTTAATTTTGGTCTTCATTTTTTTTTTTTAAGGTATAAACTGAGGACCTTGATTTGACTTATTTTCTTTTCTCATATATCTAATTAGTTTTATTTTTCCCTGATTTTCTTGTACCTCAAAAATTTTTATATATGTATTTTCTATCAACTTAAAGTACTGTATAATTTCCTCTTTGTTTCCTTCACCCCCCCCCCCAACCTTTTTGTTTCTAGATTTGCATTACTTTTTTCCAGGTATTTGGGGATTTTCCCAATATTATTCCATTGAGGTCTGAGAACAATTTCACATGACTCAAATTTTTGTAAATTTACTGGGACTTGTTCTGTGGCACAGAAAGTCACATATGTATATGTGTATACATGTATATATATCACATTTTCTTTATTGACTCATATTGATGGTCATTTATATTATTTTCATGTCTTAACTATTGTAAATAATGCTTTAATGAACATGAGGTATATATATCTCCTTGAGATAGTGATTTCTTTTCCTTCAGATATATACCAAGAAGTGAGATTGCTGGATCACATGGTAGTTCTATTTTTAATTTTCTGAGGAAACTTCAGAGAGTTTTCCATAGTGGTTGTACAAATTTACATTCCCACCAATACTGTATAAGAGTTACTTTACTCTACATCCTTGCCAGAATTTGTTATCTCTTGTCTTTTTGATGATATCCATTGTGGTTTTGATTTGTGTTTCCCTGATTATTACTGATGTGGAGCATCTTTTCATGTACTAGTTGGGTATTTGTATGTCTTCTTTGGAAAAATGTCTATTCAGGTCTTCGCCCATTTTAAAAATTAGATTATTTTTTTTTGCTATGGATTTGTATGAGTTCTTTATGTATTTTGGATATTAACCCTTTATCAGATGTGTGGTTTGCAAATGTTTTCTCCCATTTCGTAGTTTGTCATTTTGTTGGTCATTTCTTTTGCATTGTAGAAACTTCTCAGTTTGACATAGTCCTACTTATTTTTCTTTTATTGCTTGTGCTTTTGGTATCATCCAAAAATCATTGCTGTGACCAATGTCAAGGAGCTTTTTCCCAATGTTTTCTCTTGGGAACAGTTTCAGGATTTACATTTAAGTTTATAATCCATTTCAAGTTAATTTTTGTGAGTGGTGTAAGATAAAGTTCCAACTTAATTTGTTTTGCATGTCATGTGATTATCTAGTTTTCTCAGCACCATTTATTGAAAAGACTATTCTTTCCCTTGAGTATTCTTGGGTTGCTTGTCAAATATTAGTTGACTAGGTATGGGTTTGTTTTTCTGAGCTCTCCATTCTGTTGCATTGGTTTATATGTCCATTCTTATGCAGTACCACATTGTTTTGATTATAGTATATATAATATAGTTTGAAATCAAGAATGTGGTGTCTTTAGTTTTTTTCTTCTTTCTCAGGACTCTTTTGGCTAATCTGGGTCCCCTGTGGTTCCATTTAAAAAAGGATAGATTTTGGACTCTGTATTCAGGTGGTTCTGTAGGCAGAGCTTTATGGTTAGATGGGGCCTCAGCCCGAGCTTGCAATCAGGTAGGCTGTTCACTATGTTCTGCTGTTGGATAAGGTCTCTGGCCGGTGCCTGATTGGGAGGGGGCCTCCACCTGTATCCCATAGCTGGTTGGGGCTAGACACTGTGCTTCATGGTCAGGTGGAGTTGCTGTCTGTGCTCACTCATTGGGTAAGGCCTCAGGGTATGCTCTATGATTAGGCAGGGTCACTGACTGAGCTTTCTGTCTGGACCAGGCCTTGGGGTGTGCTCATCAATCAGAGCCATAGGCTGGGCTCTGTTTTTAGGCAGGGCTGTAGGCTGGGCTTCTTGCCTGGGTGATACCATAGGTTGATCTCTGAGGATGCTCAGGGTCACTGTTTAGGTTCCCTGGTTATGTGGGACCAGTGGCTATAATTAACAGTTATGCAGGACTGCTGTCTTGGCTCCTTCTAGAAGTAGGGCTTTAGGATGGTGTCTGTGTTTGCCTGAGTTAACTGGCCAGGCTTTCTCCCGGGCATGATTGGAAGTTACATTCAGTAGTTAGGCAGGGCTGTGAACTTATTTCCCGGCAAGGTGGGGTTGTAGAACAGACTCCATGGTCAGTTCTGCTTGTTGGTTTGGGATCCAAATCAGACAGAACTGCACACCAAGCATTCTGGCCAGATGGGGCCTCCAGCTTGGTTTTGCAGATGAGAGTTCTCTGCTCTGTTGCTGCTGTAAGCAGGAATGCTGTCCACCAAGATCTTAGCACTGGTTGCTGTAGGCTTTGCCCCCATTCTCCATCTCAATCTGATCCCCAGTGGTTGAACCCTGCAGCAACCATGAAGCAACACCTGAGGGATCTCTCAGGAAGTGTTTTGCAACACTGGGTGAGCTGGATGTCCACCTTGGGCTCTCTTTTCTCACTGGAAAAACTGTAGGCCCATGGAGACCCTGTCAGTGCAGGATTGTGCTAGCCTGATGCAGTCAGGATGTAGTCACTCTTCTTACCCTTCTAATGTGTTTCTTCTTAGTCTCTGTGGTCCAGAGTGGGCTGCAGTCTCACTCTCTGGGCTTTGGAATTTTCACAATGTTGTCTTGTCTATGGATAGGAAGTCTTCTTGTGAGGGGACTGAAGTCAGGAATGATTTATGTCACTATCTGATGAATATGGATCTCTGAAAAATTTTTTATTTTGTTTTGTTTTAAAAAATAATCTCACTGAGAAGATGTTAGTTCATTATCTTACTGAGTAAAAGTACTAGATTGGCAATTTTTTCTTTCAGTACTTTTGAAGATGTTGGTTTCCTGTTTTTTGGTTTGCCTAGTTTTTGACAAAAAGTCTGCTGTCATCCTCACCTTTGTTCTTTTATCAGTAATGTCTTGTTTTTCTAGTTGTTTTCAAAATTTTCTTTTATTTCCTGGTTTTAACTAATTTGATTATGGTGTGTATTGGTATAGGTTTCCTGTGTGTGTGTGTGTGTGTGTGTGTGTGTGTGTGTTGTTCATTGAAATTCCTGCATCCGTGGGTTTTCATCAAATTTAGGTTTTTTGGCCATTATTTCTTCAAATTCCTCCCTTCTCCCAACCACTATTGGCATCTTCAGTACCATAATACTAGGTTTTTTGAAATTATCCCACAGCTCAATGATACTCTGTAATTTTTTTTTCAGTTTTTTCTCTCTGTGTTTTGAATAGTGCCCTTTTCTAGGTCTTCAAGTTCCCTAACCTATTCTACTACAACGTCTAATTTATTATTAATCAATACAGTGTGTTTTTCATCTTAGATATTGTAGATTCTATCTTTGCATATTATTAAATATTGTACAGAAGTATACAAAGTGAAATAACAAAGCACAATGTGAAGAGGTAGTCAATTTTACCTGATGAGGGGGAAAGGAAGGCTTCAGGCTTCAACATATGTTGAGTCCTAAGGAATTTGTAGAACTTTTATGGAGAACAATAGAAATGGAAGCTTGCCAGAGAGACTTACAGGTGTGTGAAAGAAGTGTAGAACAACGTGGTTTAATTCCTACAAAAAGTTCACAATGGTTCAAGTACAGATTTGAGGCAGAAACCTTGGAAGTTAAGGTCAAATGTAATTAGGGACAGATAATGGCCTTACAACACATTAAAATTTGATTACTTCTGCAATAGGAAGATGAGAATGGCTTTAAACAGGAGAAGTAATGTGATCTGATTTGCATATTAGAAAAAAGCACCCTGGAGGAAGTGACTATTTAGGAGTGTGTTTGTGTATGTGTGTATGTATGTGCATGTGTGTGTATGTACATGTATGTGTGTGTAGAGGGGGTTAAATGCAGATTAGTAAGACAAATTATAAGTATTTTTATGATAAAAGATGTCAGATATAGTGATAGTCTGAGCTGAAGCAATCCCAGTGGGGTTGAAGAAGAGAAATAAAATGTAGAGCCACAATGACTTGCTTAAGATTACATATAGAATATGAGGAAATGGGAAGATTCAAGTATCATTCCTAGGGTCTGGCTTAATTGACTAGATAGATTAAGCAGAAGGAAGAGTTGATTTAGATCTAAATTTGGATTTAGATCTGTTAAATTGGAAGCAGTTTATCTAGATGGAGATGTCCAGTGGGCAATTGTATTAATAGGTCTTTAATTCATGATACATGGCTAAGATAGAGGTATAGATTTGTGACTATTGGAGTCTAGTTAAAGCTGTAGGATGTGTGAAAATGAGATCACTGTAAGGAAATGAAATGAGCGAGAAGAGGGTGCAATAAAAAATACAAGAAAATTTAAATTTGATATTTAAAGAGGGGATAAAAAAAGAGTGGGATGAGGAGGTGGGACAAATAGAAGCACAATAAATAAAAGAAGGCAGTCATAGAAAAAGAGGGAGAAAGAGGAAGTATGTCTTAGTAACTAAGGAAAAAGAAAGCTTCAGGAGGGAAGGAATGGTTTGAGTATGGTGCAGTTGGAGACAGTAAGAATTTTAGTGGGGGTAGATAGAAACTGGATTATAGTGAGTTAAAAGTAAATGGGAGATAAGGAAGTAGAGCTGGTAAGTTTAGATTATTCTTTGGATTATGAAATGAACAAGACAGATAAAATACTAACTAGAGGAAAACAAGTTGCAAAGGAAGGGATGTATTAAGGTAAGAAGTTCCCTGAAGAAACAGGTTAATTTAATGGGCAAATTAGCAATCTCTAGACTTGAGAGTCAGAAATAATTAGGTAGAAATATTGCTATGTCCCTTACTGTTTATATAATCTTAAGTGAATTGTAAAACCTCACTACGGCAGTTTTCTTATTTGTAAAATGGGGACAATAATAATATTTACCGCATAGACAGGTATAGATCATGGTTTTGTGGAATTTTGAAGTTCATACAGTTTGGGGGCCTTTTCAAGAAGAGTAATACAAGGGGCACCTAGGTGGTGTAGTCAGCTAAGTGTCTGACCCTGGATCTCTGCTCAGGTCATGATCTCATAGCTCATGAGTTCGAACCCCAAGTCAGGGTCTGTGCTGATGTATGTGGAGCCTGCTTGGGATTCTGTCTTCCCTCTCTCTGTCCCTCCCCTGCTTGTGCTCTTGCTCACATGTGTGCTCTCTCTCTCTCAAAATAAATAAATAAAACTTAAAATACAAAATTAGATATGCTTTGGATATGACTTGTGCAGTTGAATGTTTTGAGGTTTGAGGTTTAAGGTTTAAGTTTAAGGCCTCACTGTAAATCTGCCACTACTCATCAAATTCAGTCTCAGAGGATTCAATGCTATAATGAAGTAGACCACAGCCTAATGTCTGGTATATAGAAAAGGTCTCAATAAATACGGTTATTATTTGAGCCTGTTTATAGACTGATGTGTAGACCCTGTTGAGAGGGAGAGAGTAAAGATACAAGATAGAGATCACTGATAGAGCAAGACCCAGTGAAAATGAGTTGTTAGAAGATAGAGACAGGTGAAGAGAATAAGGTTTCAGAAAGAACAAAGTCTTTTCTTAGTTTGATGAAAAGGAGGTTATGCATGTACACAAAGTTTGTAGGTGTATGAGAACTCTGGATTCAAGAAATCAAAAAATAATTGCCTCTGTCTTATCTTGAGGCAATTCACCTGTTGTCTATGGGAGAACCCAGGTTGATACGCTGTTGAGGCAAAATCACCTGTTGTCTATGGGAGAACCCAGGTTGATACGCTGTTTTAAAGAACACCTGTATTATTGCTGCCATTACAAATTACCACAGATTTAGTGGCTTCAGACAATACAAGTTTAGTATTTTATAGTCTGCAGGTCAGAAGTCCAAAATGGAACTGCCATGGCTGTGTTCCTTTTGTAGGCTCTAGTGGAGAATCTATTTATTGTCATTTCCAGCTTCTAAAGGCTGCGTGCATACCTTGCACAAACACTCAGAGCCCCAGTTTGGCGGCCTCCTTGTCTTTTCGGAATGACGTCACTCGGCCTCTGGAGCTACTGCAGCTGCCCAGGCCCAGGAGTCGGTCCACTCCCATTTCTGTGTCTCTCTCCTTCCCGCCCACAAATCTCAACCAAGTCCTCCTTGCTCTGGCCAGTGGCTGCTCCCTCATGTTCTTCTAGACTAGTGCCTCCAGCACGACCTTTGCCTCCAGCGCAGCCTGCCTCATTGCTGCCACCAATTCCTGCAGCCTTATTCCCCTGCCCCTGCCCGGCCCCCTGTCCGACCCCCTTGGTGGAATGTATTCTGTATTCTTTCCTCTCCCTGTCCTCACACATCCACCTAGTTGCTAGGTCCCACTGAATTACTTGGGTTGAATATCTTTCAAATCTACTCACATCTCTGTCTTTATTATCTGGCTTACTGAAACTGCATTCTGATGGATTTTTCTGTCTCCATTTTTGTACCATTGGAGTCCTTTCTCCACAATCATCTGATGTGGTCTTTCAAAAATGTGCTATAAACTAGGCTCCTGCATTAAACTGTTTAGTGACTTTGATGTGGAAATGTTGGGGCTTGGAGCCAATAGGAGCTGTCTTAGGTGTAAAAAGGTGGTTTAATTAAAGCACCAGGACAGGGGTGCTTGGGTGGCTCAGTGGGTTAAGCCTCTGACTTTTGATTTTGTCTAGGTCATGGTCTCTGGATGGTGAGTTTGAGCCCCGCTTTGGGCTCCAGACTGAGTAAGGAAACTGCTTGGGATTCTCTCTCTCTCCCTCTGCTGTTCTCCCCTGCTGGCATTCTCTCTTTCTCTCTAAAATAAAAGAAAGAAAAAAAATATTAAAGCATGGGGACAGGACTCTTGGGGAGAAAGAGCTGTCCTGGGGTTGTGCCAGGTGACTGATTACATACCTTCAAGTTGGGAGGGAGGTGAAGTTTAGTGTAAGTCTCTAAGGAATTTTGGAAGTAAGGTTTCCAGCACCTTAAGGAACTAGTTATTGTTAGGAAAAGGTCATTTACTACTGTCTAGTAAAACCTTAGTCATGAGACCCTTCAGATGTATATCAGTGAGCCATATGCATGGACGATGATTGTTAACATAGATCTTGGGGGGGTTAGAGATAAAGGACATTTCCAAAGTAATTTTTGTATGTTGAGGTAGACTTACAGGGTCTTGGGGTCGGGGGAGGGATAATATTAAGCTAATATTGCCTTTTGCCCTTAGCAAAGTGTTAACATCTGAGACAGCTGAGTCCTAGAGGAAGGTCATTGTGTCTGCTTCAAGGACTTGTCAATGGGCTGTATACTGAAAGGGAATTTAATTTTTTTCTTTTGCCTTTGTTTCCACATCAGACTTCCCATTGGCTTTTAGATAAAGTTCTTCCTTTCTTACCAGGGCTAATCAGAACCTTGACAGATAGGTCCTGGGCTGTCTCTCCAAATTAACCTCTTGCCACTCAACCCTCACCCGCTATGTTCCAACCATACCTACTTTGCATATGATAATTCTTTCTGCCCTGAATGTTCTCATTTTGGTCTTTTTCCCTCCTTCCCTAGCATTCCCTCCTACTCTGCCTGGCTACTCCAAACCTACATTTCAGTTTTAATGTAATCATCTCTTTTGGGGGGTGTATCTCCTTTCTTAGAGCTTTCTGTGCTCTTTGATTTAGTTTTAGATTAGATTAAATCAGGTTTTCTTATTATTTCCTCTTCCTTGTACCCTGTATTTCCTTAGTTCGAACATTCATTGCATTTTATTTAACTACTTATTAATTTTTTCTACTTCCAAATAGACTGTGAACTCTATAAGGGCAGTTGACTGTGTTTTCTCTGGCTACTACGTCTAAGTACCCAACACAGTGCTTGTTGCTTAGTGACCTTAAATAAATATTTGTTGAATAAAATGTAAAAATTGATGTTGAAAATTATAAAAAAGGTTGGCAATAATACCTACCAAAGTATCACAGAGTCTTATATTGAATAAACTGTACATTGTAAGTGGAATGGATTTTTGATGATTATATTTCTCTGTACTTTTTGTTGTACGGGTAATAGAAATAAATTACTGTATTTTTATGAAAGCCTCAGATGTGCATGAACACATAGAGCAATAAAGTTCATCTTCATTTTCCACCTTACATATACACATTCTATTATATGATTTCATTCACATGTGGAATTTAAGAAACAAAACAGATGAACAGAGGGGAAGGGAATGAAAAATAAGACAAAAATAGAGAGGGAGGCAACCATAATAGACTCTTAAATATAGAGAACAAACTGAGGGTTGCTGAAGGGGAGGTGGTTGGGGAGATGGGCTAAACTGGTGATGGGCATTAAGGAGGGCACTTGTTGGGAAGAGCACTGGGTGTTATATGTAAGTGATGAAACATTGGGTTCTACTCCTGAAGCCAATATTACACTGCATGTTAACTAATTTGAATTTAAATGTTTTGATATGTATCCTTTGAGATTTTTCTCGCTGCATTAATATATGTTTATACACATATAATCTACAGAAGTACATACAGGTTATTTAAACAAATAAAATAATAATTTATGCATAATTATACAATTTTCAATGGACATGTCTTAGTGGTTATTCCATAGTGATATACAAAGTTCCTATTCTTAATAGCTGCATATCATTACAAAATATTTTGGATATATCCCAATTTATTAAAGTGACCTCTGTTTTGACAGACATTTGTATTATTTAAGAATTTTCACTATCATAAATAATGCTATAATAAACATTCTTGTTAAAATATTTTTGTGCATGTATTTGTACATTTCTATAAGATAGATTCATGGTTGTAAAATTATCTGTCAAAGAATATGTAAAATTTTAACTTTGAAAAATAATATTGAATTGTTTTACAAAAGGATTTTGTTAATTGGTTTTCTCATGAAGTATGCATAAGATTGTTCCTTTCCCCAAATCTTTGTGAACTGTGGATATAATCACTATTTTAATTTTTGCCATTTTGATGGTATAAGGTGACATCTCATTATGTTAGGTTTCATTTTCACAATTACTAGAAAATTTGAACATATTTTCTTTAAAAATTTTTTAAAAATGTTTATTTATTCTTGAGAGAGACAGCGTGCAAGTAGGGGAGGGGCAGAGAGAGAGGGAGACATAGGATCCAAAGCAGGCTCCAGGTTCTGAACTGTTAGCCACAGAGCCCAACGTGGGTCTCAAAGTTACAAATTGTGAGATTGTGATCTGAGCTGAAGTCAGACACTTAACCAACTGAGCCACCCAGGTGCCCTGAACATATTTTCTTATGCTTTTTTGCCTACGTGAATTTCAAATTTTTGAATTTAGTTCAAAATGCATGAACTATATATTTAAAGTTAATTTTTCTATTGAGTTGTCTGTTTATTTATTTATTATTTTTTAAAATTTTAAGTAGGCTCCACACTCAGCATGGAGCCCAACATGGGGCTTAAACTCAAGTGAGATCAAGACCTGAGCTGAGATCAAGAGTTGGACACTTAGCTGACTGAGCCATGCAGGCGCTCCTTTTAGAAGTGCCCAGGTGTCTTTTTAGAAGGACTTTATATATTCTTTGTTAGTTACATATGTTGCAAATATGTCTTTTAAGTTTTGCTCATGATATCATGCAATAAATAGAAATTTTAAAATCATGTAATCAAATCTTTTCATTTTTTCCTTGCTGGATTTTGAGCTTTGAGTGTAAGCCTATTCCTATCCCAAGCTTATAAAATTTTACATTACTTTTCTTTCTTTCTTTCTTTCTTTCTTTCTTTCTTTCTTTCTTTCTAGAAAGGGAAAGTGCTCAAGCATGAGTGGAGGAGGGGCAGAGAGAGAGGGAGACAGAGTCCCAAGCTGACAGCTCAGAGAGTGACACGGGGCTTGAACTCAAACCATGAGATCATGACCTGACTCAAACCAAGAGTTGGACAGTTAACCAACTCTGCCACCCAGGTGCCCCTACATTTCTTTTCTTTCTAATACTTTGTAGCTACTTAGCATTTAATATTTTAATTGATTTAGAACTTGTTATATGGTATGAAGTTGGAACTCAATGTAGGTTATTTCCCAGACGGTAGATATATATCCAAACCATTTTACTGAATTGCATATTCTTTCACCAGTGGTTCGAAATATCATATTTTTACAATTAGAAATTTTTGTATCTATGGATCTATTTCTGGGCTTTATATTCAGTTTCCCTGCTTATTTGTTAATGTTTTTCTTTTCCAAATTTGTCCGTTTAAGTCACTATTTATTTTGCATACTTTGCATGATTTGATAAAGCATATCTCCCTGTCACTGTTCTTTCTCTCTTCCATATATATATATTGTGGAATTAGTCCTCTAAATGTCATAAAAATGGTGTTGGAGTTTTTGCTTGGTATAACACTGAATTTAAGGATTGCTATCTGCAGAATAGACATATTGACAATATTGACTTAACCTCTCAATTTGTTTCATTGTCTATGAAATAGAAATAACTTCATGTGTTATTTTAAGGTATAATATGATATAATCCATGTGCAGTGCTTGAACCAGAGTCTGCTACATTAAAAGCACTCAACAAATGTTAGTCATTTTAATTACCTTTATTATTATGAACATGGTCTGTCTCTCTTTTTATTCAGGTCTTTATCTCCCTTGATATTATTCTCCAAGGAGTTAGTCTTTTTTTTTTTTTTTTTTGTATAGAATTTGCATATTTAAAAAATGTTTATTTACTTATTTTGAGAGAGAGGGCAAGGGAGCAAGAGAGTTAATCCCAAGCAGGCTCCATGCTGTCAATGCAGAGCCTGACACAGGGCTCCATTTCAGGAACCAAACCATGAGATCATGACTTGAGCTGAAACCAAGTCAGACACTTAACCCACTGAGCCACCCAGGAGCCCACGAATTTGCAAATTTTTAATGTTTGTTTCTAGATATTTTATGGTGTAGTTACTATTATGAATGAACTTTTTCTTTCCTGAATCATGTTTTCTTTATTGTTTGTTTAATTTTTATTCATATGTATTAAATGCAATAAAATGCATAGATCATAAGCATTTAGTTCAAAAGTTTGACATATGAATACATCCATATAAACATCATCAGGATTAAGATATAGAACATTTCTATTACCCCTAAAAGTTACCCTGTGCTTCTTTTCAGTCAATATGCCCCTTCCCACAAATATTGTTTTGATTTTTATCATGTCTTAGGTATCTATTGCTGCATAAATGATTATCCAAAACTTTGTGGCTTAAAATACTAAGCAATACTTATTACATTTTGTAAGTTTTGTGGGTCAGGAATTTGGGACTACATTGTTTAGATGGTTTCAGTAGAGCCTTTCTTGAGATTGTGTCACATGTCAGCAAGGCCCAGGATTGTAGTCATCTGAATGTTTGAATGGTGGCTTATTCACAGGGCCGGCAAGTTCTTCCTCACATGAGCCTTATGCAAGTCTGCTTAAGTGTCCTTGTGCTATGGTGGCTGGCTTCCCAGAGTCAGCAATTCAAGTGAGGCTGAGGCAGAAACTGCAATGTATTTTATGACTTAACTCTGGAAGTCATGCACTGTCACTTCTACAATATTGTAGTGGTCACGTGGCCAGACATGATTCAGTGTAGGAAGGGACTACACAAGGATATGAAAACCAGGAGGCAAAGATCATTGACGGCATCTTGGAGGCTGACAAACATATATCACTATATATATTTGTTTTACTTCTTTTGAAATTCATATAAATGGAATCATACAGTATATAGACTTTTGTATTTATCTTCTTTTGCTTATAATGTCTGTGAGATTTATTTATGACACTGTGTGTGGCAGTGATTATTACTCATGTTACTGATTAGTATTCTATTATATGGGTATGACACAGTTTGGTTACTTGTAGTCCTTTTAATGGACATTTATATGGTTTAAGTTTTGTACTATTACAATCAAATGTTCCATGTCCATGTATTTTTGTGTACATATGGATGGAATTGCTTAGTCAGAGGGTAAGATTATGGTTACCTTACAAGAAATGACCAAAATGTTTTTGAAAATTGAGTACCATTTCACACACTCATGAGAAATGTATGAGAATTCCAGTAGTTCTATATTCTTGGAACAGTTGGTATTCAGTGATATTTAGCCATTCTAGTGGCTATGTAGTGGTATCTCATTGTGCTTTTAATCTGCATTATCTTAATGGAAATAATGTTGCTCATCAATGAATAATTGATGCTATGTATTCATTTGTGAAATGTCTGTTCAAATCCTTTTATTATTGATATGTAAGGATAATTTAAAGCATTTTCTTTTTAATCAGCTTTATTGAAGTATATTATACATAAAATAAATTGCAGCCATTGTAAGTGCTCAGTTTGATGAGTTTTGACACAAGTGCATACCCCAATCAAGATATAGAACAAACACCCTGGAAAAAAGCCTGTCATCTTGTGACAAAATTAAACACACACCTACCATATGCTGCAACAACTTCAGCCCTAAACATTCATTCATTGAATAATTTTAAGCAAAGCATCAGTATGTGGGTGATTATTTTTGTTTTTTTTTATTTAAAAAATTACATATAGTAAAATTGACTTCTTTGGTGTACATTGCTGTGAATTTTAACACATGAATGGATGTAACCATTGTGAATATAGATACAGAATAGTTTCGTAATGCTAAAACACTCCCTTATGCTACCCTTTTATAATCACACACTCCCCTACCTCTAACCCCTGGAAAATACTAATCTGTTCTCCATTATTACAGTTTTGTCTTTTTGAGAATGTCATATAAATGGAATGATACAGTATGTAACTTTGTGAGATTGGGTACTTTCACTTAGCATAATGGCTTTCCAGATTCATCCAAATTGTTTTGTGTATCAATAGTTCCCTTCTATTTATTGCTGAACAGTATTACATTGTAATGACACATCATAGTTTGTTTATGTATTCATCTGTTGAAAGATAATTCATTTTAACTGTGAAAGAAGTCCAGTTTATCAATTTCTTTTTTTACAGTTAGTACTTGACTAAGTACTAGTCAACTGATGCTATAGTTGTGTCTTGTCTAAGACCCATACCAAGGTCATGAATACATTCTCTCATGTTTTCTTTTAGATTTATGGTTTTTGTTTTTACATTTAGTTCTTTGTTGATTTGGGTCCTCCAGGAAGCAGGTGCTAAGATGAAGTTACAAATGAAAGAGATTTATTAGGGGTTACCACTGTAAAGGGAAGAAGGAGCAGGAGTGGCAGAGGAAGCTTTCAGACAATGATGCTGAGCCGGTACCTGTGAAAGGAGAGGGAGAATGAAAGAGGATCAGACCATGGCATAGGTGAGAAAGTCTCGGAAAGCCCTGTTGGGATCTCAAGTACAGAGAATGCTCATGGAGGAGTCCCACAATGGCCAGAAATAGCAAATCTTTATATCGCTGTGTGCTTAGTCATCAGCTGGGGAATGCCCAAGAGGCAAGTGGACTTATCTCAAAGGCTGAAACAGAGCCTGATGGCATCCATAGCCAGAGGCTTTCAGCAACCCATACTCTTTGCTTCAGGTTCTTTCTTGAAGGGAAATGTGATCATCACAGTGAGGTCTTCATGGTTGTCACAGTTCACGCTCTGCTTTGCATGTATTTCTTTTTACACGTTTCTCCTGTGGACCTCTCTTTCTGAGAATAAACTTAAAATAGGGAGGTCTATGGGCTGAACTACAGTCTCCACTGCTGCAGTTAATTTGGGGGCTGAAACTCACACTTATCATGTCCTTTCTCCACCATCCGTTCTAAATTTCCTTGTCTTCAGCTATTCCCTGTGTTGGTCATGACCCAACTTACTCACCCAGCTTACCTGGTGGTGTGACCCAAACTCCTGACTGATCTGATCCCCAGGGCCCACACAGTTCTTAGGCTAGGTTTGCTGCATTTGCTCATTCACAGTTGTAACTGGGAAAGAGAGTACTAAGAGACACTCAGGTGGGTCACCTGAATTACACATGTATTCCTCCCTGCTACCACTGTGTAACATTAGTTTTAGTTTACCCTGTTGATCAGTATCATTTATGCCTGCCAAGTGGTCAGTCCTCTTCCAGCATCCTGGTTCCTGGATACAAGGATCCCAGGGTGTCTAGGTGGCAGCTGTGGCAGCTGTGGAAGCTGTAGCTTGTAGTTCAATAGGAGACTTGCTGTTCCCTTTGGGAACCTAGATTTTTAAGTTTCCAAAGTCCAGAGTTGCAGGAAGAAAAGCACAGAGTTCTTTAGTGGTTATTGGGAATGATGCTAACTGGGATATCTCCTGCTTCCATCCCTATGCTTCCAAACCCATGTATTTCACTGGTTCTTCCAGGATGGAATGGGCACAAATTAATCAACTTGCCCCCAAATGACCCGGTGGCCTCCTCAAGGAATGGTGTCACACTAGGTTATTGGCCTCTGTTGCTGTCATGGTGGATATTCAGTAGCTTGATTGGCCTCGGTAAGAGGAACTTCATGGTTTTGGACTGATGTGTAGCCTCCATCTCTCCTACTGTGACCACTTTTTCATGTGCCCAATGTGCCAGGTTCAGTATGCCTGAAGACAGAGGTTGGCTAATATCAATTAGCTGAATGATTTTGTCCACTAAGTTGTTCAGTGCTTCTTCTGCAGTGGATGCCTTCTAAGTAGGCAGTTATATGTGATATGGAAAATTTCATGTGTCTGTCCACATGCCTCTACGTAGGATCTTGTCTCTGACCTGTCAGTCTATTTCCTTCTATGCCCTTGATCAGTAGGCCAAGCAATTTTCCACCATCCATGAGTCCATATATATTCTTATGTTGAGCCACTTCTTCCCTGCAAAGTGGATAAACAGAGGCACTGCTCACAACTTCTCTCATTAGGAAAAATTTGCTTCAACACTGTCATTCAAGATCATCCCTAACAATGGCTATAGTGCAGCCACCATCTATTTTTGTCTTGCAAATCATATTTTTTGAATGTAACTGACTTCTGAATTGCTCTCTGCAGTATGGCTTTGATTACAATTTGATTGCTGTTTTCTTAATCTTGCTTCTCAGTATTGGAAGTAGCAGCAAATGGCCCCAGCTTCTTCACCTCCTATGCAAAACCTTGTCAAAATATTTGTTGTCTTTTTCACAGACTTTCTCATACCTGTTATTCAGGCATTTCATGGGATGGACAAATCCCACCCAACTGTTATTATAAACAAACAGGACAGATTGGACTGACTGCCATTGTACAGTCCCTCCAAAAACAAGGACTCTCAATTAGTTGAACAGAAGTAAGAAACCTAAGGTGTATCAGTGGCTGGGAGGCCATGTTGGAACCACTGTCAACGTGTGCACTTATGAGAGCAATAGGTGCCACTTGGGGGAGTTGAGCTTTGCTCAAAAATGGTCAATAAGACTTTATTTCCGCGGACACCAGGGACTCCTCTAGGACTATACTTTTTGTTTGAAATCCTCCAACTTTATTCTTTTTCAAAGTTGTTTTGCTTATTGCATGTCCTTTGCATTTTGAAAGGAATTTTAGTACCATTTCTTTGAAAAGACCTGTTGGTATTTTGATTGGGATTATATTGAATTTATAGATCAAGTAGGGGAGAACTGACATCTTAACATTATTAAATCTTCTAATTCATGAGCCCAGTATATCGGCATTTATTTAGATCTTTATTTTCTCTCAGCAAGTTTTTATAATTTTCAGTGTAGAGGTTTTGCACATTTTTTTCAGTAGTATGTATAAATATTTCATGTATTTGATACCATGGTAAGTGGTGTTTATTGTATTTTACTTTCTCATTGTTTATCAAGAGCATACAGAAACACAATTGGTTTTTGTATTTTGGTCTTGTATCCTGCAACCATGTTATGCTTATTAGTTAATTTTTGAAGATTTCATCAGATTTTCTACATAGATCATTTTGTCTCTTTATCAAAATTTCATTTTTCTTCCTGTGCAGTTTGAATGCCTTCATTTCTTTTTCCTGGACTTTCACATTGGTTAGGACTTCCATTAAGTACATTGTTGAAAAGAAGTAATGAGAACAGACATCCTTGTCCTGTTCCTTATCATAGAGAGAAAGCAGTCAATCTTTACCATTAAGTATGATATTAGCTATAGGTTTTCACTGATGTGTTTTATAAGGCTGAGAAAATTTCTTTTTTTTTTCTTTTTTTAAATTTTTTTAACATTTTTATTTATTTTTGAGACAGAGAGAGAGCGTGAACAGGGGAGGGGCAGAGAGAGAGAGGGAGACACAGAATCTGAAACAGCTCCAGGCTCTGAGCATTCAGCACAGAGCCCGACGTGGGGCTCGAACTCACGGACCCTGAGATCATGACCTGAGCCGAAGTCGGACGCTTAACCGACCAAGCCACCCAGGCACCCCACGGCTGAGAAAATTTCTAATTCAAGTTTTCAGATTATGAAAAATCTGGAATGGATGTTGGATTTTTTCAATTATTTTTTTCAGCCCCTCTTTAGATAATCATCTGTGTGCATATGTGTGTGTTTAGCCTGTAAATATGATGAATTACATTATCATGCTTTAAAAAATTTTTTTAATATAATTTATTGTCAAATTGGCTTACATACAACATCCAGTGCTCATCCCAACAAATGCCCTTCTCAATGCTTATTACCCACTTTCTCCTCTCCCCCACCTCTATCAACCCTCAAATTTGTTCTCTGTATGTAAGAGCCTCCTATGCCTCCCCCCCTCTCTGTTTGTAACTATGAAATTAAAAAAAAATTTTTTTTAATGTTTATTTTTGAGAGAGATGGAGAGACAGAGTGCAAGCAAGGCAGGGGCAGAGAGGGAGACACAGAATCGGAAGCAGGCTCCAGGCTCCTCACTGTCAGCACAGAGCGTGATGTGGGGCTTGAACTCATGAACCGTAAGACCATGACCCGAGCCAAAGTTGGACACTCAACCAACTGAACCACCCAGGTGCCCCTTTATAAAAAACTTTTTTAACATTCATTTATCTTTGAGAGAGAGAGAGAGAGAGAAAGAGAGGCAGAGAGCGAGGGAGACACAGAATCTGAAACAGGCTCCAGGCTCTGAGCTGTCAGCACAAAGCCTGACAGGGGCTTTGAACTCTGGAACAGCAAGATCATGACCTAAGGTGAAGATGGACGCTTAACCTACTGAGCCACCCAGGCGCCCTGCATTGATTCTCATATGTTATTGCAAACTTGCATCCCTGGAATAAACCCCAGCTGGTCATGACTACTATTTTTTTTATATATTGTTTGGTTCAATTTGCTAAAATTTCATTGACAATTATTGCATATATGTTCATGTGGGATACTGACCTGTAATTTTCTTTTCTTATAATGTTTTTGATGTCAGTGTTAGGGTAATGCTGCCTCACAAAATGAGTTGGGAAGTATTCCTGGATCCTCTGCAATTTTCTGGATCTCATTTGTATAAAATTTTTACTGCTTATTCTTTAATGTTTTATATTATTCACCAATGATGCCATCTGGGCTTAGGGTTCTTTTGGTGGAAAACTTTTCTTGATTTTTTAACTACAAATTCAATTTCTTTAGTACATATAATAGTACTCACAATATCAATTTCTTGAACAAGCTTTGGTCATTTCTGTCTTTCAGGAAATTTATCCATTTTGTCCAAGATTTTGAATTTATAGGCATAAAGTTGTTCATAAAGTCCCTTATTATCTTGTTGACATCTGTAGAGTTTATACTGATGAGTTTATATTTATTTTTTATTGATTGATTTCTGTTCTTAACCATTTCCTTTATTCTTCCTTTGTGTTTCATTTGCTCTTCTTTTTTTAGTGCCTTTCCTTTCTAATTTGAAGTCATTTATTTGAGAACTTTCTTCTTTTCTATTACAGGTGTGTAGAAATTTACCTTTATATGTTACTTTAGCAGCATCCTGCACATTTTGATATGATTTGTTTTTATTTTCATTCAGTTCAAAATAATTTCTATTTTGACTATTTCTTTGACACATGAATTACTATTTGGTTGATAATGTTGTTAGTGTTGAAAGCGGTATTCAAGTTTCTATATCCTAACTGATTTTCTGTCTACATATTTTATGGAGGGAGATATGATGAAATCTCGGACTTTAATTGTAGATTTTAATTGTAGGTTTGTCTATTTTTCTTGGAGTCCTATCAGCTTTTGTTTTGTGTATTTTGATCCTCTCTTGTTAGTTTCATAAATGTTTAGGATTGTTATGTCTTCTTAATGAATGACTTATTTATCATTATGTAATAACCCATTTATCCCTGGTAATCATCTTTACTCAAAAACCCAGTTTTTCTGTAATTGATATAAAAACTACAGCTTTCTTTTGAGTAATGTTAGCATGGTATCTCTTTTTCCATCTATTGGGATACAATTTTCCATGGATCTCTTACATTTTTGCACTTTTGAAAAAAAGTTGTAACATTTACTTAACAAGCATTTATTGTATGCTGATATCTAGGAAAGGATAAAACACAAATATTTTCTGTCTTTTAAATGTGTATATCTCAATATATAGAAAGTTTATGTTACATATAAGCATATTAGTTTATATATATGAAGAAACATATCACTGTATCACATACCTTCTATATAACTCTGAAAATTAGAAAATGAGTCAGTAGGAAATTCCACTTCTTTTTGTAAGAATTTAAATTTTCCCAGATCCTTGAAATGACCACATTATCAATTGAATATAAATTGAAATATTTTTAAGATTAGCAAATGAGTCTCCTTTGCATATGATGTAGGTGCTTTTTAAACTGTTGCTTTGGCTCTGGAGGGTAAGGGTGGTGAATGAGTCTAGGCACAAGCCCTTTAAGAGTGGATGTTCCATTATTAGAGCCACATGGTTCTCCTGGAAGTAAGCCTTGTTTTTCAAGGCCAGACATTCTGTGGCTTGTTTCTCTGGTGCAGATCCCAAGAGTTGGGGAGCCTTTGTCCTCAGGGACAAGCTCTTATGAGATCTCTCCTAATTGTAGGTCTGCTGGGATTTGGAGAGGTTTCTTGCAAGACTTGGTCTTTACCTCTCCTACCTGTCTCAATGTGGCCCTTTTCTCCTATGTTGCAGAAGTGCTGTTCACTTAGTTTCCAAAGTCCTTTGCAGAGGGAATTTTTCCATATGTAGCTGGAAATTTCTTGTGTTTGGAGGAGGAGGTGAGTTCAGGATCCTTCTATGTCTCAATTTGGAGCCCTCTTCCATTTTTGTACTTCTTGTTTCAGATTTTGTTCTGGGCTATGTTTCTAAAAATGTTTTTATTTATTTTTGAGAGAGAGAGAGAGAGAGAGAGAGAGAGAGAGAGAGAACAAGCAGGGGAGGGTCAGAAAAAGAGGGAGACACAGAATCTGAAGCAGGATCCAGGCTCTGAGCTGTCAGCATAGACAGGGGTTCGAACCCATGAATTGCAAGATCATGACCTGAGCAGAAGTCAGACGCTTAACCAACTGAGCCACCCAGGTGCCCTAGAACTATTTACTTGAATATTCATATAGCAAACCAAACAAGCCATTATTAAAAAATTAAATTATATCAAGTTAGTATTTTTAAATATTAAAACATTGTACTTTGGGCAACAAAACTTTATTTGGAGAGTGTTTTAAATCAATAGTTTTCATTTTTTAAAAGAAAAAATTCATTTCTTGAAGTCAAACTATCAAAAAAACTCTACCTTGGAAAATTACATCTTTTGCAAGTAGTATGCAAACTGATGGCAATAGACTGTTGTGTGGCATGATGCAACTTTCTAGTCCATTTTACTTTTTAATTATTTTTTAAGTTTATTTATTTATTTTGAGAGAGAGTACAAGGAGGGGATGGGCAGAGAGAGAGAGAGAGAGAGAGAGAGAACCCCAAGCAGGCTCGGTGCTATCAGGATGGACCCTGAAGCAGGATTTGGTGTCTGGAGCTGTGAGGGCATGACTTGAGCAGAAATCAAGACTCAAAAGGCTTAAGGGACTAAGCCACCCAGATGCCTCTCTGGTACATTTTATTTTTAAAATACGAAGCCGCTGCACGATTCCCTGGGAGCTTAAGTCTGGTAAGGGACTCTACCAAACCCCGGATTGTAAAGAACTTTAGACAACTGCAGACTTTAAGGGCCTGGGGCTCAGGTTTTGCTGGTGATGAAGCCCAAGTTCTCAAAGCACCAAAGAGGCCCCTGTTTTATTTCTTTAGGCCAAATGCCTAAAAGAATCTCACTTGTGCAGCGTCCTGGAGGGAAGTACACAGCCCAGGGAGCAAGAAACACAGACAGCGCAGTCTGGACTGTATTACTTCGTAGGGCTCCACAGTTGCCGAAAATCCTCTAGCCTTCAGTTCCGGGAAAGACTCGGTTCAGGCTTTGGCTCCTAGAGCGGCGGCGGATCGCGCGCGGCGGGGGCGCGCGGCGCGGGTCTCTCGGGGCGGGGGCGCCGGTGACGCGGCGTCAACCGCCCACCTCGCCGCTTAGCGCCGGGCTGGCCGTTGCCGCCGCCTCAGGGCGCAGAGGCCCGGCCTTTCCGCCCAAATGTCAGTTTGTAAAATAGCAAGGCTGGAGTCTGAGGGGTTTGCAGGCTTCCGCCTTGAAGGAAGTCTGGGAGGCTCGGCATTTCCAACTCTTTCACCTTAGAGCACGCTTGGCCAAGGCAAAACCGCCCAGTAACCTGGCTTCCAGCGGCCTCAGCAGGTATTCTAGCCACTGGGAGGGGAGGCGCCTGCGGTCCTTCCCTCCGCGGAGTGTGAGGGTTTCTGTTGTGTTCTCTGGCAAAAGCGGCAGCTGTGCCTCTGTTGAAGCGAAATCTAAGACGATAATCCTAGCTTCTCTGCCCTATGTCGCCCCCTCCCCCATTTCGTTGTGTACTGTATCATTAAAGCGTTTGAGATGAATCCTTGAAGGGAGACCAGAAAACGTTTTCTTTGTGGTAGAAGGTGACTGATAAACTTGGGCAAATTTGTGGTGATCTACTCCTCCTAGGATAGTTAGGATTAAATGAAGACAATACGTAAAATCCCTAAATGTTTCTTGTAAATACAAGCGTTTAGTCCATGTAACCTCTATTTTTATAGGCGTGTGAACTTCATCGGTCCATTTATTAGGTTGTTTGGTTGCACCTGGTGCGCGGCCCGTCTTTTTCTCAATTGGTTTCCTGAAGTAGCGGGCGTCTCAGCCTTCCTGTCTGTCACCGCAGAAGTTTCCCTGGTCCTGCCTTAAGTGCACGGGAGCATTTATGCATTACAACCTATATCCCCTTGTTTACTCAAGGATATCATTCCAGCAGTTTCCCTCCATACCAATCAATACATTTTGCTTTCTGCTGGGTCATTTCCATCAGCATATGTATTAATTTCCTAGGGTTGCCTAAACAAGTACCACAAACTGGGTGGCTTAAAACCAGAAAAATTTATCCTCTGTTTCTGGACGCTGAAGTCTGAAGAGTGTGGCAGTGCTGGTTCCTCCTGGAGCCTCTCAGGGAGGATTTGTTCCGTGTTTCCTCCCAGCTTCTGGTGGCCGCTGCCAGTTGGTGTCCCTTAGACTCCTTGCTCTCATCTTTGCCTCTGTCTTCACGTGGTGGTCTCCCCATGCGCCTGGAGGTCTGAGTTTCTTCCAGGAAGCACACCATTGGGGTTGGGGCCCACTCCAATCCAGTTTGAATCCGTCTTGGTTCCATCTACAAAGATCTTATTAACAAATAAGGTCACATTCACAGGTTCTGGGGTTAGGACTTGAACATATTTTTTGGGGGGGAGAGGGCAGAATTCAACCTACAACAGCATACAAACATGTTACTTTTCTCTTAAAAAATCTTCCTTTTGCCCATATTTCAGGCATTCACCTCCCGTCACTCTTAAAACCGTTGCTATCCTTTAGGTCACAAATGACCTACCTCCTTGTCGCTAAATCCGGTGGTTAATTCTTAGTCCTCATCTTACCCGCCCAGCATTTAACGCAGTTCATCATTTACTCGTAAGTTTTTTTTTGTTGTTGTTGTTTTTTCACTTTATTTTCAATACATCCTCTCCTGGTTTTACCTTCTGGCTCATTGATCAATCATTCTTAAGTCATTTTTGCTGGTCCTTTTCTCTCAGACCTGATGCTTTTGATGCATTGTCTTTGGCAATATAATTTCTTTGAAATTCTTTTGATGCTTTTCAATTTTGTAAATTAAATTTTAGTTTCTGTATCACTTATTACATTACCTTTATTTAAAATATTATGCCACTGGGGCGCCTGGGTGGCTCAGTCGGTTAAGCGTCCGACTTCAGCTCAGGTCACGATCTCGCGGTCCGTGAGTTCGAGCACCGCTTTGGGCTCTGGGCTGACGGCTCAGAGCCTGGAGCCTGCTTCCGATTCTGTGTCTCCCTCTCTCTCTGCCCCTCCCCCGTTCATGCTCTGTCTCTCTCTGTCTCAAAAATAAATAAACGTTAAAAAAAAATTAAAAAAAATATTATGCCACTATTAATATTAGAAAAATATAAATGGATATATTTTCCAACGGGGGACTTTGGCTTATGTTCTACAATGTATATATTTATTATTGTCAACAGTTTCCAAAACCATTGCATTCTTCAAATGAATTTTGAGTGACATGACATCAAATAATCTTTCCCAATATTTATTTGACTATGATATAAAAATTATGTTTGACAACTGTTTTCAATTAACTATGTAGTGTTTCATTACAACAATAAAGCAGTTGTACAGTTTGAGAATGAAAAATTTTCAGTGTTGTCAGAAGATATTTTTGCTCTATCATTCACTACCAAGTTAAAAAAAAAAGTCTTGATGAACTGTGCAAAATATTACAGATTTTTCATTTTTGAGTATTTTCTGTTTGTTTTTTCTCATACGTATTTGAGGCATTGTATTGCTGTTATATATGTGTGTATATATATATATATATATACACACATAATGTGATATATATATTTTTTAATTTTTTTTTTTGTAAGTAATCTAAACAGTAGATTCTTCTCCAGCTGTGTCATCTCTTGGTTAAAATCCTAATACATGTTCACATATAGAAATATTTGCATTTTGGAAATCCACAATTATATCAATAATTTTTATGTGCTTTCTGTGGTTTACCTTAGCGATTGTGTCCAAAATAATTGAGCAATAATTAGCTTGTAAAAATGTTATTGTAACTGATTTCATTTATAATGTATCATATAATATTTATTTTTTGGTTTTTATTTTACTTCCTAAAATAGTCTATTATTTGGTGTTGATATTTGTATTTTGCATAAATGTGCTAACAGGATGCCATTGACTTTTTCCATGCCAAATTAAAAAAATATCTATTATTAGTCTATTAAAATTTATTAGATGACCCTCTCTATACTAGGTACTACTTCTTCAAAAATTTAATCATGTTTATATATTGTCAACAAATGCAGGCCTATATTTTCCCAATTTTCATAGGATTGCTAATTGTTTAAATTCTTTAAAATATATTAATTTTTAATACTTACTGATGATGTGTATTTTACTTTATTCATGTTCGAGAATATGTGATAAATGCTGCTAATCTTTGCATCCATTTTTATTCTTCAGCTAGACTGCGTCCAAAGAGCTTACAATTTAGACAAAATATAGATTCCTTTAAGAAGAAATTTTATTTAAAACTTGAATTAAAAATTGAATTCTTCCTCTTTTTTAGGTTATATGCTCTTTCCTTCTGAAAACTTCCAAATTTTTCTTTTTGAGGCTTTTATATTTATTTCATTAATTATGTTTTGTTGTTTATCTGTTTCCTTTTTGGTATTTTGTGAACACTTTTGATCTGTGCTTTCCACTATCCTTAAGTCTGAGAAATTTATCTTTATTATTTATTCAAATATTTCCTCCTGTCCATTTCATATTTTTTTTCCTCACTGGATCTTCTTTTATCTGGTTTTTGATATTTGTATAATTCTTCTACGTATCTCTTATTTTCTTTTTCATTTCTATCTCTTTATCGTTTTCTGCTGCTTTCTGGCAGAATATCTCACTCTGATCTTCCATTTGCCTAATTTATTCTTCAGCAGTATTATTCTGTGATCAGTTATGTTTATTACATTTTTCGTTTGTAGTATTTCTACTTGAGTCTTTAAAAAAATACTCATGTACCTGTTTTGTGTTGCTAATATTCTGTTTGTGTGTATTTGTATATTTTTGGTTTGTCTTTTTTAAACTTTTTTTTAAAAGCATGTATATAGGTATGTATATATGCATGTATGTATGTATTTATATAATTTCTACACCCAACATGGGGCCTGATTTTACAACCCCGAGATCAAGAGTCTCATGCTCTTCGGACTGAGCTAGCCAGGTGCCTCTGG
Source organism: Panthera uncia (assembly GCF_023721935.1). NCBI lineage: Eukaryota > Metazoa > Chordata > Mammalia > Carnivora > Felidae > Panthera > Panthera uncia. The sequence continues at coordinate 28,680,300 of NC_064809.1, forward strand.
ACCTTTTCTTTTAGTTTTCTTTCTTTCTTTCTTTCTTTCTTTCTTTCTTTCTTTCTTTCTTTCTTTCTTTCTTCTTTCCTTTGCAAAGCTTGTATTTTTCAGATGTCAAGTTATTTTTGCCTGTGAACTCATATGTCTTTGGGAGTGTCAGCTACTCTTGTCTAGTAATCTGTTATTATGAAATGATCAAAAAACAGGCCACAGTTTAGGTCCCTCCCATCAAATTTAGGGAAATTTTTTTGTGTGTATTTGTTTCCTAGGGCTGCCATAACAAAATACCACAAACTAGGTTGCTTAAAACAATAGTAATTTATTCTCTTACAGTTCCAGAGTCTAAGAGTCTGAAATCAAAGTGTTTGCAGTGCTATGCTCCTTCTAAAGTTTCGAAAGAAGAATTTCCCTTGCTTTTTCCTAGCAAGGATGCTGGGAAAATTTAACGTTCCTTGGCTTGTAGCTGATTTACTCCAGTCTCTGTCTCTATCATTACATGACCTTTTTCTGTATACATCTGTGTATCTTTGTCTTCATTTGGCTTTCTTATAATGATACCAGTCATTGGATTTAGGGCCCACTCTAATCTAGTATAACCTCATCTTAACTTGGTTACATCTACAAAAATGGTATTTTCAAATATGGTCATATTCACAGGTGCCAGGGGTTAGAACTTGAATATATTTTTTGGGGGGACCCAGCATGATTTTGGTGCTGCCTTGATATTACTCTGTTGTTACCCTGGGTCTAGGCTATTATTCCTATGCAAATAATGATAGATATAAAACTCCCCATCCTAAATACTCATACATAAATCAGTCTTCAGTCACCTTTAAGGATTTCTCACAGGCTTTTTTTCTTTTTCTTTTTTTAAAATTTTTTTGTTGTTATTGTTAGGAATGGTTTCCTCTCCATTTTGTGATTTCTGCAGTGCTGGTTTTGGTATTCACCATCTTCACGGCAATTGGTAATCCTGCCCTAATTTTTAATCTGAAATCTTAATGTTTTATTTACAGGGAGGAATACAGTTTTTTTCACCTGTAATTTGGAAGTGAAGTAAAATAACAAAATGAAGTCCGCAAAACATCTGTCAGCCTCTAGTAATAAATTGGCAAATGTTCCAGATTTAACTTACAAAAAAGGAATATTTACTGCACCGTTGTCACTTAAAGCAAAGGAAAAACATAGTGCAAAATTAGTACATGATAAACTTGAACCAATGGCCTTAGGATCTCCACCAGCAGGGGAATCCATCGTAAGATATGCTTTGCCCATTGCATCGAGTAAGACAAAGGAGTTAATAGCAGAAGATGAATTGATCAGAAAAATTACCCAACATCTAAAGATGGTAAGACACTTGTTGGTCCCTGTGTTTAGGGTTTCCATGACCATCCCTAGGCTTAGAGATTTGCTAGGAAGGTGTACCAGACTCAAAATATAGACCTACTGATGGCTAAGATCTAGTACAGTGAAAAGATACAAAGCAAAATCAGCAAAAGGAAAAGGCTTATGGAGTGAAGTCGGGAGGAAACTAGGTCCAAGATTCCTCTTCCTTTAAAGTCACACAGGATGTGCTTAATTACTCCAACAACAAATTATGACAGCACATGTGAAATGTCTTTTGGAGAAGCTCATTAGAGACTCAGTGCCCAGGGTTTTATTGGGGTATTTTGCTTAGCATGTACCAAAATTCCACACTCCCTGAAGGAAAGCAGATGTTTAGCATAAACCACATTGTTTGTACAAACAGTTTAAGGACAATGAGCCACTGTTATCAGTGAATGATGGGAACACTCAATGAAATCCAAGTTCTGAGGCAGCAGTCTAAGGCCAACCTTGAAAGCAGATCTTTCTAATGATAGTCCTTTCTGGCTCATTCCTGCTATGTTAACTCTTCTCAGCACTTTAGAAACTTTAGCTCTTAGTGTTGGGAAAAAAAAAAATCTCCTTTTTTCTGAGTTTCTCTTTGCACAGTGATCCAGAATTGAATTGTGAATGTACCACATACCAAATGAGAACAATGAGGGAGGTAGCACAAATATAAAAAGAATATAGTTTTGTCAAATTTCCAAAATACAAGTTTGTTCAAAGTTTGAAGGGTTAGCTCAGAGAATTTCCTTAAAAAATTTATTGCTCTCTAGTTTACATTTCTATTTTGTCCGCTTCTTTTCGAAGAAGAAATTTGAGTCCCTCAGATTTTGAGGAAATACTTTGGTGATAAGTGGAGTTGATGCTTCAACTATTCATAGATCGCCTTTTACATGCCTATGAACACAGAAATGGGAGTCATAGGGACTTTCTTACAGAGTAGAGTTGAGGACTGTTTCTTATTCTTCAGGGTGATATAAGATGGGATGTGAGATGGAAAGTTTAAGTTTATGGCACTGGTAGAAAGAAGTCTTATTGCTAAGAAGGTCCTGACATGTTTGATTAAGTGTTTTTTTACACTTAATAAATTTACATATAATTTACATAAAATTATTAAAATAAAAATTTGCTTTGATTTACTCATAGGTTGTTTCTACTTTGGAGGAAGCCTATGGATTTAGCATTGTAGATGGAGAAAAATCAGTTGTGAAGCCTGAACATGAAGAATTAACTTTATCTGTAAGTGTATATAATCCTAATGTAGAAACATTTAACACTGAAAAGGGTTAAGATTTTCTTTTGGAATCCATTTATGTTCTCAGAATGAATTCCCATCCATGAAAATGACCTGGTTAAGGAACTTGAAAGTAGAGTATTGATTTTTCTATCCTCTGCTAACACTTATCTTAAAGTTTAATTAAGACCTATCTGTATTTTAAACGTATTTTTATTGCTAGTGCCTGTTCTGTTTAATTCTTAAACATTTGGTTACTTGTTGGTTTTAGATGTATATTCTTTATCATGTTAAGAAAGTGTCCTTCTATTTGTATTTTGCTAAATAAAAAAAACCCAAGAATTTATTGAATTCTAACAAATATCTGGTATATATAAATTATGTAACTCTTAAGGTGATTAAGTATGTGGTTCTCCTTTAACCTACTGATGAGATGAATTATTTTACATGTTTCATAATATTCAACTGTACTTTAATACACTTGTAGAGTATTATTTTTCTATTTTATAATTATTTTTGTTAGTTAGGGATTGAGTTTGGCTCCATGTAATAAAACACCTATGTTGAGTCTTTCAATTCATGAACATTGTATGACTCTCCATTTGTTTCGGTCTTGTTTGATTTCTTTCATCACCATTTTGTAATTTTCATCATACAGATCCTGTACATGGTTTGTTAGATTTTATGCATTAATATTTCATGTTTTTTGGAACACTTTTTAATGGCATTGTATTAAATTTTAGTTTCCACATTTTGTAAGTAGTAGATAGAAATAATGATTGATTTTTGTATGTTGATCTTGTATCTTAAACAACCTTGTTCAATGTATTTTTTCATTCTAGTTTTTCTATAGATTTTTTGGATTTTCTACATGGACAATTATGTCATCTTCATGTAGAGACAATTTTACTTCTTCCTATCCAGTCTGAATGCTTTTTATTTCCTTCTCTTGTGCTGGCTCTGGCTTCAAGTATTATATTTAATAATAGTGATGAGAGCAGATATCCTTGAGTCATTATGACTGCTAATTTCAGACAAGAGTGGAAGTTCAGTTCCCTGGTTGGTCTCAACATCATCACTCTGGTGGGGGAATTGGATGGCTAATTTTCACTGCCACATTATTTTTTAGTCCTATCGACACATGGATAGTGGGTGCAGCTTATTCTTGGTGTTTGGCTCAAGTAGGATTAGGCATTGTCAAAAAGATTTTGGTTATGCTAGAGACCCCCTTTTTACAGTCCTTTGGCTTTTCTTAGTTGTGCTTTTTTTTTTTTTTTTAAGTCTGTGCTTATTGGAAGTTCCATGAGTCAGGCTTTTCCAGTGTCCCATCCATTTTATATGTAGGTAAAAAGAAAACCTAAAGAATTCATGTATTCCTCAAGTTTTGAGATCTCTGCCTTTCTCTTTCTTCCTTTCAGAATTTGCCTGTGTTAGTTTGTTGTATTGTCTATGGATTTTAACTGTAGGAGGGGTGATTAGAGGAATGGGCCTAGTCCATGATGACCAGAAGTGAAAGTCCAAAATTATTTTTTATGTATATTTATTCTATTTGCAGTCTATCAAGCTGAGTTTGTGAGTTGATGTTTTTCATCAAATTTGGAAATTTTCATTCATTATTTCTTTACATATTTTACTGCCTCTCTGATCCTTTTTTATGAGACTCTAATTACACATATATTAGAATGCTTGTTACTGTATAAGAAGTTACTCTCTGTTCATTCATTTCAGTTTTTTCTCTTTCTTTGATTCAGTTTGGGCAATATATGTTATTCTATCTTCAAACTCACTGATCCTTTCTGTGGTGTCTGATCTGCTGTTAAACTCTATCCAATGAAATTTTTATTTCAAATATCATAATTTTCACATTTAAGATTATCTTTTGGTTACTTTTTAGGGAGTTTTATATTTCTCCTGCTATTATCTATCTCTTTACCTGTCTACCAATATTTTTCTGCAAATTCTTTTATCAGTAACAGAGTTTTAAAAATCTTTGCTAATTTTCAGTATCTGGATCATCAGTGTATTTACTTCTATTTTTCCTTTTGATTATGGATTGTATTTTCCTGGTTATTCATATGTTTTATGATTTTTTTTTAGTTGGATCCCAAGCATTATATTTAGAAAAATATTGGAAACTGTGGTACAATGTTTTATTTTCTAGAGAATCCTTACTGTTTCCTTTCTGACATTTAGCATGAAAAGCTAATCATTCGCATTCTTCTAAGAACTGATTTGAGCAGGAACTGATCCATATTTTAATTAAGTTGAGTTATTGTATGGTTTGTCTAACCCATAATCGTACATATTACTGCTTCCCCTCAGGGGTTGATTTATTTGATCTTGCAAGTATTTTAGCAGGGAAGAGTTTGAACTCTGATTTTAAATAGTTTTGGTTCACATTTTGGTTCATTCCTGGTAGAACTTCAAATACAATTACCACAAGAACATGCAGGATGAGATTCCTCTGGTTTTTAGTTCCTCCTTTTTATAGTTGTGTAATTGCCAAACTATAAAATATTTTGTTATCCCCAAAAGCTTCCTTGTATCCCACTTACAGTCAGTCCTTTCCTCCCACCCTGGCTCTAGACAAACACTGATCTGTCACTATACTTTTACCTTCTCTAGAATGTCATATAAATGAAATCATATAATATGTAGTCATTATATATATATATATATATATATATATATATATATAGCCTTCCCTACTTCATCATGTATTTGAGACTCATCCATGTTGTTCTGTATATCAGTAGTTTCTTTGGTGTGAAGAGTATTCCATTGTATGACTATCCCACAGTTTGTAATCCATTCACCAGTTAATAAACATTTAGGTGGTTGGATGCAGTAACTATTTTGACTGTTATGAGTGAAGCTTCTGTGGACATTGTGTACAAGTCTTTGTGAGGATATATGTTTTTATTCATCATGGATAGTTTCTTTGGAATAGGATTGGTGAGTTATAAATACATGTTTAACTTTATGAGTGATTGCTCATAAACTGTTTCCCAACATGGCGGAATCATTGTATGTTCCTACCAGCTCTCTATGAGAGTTCCGGTGGCTGCACATTCTTACCAGAATTGGTATTGTCAGTCTTTTTAATTCTGACCATTCCTAATGGGTACGTAGGCCTCCTTTTCTGCCATCTTTATGGCAAAATTGAGATGGGGAGGAGTTTGGTAAAAGAAAAATGTTTGGGTTCAGTGATTTGCCTTAGGAGCTTTTCTCATTCTAGTCTATCTGCCAGCTTAAATGACTGTCAAAGGCTCAGCTGGTTTTTCTTCATACTCTGAATTCTGTTTGTCAATGGTAGGCCTGCTTTTTCACGTGGCTGACTTGGCACACTTGGCACAACTAGGCCAAGTGCTCTTCTTTCTCCACCATGCTCCCTTTAGGTATGGATATGGCTTTGGTTCTTTGCTCATCTGCAAAGTGTTCTGCAGAATTCAGTTCATCACGTTTTCCTTATGTCCTCTCCTTTTCAATATCCTCAAGGAAAAACATAATAATTAGTAGGTGACTAACAGTCTGTATTATACTGGTATTCTACTTGTCTTACAGCACTGTTGTCATAATTTTTGATGATTTTAATATCCATGTAGAAGATCTTTCCAAATAATGTGGCCTCTTAGTTCACTGAATGATCATTCACTTTAATGATCTTATCTTCTATGTCAGCCACTAACCAACAAGATGATATCCTTTAGTCTTTGTCATAACCAATAACTGTTACTTTTCCATAATTTAAGTTTCAATCATCTTAATTTCTGGTCACTACCTCTTATCTTTCCCACTTAGTCTGTCTAATATTCTGACTCCAAAAGTCCTTTGATTCCATTGGGAACTATAATCCATTGGTCCTATTACATTTTACTGTCCCAAATACTTCTTCTATTCTTACTTACCTAGCTTAAATTCCATGTTCCCTTATTATTATTGCTCCCACACATAGGTACTTAACTCTCTTGCCCTGTCATGCTTTATTGATTTTATTTTGTTAAACTGCAACCCTCATCAAATCAATCCCTATATTTGTGGCTTCTAAATCTGAATAGAAGATGGTCCTCAAGCATGTGTATAGTCTCATATTTATGATTAGTAACTCTAGTTACTTCATTTTCCTGCTCTCTTGAATGACTAATTCAGTTTTCCCACTCTTCTATATGGGTATAGATCTTTACCATGACAAAAAAAATATATGAGCGTATGAGTATGTTTTAAAATGTGATGTTGAATAAGCATATTCCTCATGGAGAACACTCTATGAGAATCCTAACTGTATATAAGCATCTAGATTTGTTTATCATAGGTTGTCTCTGATTTACAAATCACCACTCTACTATAAAAGGTTCAGTCATTGTGACTTTTTTTTTTAAGTCATTGTAACATTTTAATCTGTCACTATTTTTTCCTCAAAGTCTTCATTTGCTTATTGAGGGTGAAAGACTATAGCTCTTGATAAGTATACTTATATTCAGAAGTTATAATTAGTGTTAATTTTCTAACACAAAGAGATATTTATAAGGTATATACAGAATTGCTACCTTTTTTTGGCTGCTCATAAATTTCAGGAGTCTAAATCTGGGATGCTTGATTTTCTACAACTATGTAGAGGAGAATGAGAAGAGATGCATAGTTGGGTATGTCATTCATGGGCCACTCCCCAGAATGTACTCTCTTCCACTTTCTGGGAGAATTTGCTAGTATAGCATTTGGAGCACAATTTCTTGTCTTATATGTTTGAAGGGACATAAATTATAGACAAAAACTATTTTTAAAAACAAATGTACTATAATATAGATGGGTATGCATATGGGTTCTGAAATTAAAAGTAACTTTGTTTTATTCTTTTCAAAAGGTTGGGGATGATCTGAATTCATTCTTGATATGTTGTTCACAATTTGCAGCTCAGTTAGAAGAAGCAGCTAAGGAAGAACGTCATGTATGTATTCTGCATAAATTATGGAATCCAAAATATCATTTATTGTTTTAATTTAAATTATTGGTACTGTTAATAAATTTTATACTAATACATTTTATATTTATTAAAAATTGCTATTAAAATAATTATAGTGATAAAATATTTTAAAGCTATGTTGGTTGTTTGAATTTGGATGTAATATCATGTAGCAATATTAGTCTAGATACAATGCCTTAATGAGTTACAAAAGGCATTAGAAAGTATTATTTTTTTTTATTCTTAACATAGGCATTTAGATCTGTGAATTTTCCTTTAAGTACAGCATTGATAGAGTCATTGGTATTTTCATGTTTACAGATGAAAATATAGTATTAAGAGTATTTTTATTTTAGTGTTTTTAATAAGGTAAATTATATTACAAAGGCAATATGTCATAATTAATGAAAATTTTAAAAAACACATGCATGAAGAAAACAAAAATTTGTTGTGGCCTGTTTACATAAGGATTTTTATGCTGAGTTAGTTTTCTTCTATTCTTAGTTTATTGAGGTTTTTTTTTTTTTTTTAACCATCAAGGAGCTGAATTTTATCAAAACCTTTTCTTGAATCTATTGAGATGATCATGTGGTTCTTGTCCTTCATTTGTTTATGTGGTGTATTACATTGTTTCATGTTATTACAAATAGTGAGCCAGGCTTATGTTCCAGACATAAATCCTACTTGGTTTTACCTTTTAATTTGCTTTTGAAATCTGTTTGCTAGTATTTTGTTTAAGATTTTTGCATCATTATTAATCAGGGATTGGTCTGTAGTTTTCTTGTGTCTTTGTCTCGTTTTGATATCAGGATAATGCAGGCCTCATGGAATAGGTTTGGAGAATTCCTCCTTTTTGATTCTTTGGGAGAGTTTGAGAAGGGTTGGTGTTTTTTGTTTTTGTTTTTTTTTAATTTTTTTTTTCAACGTTTTTTATTTATTTTTGGGACAGAGAGAGACAGAGCATTAACGGGGGAGGGTCAGAGAGAGGGAGACACAGAATCGGAAACAGGCTCCAGGCTCCGAGCCATCAGCCCAGAGCCTGACGCGGGGCTCGAACTCACAGACCGCGAGATCGTGACCTGGCTGAAGTCGGACGCTTAACCGACTGCGCCACCCAGGCGCCCCAAGAAGGGTTGGTGTTTTAAATGATAGAATGCCCCGGTGAAGCCATCTTGTTCTGGGTTTTTCTTTGTTGGGAGGTTTTTGATTACTGCTTCAGTTTCCTCACTAGTTATAGGTCTGTTCAGATTTTTTAATTTTTTCATGGTTTGGCCTCAGTAGGTTATATGTTTCTAGGAATTTATCCATTTCTTCTAGGTTATCCAATATTTTGGCATATAATTGTGTATAGTAGTCTTTTATGATCTTTTGTCTTTGAGCAAAGTGGACATCATTGTAATATATCCTCTTTCATTTCTAATTTTAATTATTTGAATATTCTCTTTTTTTCATAGTTAATCTAGCTAAAGCTTGTTACTTTTGTTAATATTTTTTTTTATTTTTTAATTTTTTATTTTATTTTTTTTAAATTTTTTTTAACGTTTATTTATTTTTGAGACAGAGAGAGAGAGAGCATGAACGGGGGAGGGTCAGAGAGAGAGAGGGAGACACAGAATCCGAAACAGGCTCCAGGCTCTGAACTGTCAACACAGAGTCCGACGCGGGGCTCGAACTCACAGACCGCGAGATCATGACCTGAGCTGAAGTTGGACGCCCAACCGACTGAGCCACCCAGCGCCCCTTTTTTTTATTTTTTAAGTTTATTTATTTTGAGAGAGAGGGAGAGAGACAGACAGACAATGTGAGCAGGGGAGAGGCAGAGAGAGAAACCCAAGCAGGCTCCACATTGTCAGGCAGAGCCTGATGTGCTTGAATTCACGAACTGTGAGATCATGACCTAAGCTGAAATCAAGAATCAGAGGCTTAACTGACTGAGCCACCCAGGCGTCCCCTTGTTAATCTTTTTAAAAACAACTCTTGGTATCATTTTTGTTTCCTATCTCTATTTCATTTATCTCTGCTCCAATATTTATTGTTTCCTTTCTTTTGCAAACTCTGGCTTTAAACAATTTTTTTTTGTTCCTTTAGATAAAAGGTTATTGTTTGTGATCTTTTTATTTATTTAATTTATTTTTTGAATATTTATTTATTTTTGAGAGAGAGAAAGAGAGAGAGACAGAGAGAAGGGAATAGAGAATCCCAAGCAGTCTCAGCACTGTTAGTGCAAAGTCTGATGTAGGGCTTCACCTCAGGAACCATGAGATCATGACCTGAGCTGAAATCAAAAGTTGGATGCTTAACCAACTGAACAACCCAAGTGTCTCAGTTTGTGATCTTTTTAAATGTAAACACTTAACTCCATAAACTTTTAGTACTGATTTTTGCCAAATCTCATAGTTTTGGTATTTTGTGTTTTGTTTTCATTTATCTTCAGATATTTTCTAAATTCCATTATGATTTTTTCTTTGATCCATGGATTGTTCAAGAGCATGTTGTTTAATTTTCACATATTTGTGGATTTTTTGTTTTCTCTCTACTATTGATTTCTAATTTTATACCATTGTGTTTAAAAAGATGCTTTGTGTGATTTTGATCTTAAAATTTGTTAAAACTTGTTTTGTGTCCTTAACATGTAGTCTGTCTTGGAGAATGTTCCATGAGTGCTTGAGAAGAACATGTATTTTGCTGTCGTTAGGTGGAGTGTTCTGTATATGTTTGTTATGTATATCTATTTTACAGTATTGTTTAGTCCTTCATTTCTTAAAAAATTTTTTTTATGTTTATTCATTTTTGAAAGACAGAGAGAGACAGAGCACAAGCAGGGGTGGGGCGGAGAGAGAGAGGGACACAGAATCTGAAGCAGGCTCCAGGCTCTGAGCTGTCAGCACAGAGCCAGAAGCGGAGCTTGAACTCACGAACCACGAGATCGTGACCTGAGCTGAAGTCAGATGCTCAACCGACTGAGCCACCCAGGCGCTTCTAGTCCTTCATTTCTTATTGATATTCTGTCTGACTGTTCTTGCCATAACTGAAAGTGGGGATATTGAAATGTCCTAATATTATTGTGTTGCTGTCTGTTTCTCCCTTTAGTTCTGTTAGTGTTTGCTTCACATATTTGGGTGCTTTAATATTAGGTGCATATATATTTATAATTGTTATATATTTCTAGTGAATTGGCCCTTTTGTCATTATATATATCTTTCTTTTTTCTTTATTTTTTGACAGTTTTGTCTTAATCTCTATTTTGTCTAAGAATGGCCACCCTTGCTCTCTTTAAGTTCCTGTTTCTATGGAATATCTTCTTCTGGCCTTTTACTTTGAGCCTGTGTGAGTTCTAAGATTTAAAGACAGCCTCTTAGAGGCAGCATATAGTACTTGTAGGAGATGCTTACTATTGCCATTATGTTTATGCTTTCTGTTTGGTAGCTTTTGGTTCCTCTTTTTCTCTCTTGGTATCTTCTTTTGTGTTTTGTTGATTTTTTTGTAGTGATGTATTTTGATTCCCTTCTTGTTTCCCCTTGTTTATATTCTATAGTTATTTACTTTGTGGTTACCATTGCAATTATATAAAACTTATTAAAGATACAACGATCTATTTTAAACGGATAACAACTTCAATTACATATAAAAACTCTACTATTTACATCCCTGCCTCTCCTACTTTATGTTATTCATGACATAAATTACCTCTTTTTACATTGTATGCCCATTAACTTAAGTTTATAATTAGTTTTCATCTTAAAAAATTCTGTATCAAATTTATAAGTGATTTATTTGCCTGCTTAAGAATACTACAGGATATTTGTTGATATGTTTATATTTTTAAGGGAATTTTATATTTTTGTATGGTTTTGTGTTGATGTTTATTGTTATTTCTCTTCAACTTTTAGGACTCCTTCAGGGTTTCTTATAAGGAAGGTCTAGTGGTAATGAATTCTTTTCAGCAGTTCTTTTTATCTGGGAAAGTCCTGATTTCTCCCTCATATTTGAAGAATAGTTTTGCAAGATATAGTATTTTTGTTTGGCAGTTTTCTTTCAGTGCTCCCTAATAGCCCATAATCTTAATGGTTAAAAATTTGCTGATGATCTGGTATAAACTTTCTTATATGTAATGTAGAACATTTTTCTTGCTGTTGACAAGATTCTGTCTCTGTGACTTTTGACAGCTTAGTATGATGTATCTCAGTGTAAATTTCTTTTGATATTTTCCTAATTGGAGATCTTTAAGCTATTTGAATTTGTATGTCTATTTTCTTTTCAGATTTGGGGAATTTTTATCATTTCTTCAAATAAGTTCCATGCCTGTTTCTTTTTTCTTCCTTCTTCAGTTCCCATAATTCATATTTTGTACCATTCCATGGTATCCCATATATCCTTTAGGCTCTCTTTATTTTCCTTCATTCTTTTCTTTTTTTTTCCCTTTTCTGTCTTGATTATTTTGAAGATCTTGTCTTCTAGTTTTCTGGTTCTTTCTTCTAATTGGTCAGGTCAGCTGTTGCATTCCTGTAATGGATTTTTCAATTCAATTATTGTATTCTTTAGTTCCAGAATTTCTGTGTGGTTTTTCTTCATAGTTTTTATTTTTTTTCTTGATATTCTCATGTTTATGTATGGTTTTTCTCATTTCCTTTGGTTGTCTTGTGCTCTCTTTTAGCTCATTAAGTATCTTCATGATGACAGTTTTGAATTCTTTGTAATTCATACATTTCTGTTTCTTTAAAGTTAGTTTCTGGAGGGGCACCTAGGTGGCTCAGTTGGTTGAGCATCTCACTTTGGCTTAGGTCATGATCTCATGGTCTGTGGGTTTGGGCCCCATGTAAGGCTCTGTGCTGACAGCTCAGAACCTGGAGCCTGCTTTGGATTTTCTGTCTCCCTCTCTCTTTGCCCCTCCCCCATTTGTGCTCTTTCTGTCTCTCAAAAATAAATAAACTTAAAAAAAAAGATTAGTTTGTGGAGATTTAATTTGTTTTTTTGAATGTGCCATGGTTCCCTCTTTCTATGTCTTGTTACTTTTTGTTGTTAGAATTTTGGCATCTCTTCCAGACTTTGTGGTCTGATTTCCTATAGGGAAGACTTTCTCCATTCAGCCTGCCTAGATACTGGAGGCTTCTTAGGCCCTTTTTGGGTAGGCATTCCCTCTGGGTTTATGTGTGTAATCTTTGAGGCAGGTACTCCCAGTGGTGCGGTTATAAATTTCAGTAAGGAACTCCACCTAGTGTCTATTTTTGGTACTGCAATCTCTGGTGCTTCATGTACTCTGGTGAATGGTTGATGGTCTTAGTTCTCAGAGATTCTGGCACCCTATTGCTGTCAATACTTGGATAGAGGCAAGAGGGAAACTGGCCATTTGGGCAACCTCCTGGCTCCCAAATCAGAGTGTTGAATATGTGTTCTACTCCTTTCCATCCCCAGAGGGAAGACAAGAGTTGGGGATTTCTTCCCAATTGTGCTACAGTGTCAGGATAGGGAGAGGCTCTGGCAAGTTAATGTTGAGAGTATAAGTTTTTTTTTTTTTTTCAACGTTTTTTTTTTTTTTTAATTTATTTTTTTGGGACAGAGAGAGACAGAGCATGAACGGGGGAGGGGCAGAGAGAGAGGGAGACACAGAATCGGAAACAGGCTCCAGGCTCCGAGCCATCAGCCCAGAGCCTGACGCGGGGCTCGAACTCACGGACCGCGAGATCGTGACCTGGCTGAAGTCGGACGCTTAACCGACTGCGCCACCCAGGCGCCCCTAAGTTTTTTTTTTTTAAGTGGTGCTTGATGTTGATGTGGTTGGTCTTGTCCTTGCCTAAGGTACAGGAAACGTTAAAGTTTAACTGGTTTTTGGATTTCTCAGAGGCATTTGGTTTGTTTGATGTAAAATCCCTGTCTTTGTGGGGGAAGGAGGGTTTCAGGCTTCATATTCACTACCTTGCTGACAGTCTTATTTCTTTAATGAGGAATGATATTAAAAATGCCAAGTGATTCTGGAGTGTCTTTGCTTTTATGCCGTTTCAGCAGACAGAACTAGGAAATGTATACAGGTATGCACACATACCATATACATAGTTCATGTGCTCATATTTCTACATAAAAATAAAGTGCACATGTACGCACACACACACACACACACACACATACATGAACAGACACATTTAGAAATCTCAAAATCTCAGAGACATCTTTAATTCTAGTCTCTCACCTCAGGGCTTGTTCTTGCCTTCCTCAATTTCATATGTATACTCCTTCTTTCCATAGTGAGAATCCTAACTCTTAACATCAACACATTTATTCTTTTGCTGAACCCTATAATACTTACAAGATTGTTTAAGGATTTCTTGTTATATCACTATAAAAACAAATCTACTAAAGAGATTTCATGATTTCTTTTATACTATCCCCCTACCTCATCCCTTGGCAGTACTCTTTCCCAAGACTGAGTATAAGGTGTATGTTAAATTCTGTATTCATGAGTTACTTGGATTAGTTCTTTTTTCTTTTTCCTTTACTAGTTTTACCTATTTGAAGGCAAAAACTCTAACTCAAAAATATATGTATATACCCTCATATTCATTGCAGCATTATTTACAACAGCTAAGATATAGAAGCAACCCAATGTACATCAATAGATGAATAGATAAAGAAGATGTGGTATCTATATGCAATGGAAGATTACTCAGCCATAAAAAGAATGAGACCTTGCCATTTGTGACAACATGAATGGACTTTGAGTGTTTTATGCTAAGTGAAATAAGTTAGAGAAAGACAAATGCCATATGATTTCACTTATATGTGGAATCTAGAGAAGAAAACAAATCAACAAGCAAAGAAAAAACAGAAACAGCCATAAATATGGAGAACAAACAGGTGGCTGCTAGAGATGATGGGAGTGGACAAAAAGGAGTAAAGGGGAGTGGGAGTTTCCGGCTTTAAGTTATGTAATGAATAAGTCAGAGGGATGAAAGTTAAAGCATAGGAAATGGTACTGTAATCATGTTGTATGGTGACAGATGATAGCTACACTTGTGGTGAACATAGCATAATATATAAAGTTGTCAAATCACTATGTTGTATGTCTGAAACTAATGTAACATGTGTCAATTATTATACTTCAATAAAAACAGAAATACTATGAGATGTTTTTTTGGAGAGATAAAAATAATCCAGAGGAAAGGTCTGAGTAACAAGTAGATCAACCTACATGATAAATGTAGTAAATATTGAATAAGTGTATATATGTATATGCGTGTAATATAAATATATATTAATAACCAAATCTTATGGATTAGAAAATATGATAGAATAAAAATGCATGATAATTATCACGTACATCAGGAGAGAACTTAGACTTGGAATTAATTGCAATTGAAATATAATCTAAGGTCCTTGTTTGGGAGAATAGTAATGACTTTAATAAGTTAGGTATTCCTATTAAAATTTCTTTTTAAAAAATATATATTATGTGTCGAATTTTTATCCTAGTAGAGGAAAATTGAATGACAAAAAAAAATCCAAAAGATTCTAAAAAAAGAGAGGAAAAAATAATTAGAAAGTAGATAATGGAAATAAATCTAAATATGTCAGTAAATATACCAATTAAAGGAAAAAATTTGGTTAAAAATGAATTCAAACTATATGTTTACTAGAAATATATTAAAGCATAAAAATACAGAAGCGTTGGGGCTCCTGGGTGGCTCAGTTGGTTAAGCGTCTGACTTCGGCTCAGGTCACGATCTTACAGTCTGTGAGTTCGAGCCCCGCGTCGGGCTCTGTGCTGACAGCTCAGAGCCTGGAGCCTGCTTCAGATTCTGTGTCTCCCTCTCTCTCTGCCCCTTCCCCACTCATGCTTTGTCTCTCTCTGTCTCAAGAATAAATAAAAACATTTAAAAAAAATTAAAAAAAATACAGAAGGGTTGAAAGTGAAGAATTAAAGAACAGAATACTTAGGGAAAGGTTTAACCAAGGATATGAGATATCTGTACACTAAGAACTATAAGATATTGATAAAAAAAATTGAAGAAAGAAATAAATGGGGATATATTTGGTGTTCATGGATTGGAAGAATAATATTGTTAAAATGTCCATGCTACTCCAAACAGCCTGCAGATTCAGTGCAACCCATATTAAGATTCCAGTGATATTTTCTCACAGAAATAGGAAAAAATCCTAAAATTTGTAAGAAGTGACAAAAGACCCCAAACAGTCAAAGCAATCTTGAGAATAAGAACAAAGCTGGAGGCATCAGTCTTCTATTTCGAACTATATTACAAAGCTATAGTTATCAAAACGACATGGCATTGGCATAAAAGCACATGGATTGATGGGAAAGAATAGAGAGCCCAGAAATAAACCCATACATATATGGTCAATTAATATATGACACAGGAGCCAGGAATATACAGTGGAGAAAGGATAGTCTCTTCAATAAATGGTTTTGGGAAAACTGGACCCTTCTCTTACACCATGCACAAAAATCAACTCAATATGGATTAAAGACTTGAATATAAGACTTAAAACAATAAAGCTCCCAGATGAAAACTTGGGATAAGCTCCTTGAAGTCAGTCAGTCTTGGCAATGATTCTTTTGCATGTGATATCAAAAACAAAGGTAACAAAGCAAAAGTAAACAAATAAGACTGTATCAAACTAAAAATCTTCTGCACAGTGAAGGAAACCATCAACAAAATGAAAAGACAACCTAAAGAATGGGTGAAAATGTTTGTAAAGCACATATCTGATAAGGTGTTAATATCCAAAGTATATATAGAACTTCTATATATATTGGGGGGAAACCCAAACAGTCCAATTAGAAAATGGGCAGGGGAACATTTTTTCCAAAGAAGACATTCAAATGGTCAATATGTACATGGAAAAGTGCTCAACATCACTAATCATTACGGTAATGCAAATCAAAACCACAGTGAGATATCACCTCATACTTGTTAGAATGACTATCATCAAAAAAACAAGCTAACAGGATTGGTGGTCAACATGGCAGAGAACTAGGAGGGCCTGAAGTTCCCTTGTCCTGCAACCACAGCAGTGTTGAGGCCAGAGGACTTGGAATTCCAAGAGTCTGGGCTGCAAAATGACAGAGACATCTCCAGGGGCCCATTGGACAACTTGGCAGTTCATAGGTGTGTGATTGTGAATGGGAAGAGACAAAAGGGTGGCATAGGCACAGAGGGGAGGGATCCCCTTCTGCGGAGAGACAAAAGGAAGAGAAAGAGAGGTTATACAAGTGTAGGATTGTATTTGGACAAGAGAAAAACCATGGACCAGGGATTGGAAAAAATGGAGATAGTTCCAATTTCTAACTGTGGGACTTTCTCCAGACTGGGGCAAGCTGCCCTGTTCACACACCTGGGGGGGGGGGCAGGGGAGCCAGCCCTGGGCTCAGTAACTAGCTCAGAGGTACAGTCTGCAGTTGGAGAGTATAATCCCCTCCCTTGAGTGCTGTGGGGAGGACAAGAGCCATTCCAAGGACAAGGACCCTGCTTGTGTCTGCCAGCCAGAGGCCCTTTATCAGCTAGGTGGAGTGGCTCTACCCTGGAACTGGAGCACACAGTACAGGATCCCTTAAGACATGGGGGTTCAAATCTCAGCTGATCACCTAGGAGGCACCAGAGACTGTGGATCAGGACAAACCACCTTGCTTGTGCCGGCGCAGCATTGTAAGAAGCCAGATGCCCTTTGTGGGTGGGGTGGAGTGGCACTTTCCCTGAACAAGGGAGTGAGGAGTGGGATCCTTTAAGACATTGAGGTTTGAATCTCATCCGATGACCTGGGAGGTGCGGGAGACTGGAGTGAAAAAAACTGGCTTACTTGTGCCCCTGAAAGCACTGTGAAGATGGCCTAAACAAAGTGGCTTGGGACAACCCATCCAGGGAGGAGAGACTGGCATGTCACCATTTTTCTCCCCATCACCAATGATGTGGGGCTTCAGGGAAAGGACAAGGGGCCCACAGTGGAGGTATGATGTGCCTACACCAAACCACGCCCCTTGGTGCCTGGTAACTATGTATCTACCAGAGCAAGATTGATACTTACCAACCAGACAGCCCCTCCTCCAGACCAGCCCAGACACTGGTTCCAAGGCATCCAAGGCACCCAAGCAATTTTGCATTTTCTGATTTAATTCTTGGTCAGTTCTTGATACACACACACACACACACACACATATATATGCATATATATACACACACACATATATACATATAAAAATACACACATATATATGTATGTATATATGTGTGTGTGTATATATATATATATATGTGTGTGTGTGTGTGTGTGTATATATATATATATATATATGTGTGTGTGTGTGTGTGTGTGTGTGTGTGTGTGTGTATTTTTTCCTGTTCTTTTTCTTTCTCTTATTTCTTCTCTAGTCTGGTTATTCTGGTTGTTGGTTTGTTTAGGCAGACATATTTATTCTCTTTTGTATCTCCTCCTTTATTTTCCTCTCTCTCTCTGGAGTAAGCCATATAGTTTCTCTGCCTGGTCAATTTTCTTTTCTTTTTCCCTGTCCCTGTCATTTCTCTCTTTGTAAGGGATAAGGCTTCTTCCACCACCAGCTCCTCCCTTTTTTAGTTTTTTTTTCCCCAGGATTACTTCAACGAACAAATCAAAGCACACCTGATGGAAGGTCCAAACCACCACTATGAGTAAGGAGATAAAGCAACCAGAGTCAAAACAACAGAGAGCACATAACACACTCCAAAAACATCTCCTGAAGGGTCAGGGCCTAGACAGCATATGACCCCTTTTTAATATAGTTGCTCACAGGTGCAGGACACAAAACAAGCTATTAAAACACATAAGGGAGAAAAAACTAGCCAAAATGATGAAACAGAAGCATTATTCTCAAAAGAAATTCCAGGAAGAAATGACAGCTAAAGAATTGCTCAAAATAGATATAAACAATATATCTGATCAAGAATTTAGAATAATACTTATAAGATTAATCACTGGGCTTGAGAAAAGCATAGAAGACAGTAGAGAATCTATTGCTGCAGAGATCAAGGAACTAAAAAATAGTCATGACAAATTAAGAAATGTAAATGAGGTGCAAAACAAACTAGATGCAGTGACAGGATAGAAGAGGTGAGGCAGAAGGGAGAATAAGTGAAATAGAAGATAAAATTATGGAAAATGATGAAGTTGAGAAAAAGAGAAAAAAATACTGGACCATGAGGGGAGAATTAGAGAATTAAGTGATTCAATGAAATGTAATAATATCCATATCATAGGAGTTCCAGAAGAAGAAGAAGAAGAGAGAGAGAAAGGGGCAGAAAGTTTACTTGAACAAATTGTAGCTGAGAACTTCCCTAATCAGGGGAAGGAACAGACATCCAAATCCAGGAGGAACAGAGAACGCCCTTCAGATATAACAGGACTAGGTCTTCTCCATGGCATATCATAGTGAAACTGACAAAATACAAAGATAAAGAGAGAATTCTGAAAGCATGTAGGGACAAATGGGCCTTAACCTACAAGGGTAAATACATAAGGATAGTAGCAGACCTATCCACTGAAACTTTGCAGGCCAGAAGGGAGTAGCAGGAAATATTCAATATGCTGAATAGGAAAAGTATGCAGTCAAGAATCCTTTATCCAGCAAGGCTGTCATTCAGAATAGAAGGAGAGATAATGGCTTTCCCAGACAGACAATAATTGAAGGAGTTTATCATCACTAAACCAGCCCTGCAAGAGTTCCTAGGGAGGACTCTGTGAGTGAAATGTTGTAAAGACTACAAAGGACCAGAGACATCACCACAAGCATGAAACCTAGAGATAACACAGTGGCACTAAACCCATATTTTTCAGTAATAACACTGAATGTAAATGGATTAAATGCTCTAATCAAAAGACATAGGGTATCTAGGGCACCTTGGTGGCTCAGTCAGTTAAGTGTTTACTTTGGTTCTGGTCATGATCTCATGGGTTCATGAGTTTGAGCTCCACGTTGGGCTCTGTTCTGACAGCTCAGAGCCTAGAGCCTGCTTCAGATTCTGTCTCCCACTCTCTCTGTCCCTCCCCTGTTCACACACCAACACTCTGTTTCTCAAGAATAAATAAAGATAAAAAAAATTTAAAAAACAGGGTATCAGAATGGATAAAAATCCAAGATCCATCTACATGCTGTCTACAAGAGACCGATTTTAGACCTGAGGACACCTTCAGATTGAAAGCAAGGGGATGGAGAACAATCTATCATGCTACTGGAAGTCAAAAGAAAGCTGGAGTAGCCATATTTATATCAGACAAACTAGATTTTAAACTAAAGGTTGTAACCAGAGATGAAGAAGGGCCTTATATCATAATTATGGGGTCTATCCATCAAAAACAGTTAACAATTATAAATGTTTATGCACCCAATTTGGAGGAACCCAAGTATATAAATCAATCACAAACAATCTTATTGATAAGAATATGGTAATTGCAGTTGACTTTAATACTCCACTTAAAGCAATAGACAGATCATTTAGGCAGAAAATCAATGAAGAAACAATGGCCCTGAATGATACACTGGACCAGATGGACTTGACAATATATTTAGGACTTTTCACCCAAAAGCAGCAGAATACACATTCTTCTCGAGTGCACATGGAACATTCTCCAAGATAGATCACATACTGGGTCACAAAACAAACCTCAGTAAATACAACAGAATTGAGATCATACCATGCATATTTTCAGATACAGTGCTATGAAATTTGAAAACCAGAAGAAAAGTTTGGAAAACCTCCAAATGCATGGAGGTTAAAGAACATCCTACTAAAGAATGAATGTGTCAAACAGGCAATTAAAGAAGAAATCAAAAAATATATAGAAGCAGATGAAAATGAAAATACAACACTCCAAACCCTTTGGGATGAAACAAAGGCAGTCCTAAGAGGAAAATACATTGCAATCCAGCCTATCTCAAGAAACAAGAAAAATCCCAAATACAAAATCTGACAGCACACCTAAAGGAACTAGAAGCAGAGCAGCAAAGAAACCCCAATGCCAGCAGAAGAAGATAAATAATAAAGATCAGAGCAGAAATACACAATATAGAATCTAAAAAAACAGTAGAACAGATTGATGAATCCAAGAGCTGTTTTTTTTGAAAAAATAAACAAAATTGATAACCCCCTAGCCAGCTTCTCAAAAAGAAAAGAGAGAGATCCCAAACAGATAAAATCATGAATGACAAAGGACAGATGACAACCAACAACACAGAAATACAAATAATTATTGGAATACTATGAAAAATTATATACCTATAAACTGGACAACCTGGAAGAAATGGACAAATTCCTAGACCCACACACACT
This sequence comes from Panthera uncia, assembly GCF_023721935.1. Classification (NCBI taxonomy): domain Eukaryota; kingdom Metazoa; phylum Chordata; class Mammalia; order Carnivora; family Felidae; genus Panthera; species Panthera uncia. The sequence continues at coordinate 28,701,160 of NC_064809.1, forward strand.
ACCGAAACTCAAACAGGAAGACAAAATTTGAACAGACCCTTAACCAGCAAAGAAATTGAATCAGTTATCAAAAATCTCCCAACAAATAAGAGCCCTGAGCCAGATGGCTTGCCGGAATTCTACCAGACATTTAAAGCAGAGTTAATACCTTTCCTTTTCAAGCTGTTCCAAAAAATAGAAATGGAAGGAAAGCTTCCAGACTCATTCTATGATTACCTTGATTCCCAAACCAGAGACTCCACTAAAAGGAGAATTACAGGCCAATATCCCTGATGAACATGGATGCAAAAATTCTCAACAAGATACTAGCAAATTGATTTCAACAGTATATTAAAAGAATTATTCACCACAATCAAATGGGATTCATTCCTGGGCTGCAGGGCTGGTTCAATATTTGCAAATCAATCAATGTGATACATCACATTAATAGAAGAAAGGATAAGAACCAAATGATCCTATCAATAGATGCAGAAAAAACATTTGACAAAATACAACATCCTTTCTTTATAAAAACCCTCAAAAAGTTGGGATAGAAGGAACATGCCTTAACATCATAAAAGTCATGTATGAAAAGCCCACAGCTAACATCGTCCTCAATGGGGAAAAACTGAGAGCTTTCTCCCAGAGATCAGGAACATGACAGGGATGTCCAGTCTCACCACTGTTGTTTAACATAGTGTTGGAAGTCCTAACCTCAGCAATCAGACAACAAATTGAAATAAAAGACATCCAAATTGGCAAAAAGAAGTCAAATTTTCCCTTTTGGCAGATGACATGATACTCTACATGGGGAACGCAAAAAACTCCATGAAAAATATGCTAGAACTCATACATGAATTCAGCAAAGTTGCAAGATATAAAATCAATGTACAGAAATAGGTTGTATTTTTATACACCAATAATGAAGCAACTGAAAGAGAAATCAAGAAATCGATCCCATTTACAATTTCACCAAGAACCATAAAATACCTAGAAATAAACCTAACCAAAGAGGTAAAAGATCTGTATGCTGAAAACTGTAGAAAACCTATGAAAGAAATTGAAGAAGACACAAAGAAATGGAAAAACATTCCATGCTCATGGATTGGAAGAACAAATATTGCTAAAATGTCAATACTACCCAAAGCAATCTACATGTTCAATGCAATCCCTATCAAAATTGCACCAGCATTCTTCTCAAAGCTAGAACCAACAATCCTAAAATTTGTATGGAACCAGAAAAGACCCCAAAAAGCCAAAGTAATGTTGAAAAAGAAAAAGCGGGAGGCATCATAATCCCAGACTTTAGTCTGTACTACAAAGCTGTAAGCATCAAGACAGTATGGTATTAGCACAAAAACAGACACATAGACCAAAGGAATAGAATAAAGAATCCAGAAATGGACCCACAAATGTATGGCCAACTCATCTTTGACAAAGTAGGAAAGGGTATCCAATGGGAAAAAGACAGTTTCTATAGCAAATGATGCTGGGAGAACTGGACAGCAACATGCAGAAGAATGAAACTAGACCACTTTCTTACACCATACACAAAAATAAACTAAAATGGATGAAAGACCTAAATGTGAGTCAGGAAACCATCCAAACCCTTGAGGAGAAAACAGGCAACAGCCTCTTTGACCTCAGCCACAGGAATTTCTTGCTTGACACGTCTCTAAAGGCAAGGGAAATAAAAGCAAAATGAGCTATTGGGACCTTATGAAGATAAAACCTGCATTGTAAAGGAAACAACAAACTAAAAGGCAACCAATGGAATGGGAGAAGATATTTGCAAATGACACATCGGATAAAGAGTTAGTATCTAAAATCTATAAAGAACTTACCAACTCAACACCTGAAAAACAAATAATCCAGTGAAGAAATGGGCAGAAGACATGAATAGACACTTTTCCAAACAAGACATCCAGATGGCCAACAGACACATGAAAAGATGCTCAACATCATTCATCATCAGGAAAATACAAATCAAAATCACATTGAGATACAATCTCACACCGGTCAGAGTGGCTAAAATTAGCAACTCAGGAAACAACACATACTGGTGAGGATGTGGAGAAATGGGAACCCTCTTGCAATGTTGGTGGGAATACAAACTGGTGCAGCTGCTCTGGAAAATAGTGTGGAGGTTCCTCAAAAAAATTAAAAATAGAACTACCCTACAACCCAGCAATCCACTACTAGAATTTATCCAGAGGATACAGGAGTGCTGATGCATAGGGGCATGTGTACCCCAATGTTTAAAGCAGCATTTTCAACAATAGCCAAATTATGGAAACTGATGAATTGATAAAGAAGATGTGGTTTATATGTAAAATGAAATACTACTTTGCAATGAGAAATAATGAAATCCTGACACTTGCAGCAATGTGGATGGAACTGGAGGGTATTATGCTAAGTGAATTAAGCCAGTCAGACAAAGACAGATACTGTATATTTTCACTCATATGTAGAACTTGAGAAACTTAACAGAAGACCGTGGGAAAAAGGGAAGGGGAAAAATAGTTTCAAACAGAGAGGAAGGCAAACCATAAGAGACTCTTAAATACAGAGAACAAACCACATTGATGGAGGGGCAGGGGAGGGGAGAAAATGGGTGTTGGGCATTGAGGAGGGCACTTGTTGGGATGAGCACTGGGTGAATCCAATAATTTATTATGCCCTTTTGATGAATTGACCATTTGGTATTATGAAATAGTAGTTCATATGTCTGTGGTAATATTTCTCATCCTGTAGTCTGCTTTGTCTGATATTGATATAGCTACTCTAGTTTTCTTATGATTAGTGTTTTCATAATATCTCTTCTACTTAACCTATTTATATCTTTCTATTTGAAATGTGTTTCATATAGACAAACCTTTTTTTTTTTTTTAGTATAATAATTAACAAGTTTGGGTATAAGATTGCCATTTTTGGGGGGATCTGTTCCCACATCTTGCCCTGACTTAATTTACTTGAATCATTTTTTAGTATATCATTTTGTCTCCACTACTGGTTTATTATCTATAATCTCATTTTATTAAACAAATTTTTAAATTAATATCTTAGAAATAAACAGTAGAAAGTTTGTATTTTTTTTTTTTTTTTTGCCAGGTAGTTTTGTGTAACGTGTAACATGAAAATTGCAATTACTATAATGGAATAAAAAATGTGATTTCTTTTTATATACTTAAATCTCATATTCTAAAATGTTAAATTTCTTTTTATGACATTCTAATTTTAAATAGTCCTTAAATACCAAGAATATACAAATATATCTCCCAACTTAAAAGAATAAAAAGGTATGTCTAAATTATTATTAATTAGTTCAGATTCATTATACTTTAACAACCACAATGGAAAATAGTATGGAGTTTCCTCAAAAAGTTAGAAATACCATTTGATCCAATAATTCTACTACAGAATATTTATTCTGTGTTTATTCAATATTCTACTAAAGAAAATGAAAATACTAAGTTGAAAATATATCTTCAACCGTATGTTTATTGCAGCATTATTTACAATCACCAAGGTATCAAAGCAGTCCCAAGTGTCCATCAATAGATGAATTGGTAAAGATGATGTAGTATGTACACAGTGGAATATTACTTAGCCATAAAAAAGAGTGAGATCTTGCCATTTTTGGCAATACAGATAGACCTAGAAGATACTGTGTTAAGTAAAATAAGTCAGAGAGAGAAAGACAAACCTCATATGATTTCACTATATGTGGAATCTGAAAAACCAAATAAAGAAACAGCAGAATCGGATCTATAAATACAGAGAACAAACTGATTGCCAGAGGGGAGGAGGTAGAGGATGGGCAAGATGGGTGAAAGGGAGTAGGAGATATAGGCTTCTAATTATGGAATCAATAAAATCATGGGAATTAAAGGTACAACATAGGGAATATAATCAGTGGTATTGTAATAGTATTGCATGGTGATCGATGGTAGCTACATTTGTGTAGCATTACTTACAGAGTTGTTGAATCACTATGTATACCTGATACTAATATAACATTGTGTGTCAAATATACTCAAAAAAATTAAAAAGAAAGTAACTATGTAATTAAATATAAAATACAAAAAATAACACATTTTTGGTTTTTGAATCCTCTTTTTTCATATAATATAAAAGACAAAAAACATAAATCATTTATAAATCTATGTTAATGAGCACGCAATGTGTAAAAGCCTACTTCATGACAATAAAAGGGGAGGGTGAAGCTGTATAGGAACAGAGATGTATAATTTTAAATTTAAGTTAGCACTAATTCACACTATAAAAGTTTATGATACTCATTGTAACCCTAAGGTAACTACTAATAAATAATTTAAAAATATACAAAAAAGGCAAATGAGAAAGGCACCAAAACAGTATATTACAAAAAAATTAAACTAAACAAAAGGAATTAATAGAGGAACTGAGTTTCTTAAAAAGTATGATATACAGAAAAATAGCAAACCGACAGAAATAAATCCTTCTGGGTAGGTAGTTACATTAAATATAGATTAAATTCTGCATTCAAAAATCAGATTGACATTTCTATGTTTAACTTGTTTCAGGAGTCTCTATACTGTTTTCCACAATTGTTTCGCCAACTTACAATACCACCAACAGTGCACAAGAGTTTTCTTTTCTTCATATCCTTTCCAACATTCATTATTTCTTTCTCTTTTTTATACTAGTCATTCTGACAGCTGTGAAGTTATTGTTGTGGTTTTGATTTGCATTTCCCTGATAATTAGTGATATTGAGCATCTTTTCATGTGTCTATTGGCTATCTGTATGTCATCTTTGGAAAAATGTCTATTCAGTCTGCCCATTTTTTAAATTGGATTGTGTTTTTCTCCTCCTCCTCTTCTTCCTCCTCTACTTCCTCCTCCTCCTCCATTACTTCCTACTCCTTCTCCTTCTTTTTCTCCTCTTTCTCCTCCCCTCCTCCTCCCACTTCCTCCTCCTCCTCTTCCCCCTCCCCTCCTCCTCCCCCTTCACAGCTTCTTCCTTCTTCTTTTTGGTTTTGAGTTGTATAAATTCTTTGATATTTTGGATATTAACCCCTTATCAGATATATCATTTGCAAATGTATTCTCCCATTCAGTAGATTGTCTGTTTGTTTTTAGATGGTTCATTTGTTGTGAAAAAGCTTTTTATTTGGTTGTTATCTTAATAGTTTATTTTTGCTTTCATTTCCTTTTCCTTAGCAGACCTAGCTAGAAAAATGTTGCTATCATTGGTGTCAAAAAAATAAAAAAAAATTACTGTCTGCATTCTCTTCTAGGATTTTTATGGTTTCAGGTCTCACATTTAGGTCTTTAATTCATTTTAGCTTATTTGCATGTATTATGTAAAAAATTGATCCAGTTTCATTCATCCATTCATTTGTTTTAATTTACATCCAAGTTAGTTAGCATATAGTACAATAGTGACTTCAGGAGTGGAATCCATTGATTCATCCCCTACATGTAACACCCAGTGCTCATCCCAACAGGTGTCCTCCTTAATGCCCCTTGCCCATTTAGCCCATCCCCCTACACACAACCCATCCGGCAGCTCTCAGTTTGTTCTCTAAATTAAGAGCATCTTATGTTTTTTCCCCCTTCCTGCTTTTATATTATTTTTGCTTCCATTCCCTTATGTTCATCTGTTTTGTATCTTAAATTCCACATATGAGTGAAGTCATATGATATTTGTCTTTCTCTGACTAATTTTGCTTAGCATAATACACTCTAGCTTCATCCACATTGTTGCAAATGGCAAGATTTCATTCTTTTTGATTGCCAATACTGCCATTGTGTGTATGTGTGTGTGTCTAAATCTCTTTCATACATATATGTATGTATGTATACACACACACACATACACACCACACCTTTTTTATCCTTTATCCCTTCATCCGTCAATTGACATTTGGGCTCTTTCCATATACTTTGGCTATTGTCAATAGCACTTCTATAAACATTGGGGTCCATGTGCCCCTTTGAAACAACATACCTGTATCCTCTGGATAAATACCTAGTGGTGCAATTGCTGGGTTGTAGGGTAGTTCTATTTCTAGTTTTCTGAGGAACCTCCATACTGTTCTCCAGAGTGACTGCACCAGTTTGCATCCCCACCAGCAGTGAAAAAGTGTTCCTCTTTCTCTGCAACCTTGCCAACATCTGTTGTTGCCTGAGTTGTTAATGTTAGCCATTCTGACAGGTATGAGGTGGTATCTCATTGTGGTTTTAATTTGTATTTCCCTGATAATGAGTGACATTGAGAATTTTTTCATATGTCTGTTGGACATCTGGATGTCTTCTTTGGAAAAGTGTCTATTCATGTCTTTTAGCTTTTTCTTCACTGGATTATTTGTTTTCTGGCTGTTAAGTTTGATAAGTTCTTTATAGATTTTGGATACTAATCCTTTATCTGATAAGTCTTTGCAAATATCTTCTCCCATTTCATCAGTTACCTTTTAGTTTTTCTGATTGTTTCCTTCTCCATGCAGAAGATTTTTATTTTGATGAGGTCCTAATTGTTCATTTTTGCTTTTGTTTCCCTTGCCTCTAGAGACATGTTGAGTAAGAAGTTGCTGTGGCTGAAGTCAAAGAAGTTTTTGCCTGCTTTATCCCCTAGGATTTTGATGGCTTCCTGACTTATGTTTAGGTCTTTCATCCATTTTGAGTTTATTTTTGTGTATGGTGTAAGAAAGTAGTCTAGGTTCAATCTTCTGCATGTAGCTGTCCAGTTTTCCCAACACCATTTGCTGAAGAGACTGTCTTTATTCCATTGGATATTCTTTCCTGCCTTGTCACAAATTAGTTGGCCATACATTTGTGCGTATATTTCTGGGTTCTCTATTCTATTTCTTTGGTCTATGTGTCTGTTTTTGTGCCAATATCATCCTGTCTTGATTCTTACAGCTTTGTAGTACAGACTAAAGTCTGGGATTGTGATGCCTTCCACTTTGGTTTTCTTTTTCAACATTACTTTGGCTTTTTGGGGTCTTTTTTAGTTTCATACAAATTTTAGCATTGTTCATTCTAGCTTTGAGAAGAATGCTGGTGCAATTTTGATAGGGATTGCATTGAATGTGTAGATTGCTTTGGGTAGTATTGACATTTTAGCAATATTTGAATGACAGCCTAGCTGGATACAGAATTCTTGGCTGTATATTTTTCCAGTTCAGCATGTTGAATATATCCTGCCACGCCTTTCTGGCCTGCCAAGTTTCTGTGGATGGGTCTGTTATGAACCTGGTCTGTCTTCCCTTATAGGTTAAGTACTTTTTTTCCATTGCTGCTTTCATAAATCTTTCCTTTTCTATGTATTTTGTGAATTTGATTATGATATGCCTTGTTTATGGTCAGTTTCTGTTGAAGCACAGGAGTTCTCTGTGCTTCTTGGTTTTGATGTCTGTGTCTTTCCCTAGGTTAGTTAGAAATGGCTTCCACTGTGATTTGCTCACATAGACCTTGTACCCCTTTTTCTCTCTCTGTATCTTCTGGGACTCCTATGATTTTGATGTTATTCCTTTTTAATGAGTCACTGGGTTCTCTGATTCTTATGTCGTGCTGTTTTGCCTTAGTTTTCCTCTTTTTTTCTGTTTCATTATTCTCCATAGTTTCACCTTCTATATTGGTGATTCATGGCTCTGCTTCATCCATCCTTGCTGCCATGACATCCATTCAAGATTGCATCTCAGTTTTACCATTTTTAATTTTGTCCTGACTAGATTTTACCCCTTTTTCTCTGCAGAAAGGGATTCTATGCTTTTTCAACCCCAGTTAGTATTCTTATTATTGTGATTCTAAATTCTAGTTCAGACATCTTCCTTATATCTGTGTTGATTAAGTCCCTGGCTGTCCTTTCTTCCTGTTCTTTCTTTTGGGATGAATTCCTTCATTTGGTCATTTTTGGAGGAAGAAAAAGAATTAATAACATAAAAATTTAAATTAAAAAATTAAAAACAACATAAACAGTTAAATAAAGGAAGCTAGATCCTAGTGTGTTTTCATCTGGTTATTGAAAGAAGCTTGATAGAATAGAGGAAAAAGGGAAAGAAAGAAAAGTAAGGAAATGTTTAAAAATTTTAGAAAAGTATATAATAGAATAAAATGAAATGAAGAAAGTAAAATAGAATAAAACATTTCCAAAAATAAAAAAATATAGTAAAAATTAAAAAAATTAAAAAGCAGAAAATAAAAATAAATTTTTTCTTTTTCTGTATCCAAGAATAAGAAAAGAAAAATAAATGAAACAAACAAAAAAAAGAAAACAGAATAAAGAAGTAATGAATAGATGGAGCAGCAAACAGAATGAAATCCCAATAAAATTACATCCAGTTTCCCCTAGAAGTCTAACTATGAAGCACTTTATAGTTCGTACACTAAGCAGGCAGACAGACTTGTGCTCTAGGGCCTGAGCTTGGTTGGCACAGTTGGATGAGGCTTGGTGTAATGGCTCTGTTCTCCCACTATGTGGCTCTGCTTAGGTGACTGGGGTGGATTGGTGTGGCATGCATGCATGGGAGAGGTTTAATTGATGTCACCCAGCTTCCCAGTCTCTGGTGTCAGAACTCTGTGTTCTCAACAACCAGTCATCAAGTACCCCTCCTTTGTCTCCAGCTTCCATCCACTTCCTGTTTCTACACTGTACATATCCAAACTGTCAGCCTGCCAGGTGACACCTTCCTCATGAATTATATCTCATATGGGGCCGTGTTTCCATACCCTTCACTTCTGAGAGCCCTGCAGCATCAACTCTGACCCTCTAGGGGACGCCCTTGCTGGGCAATGGCTGGCTGCCAGCTTGCCCCTGGGAACTTTTGTGTGGTCATGCTTTTGCAGTGGTTCAGAGATTGTGGATGGTGCCTACTTGCCCCAGAAAAAGTTCCTGTGATTGCATGGCAGCAGAGGTTCAGAGATTATGGCAAATGCAACACACAGCCAGTGCCAGGTTTCATCTGAAGCACCCTGGTGTCTTTGTTCCAATACCAGCAAACATGGCTGTTCTCTGGGGTCCGCTGGGACCTTTGCCTGTAGGGAGGCTCTGTGGCTTCTACCAAATTCCCTCCTGGCAGGGGAACCACTTCTCCCCATGTGGGCTGTAGACCCCTCGGACCTCACTGTCTGCTCCTGAGGATTCATCCTTCCCACCAGAGCTCCATCAGGTATTGAGCTGTGGAGTTTTTTCCAGACTCTGTGCTCCTCTGTTTATAGAGTGCTAATGGTATTGAAACCATCCCCTTTTTCCTTTCTCCCTTTCTTGTTCAGTCACTTGTGGGTATTTCCACTCTTTCTCTTTCTCTCCAGCTACTTTTGGGGGAGTGCTTTTCCTGCACTCTCCCCCCTTTTAGGTTTCCTCTATCTGCAAAAACAGCTCCCTATCCTCTGTGGCTTCTCTCTCCCCCAGTTCACCTCTCTGCTGTGTACCTATTGAATTCTGTGGCTCAAGTTATGCAGATTGTTGTGTTAATCCTCAGATCAATTTTCTAGCTGTGCAAAATTCAGTTTCATTCTTTTGCATATAGCTCTCCAGTCTTCCTAGCACCATTTATTGAAGAGAGTGTCTTTCCCTATTGTATATTCTTGCCTTCTTTGTTGTGGATTATTTGACCATATAAGCAGGGTTTATTTGTGGATTTTCTATTTTGTTCCATTGATCTATGAGTCTATTTTTGTGCCAGTGTCATACTGTTTTCATTACTATGGCTCTGTAGTGTATCTTTTTTTTTTTGTTTTTTTCTTTAGAGAGAGAGAGAGAATGCAAGCAGTGAGAAGGGCACGGTGGGGGCGGGCGGGGGAGAGAGAGAGAGAGAGAGAGGGAGAGAGAATCTCAAGCAGGTTCCATACTCAGCATGGATTCTGATGTGGGACTCGATCCCACAACACTGAGATCATCACTGAGCAGAAATTAAGAGTTTGAGCAGAAATTAAGTTAGATGGTCAACCAACTGAGCTACCCAGCTGCCCCACTTTGTAGTGTATCATGAAATCTGGACTTCTGATACCTCCAGCTTTGTTTTTCTTTTTCAAGATTGCATTGGCTATTTGCAGTCTTTGTGGTTCTATATAAATTTTGGGATTATTTATTCTAGTTTTGTGAAAATGCTAGTATGTTAGTATTTTGATAGGGATTGCGTTGACTCTGCAGATTGCTTTGGGTAGTATGGACATTTTAAGAATATTAAATCTTTCAATCCATTAGCATGGAATATCTTTACATTTGTTTGCGTCATCTTCCATTTCTTTCGTAAGTGTTTTATAGTTTTCAGAGTACATGTCTTTCACCACCTTTGTTAAATTTATTCCTAGGTATTTAGTTTTTGTTTTGGTATAATTGTAAGTTCTCTTAACTTCTCCTTCTGCTAATTTCTATAAGTTTATAGAAATGAAACAGATTTCTGAGTATTATTTTTATACACTACAATGTTACTGAATTAATTTCTTATTTCTAATAGTTCTAATAGTTTAGAGTTTTCTGTGTGTATTATTATGCCATATGGAAATAATGAGTTTAACTTCTTCCTTACCAAAATGGATGCCTTGCATTTTTTTTTTTCTTGCCTGATTGCTATAGCTAACACTTCTTTCTATGTTGAACAATAGTGGTGAGAGTAGACATCCTATTTTGTTCCTGACCTTAAGGGAAAAGCTCCAAATTTTTCCTCATTGAGTATGATGTTAGCCATTTAAAAAATTTTAATATCTATTTATTTTGAGAGTGGGGAGGGGCAGAGAGGAGAGAGAGAATCCCAAACAGGCTCCATGCCTGATGCGGGGCTCAATCTCACAAACTGTGAGGTCATGATCTGAGCCAAAATCAAGAGTTGGTTGCTTAACTGACTGAGCCACTCAGGTTCCCCGGCCCTGTTTTTTTTTTTTTCCCTTTTCTTTTTCCTTTTTTTTAACTATATGGCCTTTGTTATGTTGATGTATGTTTCTTCTAAACCCACTTTATTGAGAGTTTATCATCAATGGCTGTTGATTTTTGTCAGATGCTTTTCCTGCACCTATTGGGATGATCATATGGATTTTAATCCTTCTCTTTTGTTGATATGAAGTTTCACATTGATTTGCAAATTTGAACCATTCTTGCACCCCCAGAATAAATTCCTCTTGATCACAGTGAATGATCCTTTTAATGTATTGTTGAATGTGGTTTGCCTGTATTTTGCTGAGGATTTTTCCATCTATGTTCATCAGAGATATTGACCTATAGTTTTTTTATTTGTGGTGTCCTTGTCTGATTTTGATATTAGAATAATGTTGGTCTTATAAAGTGAATTTGGGAACTTTCCTTTTTTTTTTTTCTATTTTTTGAAATAGTATGAGAATAAGTACTATTCTTTAAGTGCTTGGCAGAATTCACCTATAAATGTGTCTAGTCCTAGACTTTTATTTTTTTGGCAATTTTTTGATTACTGATTCAATTTCATTACTAGTATACTAGTAATTGGCCTTCAGATTTTCTATCTTCCTGATTCAATTTCTAAGAATTTATTTATTTCTTTTAGGTTGTCCAATTTGCTGATGTATAATTTTTCATCGTTTTCTCTTATATTGCATTATATTTCTGTGGTGTAAGCTGTTTATTCTCTTTTGTTTCTGATTTTATTTGAGTTTTTCTTTTTTTTTTTTTTCCTTGATGAGTCTGGCTAAGGGCTTATCAATTTTGTTTATCTTTTTAACGAACCGGCTCTTGGTTTCATTCATTGATCTTTTCCTTTTTAAGAAGTCTTATGTTATTTATTTGTACTCTGATCTTATTATTTTCTTACTTTTAATCTCTTTGGGCTTTGTTTGTTCTTTTCCTAGTTCATTTTAATGTAAGGTTAGATTGCTTTTGAGCTTTTTCTTGTTTCTTTTTTTTTTTTTTTTTTATTTTTTTTTTCAACGTTTATTTATTTTTGGGACAGAGAGAGACAGAGCATGAACGGGGGAGGGACAGAGAGAGAGGGAGACACACAGAATCGGAAACAGGCTCCAGGCTCTGAGCCATCAGCCCAGAGCCTGACGCGGGGCTCGAACTCACGGACTGTGAGATCGTGACCTGGCTGAAGTCGGACGCTTAACCGACTGCGCCACCCAGGCGCCCCGAGCTTTTTCTTGTTTCTTGAGGTAGGCCTGTGTTGCTAACTATCTCCCTCTTAATACTGATTTTGCTGTGTCCCAAAGATTTTGGGCAATTGTGTTTTCATTTGTCTCCATATATTTCTACATTTTTCTTTGATTTCTTCATTGACTCATTGGTTGTTTAGTAGCCTGTTGTTTAGCCTTTATATGTTCGTGTTCTTTTCATTGTCTTATGATTGATTTCTAGTTTCATACCACTCTGGTTGAAAAAGATGCATGGTATGATTTCAGTATTTTAAAATTTATTCAGACTTGTTTTGTGTCATATGTTAATATGATGTCTTCTGGAGAATGTTCCATGTGCACTTGAGAAGAATATGTATTTTGTTATTTTGGATGGAATGTTCTTTATATATGTGTTATGTCCAACTAGTCTAATGTGTCATCCAGAGATTCTGTTTCCTTATTGATTTTCTACCTGAATGATCTATCCATTGATGTAAGTGAGATGTTAAAGTCTCCTCCTATTAATGTATTATAATCAGTTTCTCCCTTTATGTCTGTCAATATTTGCTTTACATATTTATGTGCTCTAATATTGGGTGCATTGATATTTATAATTGTTATATTCTCTTGTTTGATTGTTCTCTTTATTTTATTATTATGTAATGCCCTTTTTGTATTTTGTTAGTCTTTGTTTAAAACTATTTTATCTGATGTAAATATTACTTCTTGTTTTGCTTCCATTTGTATGGTTAATATTTTTCCATCACTTCACTTTTAGTCTGCATGTGTCTTTGGGTCTGAGTTGAGTCTTTTATAGGCAACATGTAGATGGTTCTTTTATTTTTTTTAATCCATTATGCCACCCTATGTCTTTGATTGAAAAATTAGGCCATTCATATTTAAAGTAATTATTGATAGGTATGTACTTATTGTCATTTAATTAATTAATTAATTAATTATATTTATTTAATTTTTAAAATTTATTTAATTTTTTTGTAGTTCTTCTCTGCTTCATTCTTCTCTTTCTCTCTTTCTTTGTGATTTATGAGTTTCTCTAGTGTTACATTTGGTTTCTTTCTCTTTTTTTCTGTATCTTTTATAGATTTTGGGTTTGTGGTTAGCATGAAGTTCATATATAACATCTTAAGTACATAACAGTCTCTATTAAGTGGCCAGTCATTTAAGTCAAACACATTCTAAAAAACTTCTTTTTGTTCTTTTTTACTCCCTCCTTTGCAGTTTATGTATATGATGTCATATTTTAAATTTTTTATCCATAATTTTCTTACACTTAATTATGGCATTATCTTTTCTTAAGTTCTCCTTCATTTTTGAAGTATAATCTTGCCAGGTATGTAACACTTGGCATATAGTATTCTTTTCTTAATTGCATTTAAAATATGCCATCACGCTACCTTCTGATGTCCATAGTTTCTGAGAAGAAAACAGTTGTTAATCTTATTAAAGATCTCTTGTTCATTTTACTTCATATAAATACCTACTTACATGTCAAATTTGGGGAGGTTTGTTCTTAGGGATTTCTGCTCTGGGAATTTATGATTCTCAGTATCACCTGTCTGTCTCTTCTATTTTTGATGCTGTGATTTGCTCTGTGACCTCAATTTTGTGATGGACATAAGATGAATTGTTGATTTTCAGTTCATTCAGCTTTTATTGTTAGGACAGAGTGATTGATATGACTTCTTGCAATCCAGATTGGAAATCAGAAATTTGAACTATTTATTTGAGGGGTGCCTTGGTGGATCAGTTGGTTGAGTGTCCAACTCACCTCAGGTCATGATTGCAGGGTCATATCAAGCTCCTCTGCCCCTCTCTCCTGCTCGTTCTCTCTCTCTCTCCCTCTAAAATAAACAAAACAATAAAAATAAACTATCTTGAAGATCTGTATTCTTTGATATATTTCATCTTTCAAGTTTCTGTGCCTTTAGCTTGTGGTCAGGTAGTATATTTGACAAAGATTTTCTTATATGCCTTGAGCCACAAAAAATAAAAGGAGAAAAACATTTTTCCTGTTCCTTTAAGTTTAGATCTGTGTTGGGACCCTCCTTCAAAACTTAGCTAAGCTGTTTACAAATCTTGAGTTAGCCTTCATTTTTTGTTTGCGTTGAGCTAAAGATAAGCCGGAGGTGAAAGTTTAGTGTCACTCAGATATTTTGTGAGCATGAATCCTGGCCAGGGTAAGTATGTGGCTCACTAGATTCCTCTTATATATGGGATCTTTTCAAAAATCCTTATTTTCCAAAGTTACTGTTGCTATAGCTTTTTCTTCTAGGATTTTGACATGTATATTATTTGCCACAACTGCAATCTTTTTCTACAGGGAGCAGTGGCTTGTTCATTTTCCTTTCAGTGTTTTTGAGTAATTCCCTCCACTCAGATGTTTGTTTGTTTGTTTTTTGCCATGAGAGAGTTCTGAGCTAGATGAAACAAAGGCAAAAGCTGCAAGTCCTTCAGAGAACCCTCAGAAAGGTCAAAACAGACAAAGTTCCTTGGCAATAGATCTTTGTTTCCTCTAGAACCACATACCCAAATCAGAAATGGAGGTTGTCAACTTTATGACTACCATTGTACTAGGGGAGGGCAAGACTGTTGAAATGTCACAAAGTTCTCCTACAGTGTGTAAGTCACATTTTAATTTATTCAGCATTACTTGGTTCCTGTAAAGCCTTGACTATTTTTCAGAGTTCTGAAAACTTGGTCATGACAGTTTTTGCTCATGTTTTCATGTTTCCATGTAGGATAGGCCCTTTGAGTTCCCTATTCTACCATTTTTGCTGTCATCACTCTCTAAATACCCAAAATAGGTCTTATTTGATGCAAATTTACAACTGATTCTGGATTTTATATAGAAGTTCAATGGGTCAAGAATAGACAAATGAGGTCTGAGGAAAAAGAACAAAATGAGACAATTTGCCCTAGCAGATATCAAAACTTGTTATAAAGCTATATTTATTATAATTGTGTACTTTTGGTGCAAGACTAGATAGACCAATGGAATTGAATAAAAACTCAGAAATAGATCCTTTCATATATGGAATATGTTACTAATGACCTCTAGTACAGTACATAATCCCCCATTATCTGTGGATTTGTGGAGGATATGTTCTCAGATCCCCAGTGGGATGCCTACATGGATAGTACATACATACACACACACACACACATACACATATACATACATCCACACATACATGCTATGTGTTATGCTATACATGCATACCTATGATAAAGTTAAATTTATAAATTAGGAACAGTAAGAGAGTAACAACAACTATTAATAAATTAGGGCACATAACAATAACAATTATGTGAATGAGGTCTCTAAAAATATCTTATTATACTGTATTTAACCCTTTCTCTTATAATTGAGATAATAAAATATCTACTTAATGAGATGCAGTGAGGTGAATGATATAGGCATTATGACATACTGTAAGACTACTGTTGACTTTCTGATGATATGTCAGAAGCAGGGATATCTGCTTCTGGACAGTGGTTAACCAAAGGTAACTGAAACTGGAAAGTGAAACTGTAGGCAAGGAGAGGATTACTGTATAATAAATGGCTCTGGGATAACGAAAAGACAAAAGTTGATCCCTACTTTATAGTATATATAAAAAAACCATTTTGTGATGAATTAAAGACCTAAATGTAGAAGAAAAAACCAAAAATATTTAGAAACAATATTTAGAGACTGTCTTTATGACCTAGAGAAATGAATAATTACAAGATTAAATATGTCATAAAAAGAAAGTTGGATAAATCCAACTATATTAAAATTAAAACCTCTATTGTATAAAGATTCATAAAGAGATGTACAAGAGAAGGTTCAAATAGGGGAAAGTGCTTAGATAACATATAAGTGACAAGGGATTATCCAGAATATATAAATAACATTTATTTATAATAAGTATAAGATAAATCAATAGAAAATGCTCAAGGGAAATAAAAAGGCATTTCACACAGAAGGAAATACAAATAGCCTATAAATATATCAAAATATATTCTACCCTTTTAGAAAATTTTAGCAACTAAGGCATGTTGTTTTGGTATGTTAATTTCATAGGAAAAAATAAAATGTTTGTTGGCTTTTAAAGTTTTATAAAACCCTTCCATTGAGTGTACATTTTTTTCTAGTGCTTTCCTATATTGCTCTACCTTTTCCCAAATAGTCCTCTTGTTAATACTTATATTAATTTTTCTCCCCTTCATTTATACTTCAGTTTGAATTCTGCCCCCAATGTCCCGTGAACTAGTCCTGTAATGATAGTAATGACTGCTTCCCCCTAACTCCATGGTGTTAAATTCATTGTTCATGACTCTTGACAACTCCGCAAATATAACTCTGTTGAACATTTTGTTCTTCTTGAAATGTTCTTCTCTTGGTTTCAGTGACACGCTATGCCTATCTGAATGTTAGTTACAGCTTATTATTTCACTTAAAAAATATTATGCCATCTTTTCATTAGGAAGCTTTTTATTACAGTGGCATTGAGAGCCAGCCCCATTAATAGTTTTTTGAGTAGGGTATTTACTCTGATGGCTAACAGACACATGAAAAGGTACTCACTATCAGTCATCATCAGAGAAATATGAATCAAAACTATGAGATACACCTATCAGAATGGCTAAAATTTAATAACACAGGAAACAACAGACGTTGGCAAAGTTGCAGAGAAAGGAAAACCCTCCTACACTGTTGGTGGGAATGCAAACTGATGTAGCCACTCTGGAAACAGTATAGAGGTCCCTCAAAAAGTTAAACATAGAACTACCCCAATATCTAGTGATTGAACTACTAGGTATTTACCCAAAGACTATGAAAATACTAATTCAATGGGATACATGCACCCTGATATTTATGTTATAGCAGCAATATATCAACACTAGCCAAATTATGGAAAGAGCCCAAGTGTCCATTAACTGATGAATGGATAAAGAATTTGTGGTATACACACACAGACACACACACACACACACACACACACACATAATGGGATATTAGCCATCAAAAAAATGAAATCTTGCCATTGGCAATGACATGGATGGAGCTAGAGAGTATTATGCTAAATGAAATGTCAGAGAAAGGCGAATGCCATATGATTTCATTCATGTGGAATTTCAGAAACAAAACAGATGAACATAGGGGGGAGAAAGAGGCAAACCATAAAACAGAGTCAATTATAATTTTTTTAAGTTTATTAATTTTAAGAGAAAGAGAGAAAGAGTGAGAGTGAGCATGAGCAGAGAGAGAGAGAGGGAGAATGAGAATCCCAGGCAGGATCTATGCTGCCAGTGCAGAGCCTGATGCTGGGCTCAGTCTCACGAGCTGTGTGATCATGACCTGAGCCAAAATCAAAGGTTGTTCTCTTTAAGCAACTGAGCCAACCAGGCATCCCAGACTCCTAACTATTGAGAGCAAACTGAGGGTTGCTGGAGAGGAGGTGGGTGCGGTGATGATGGTTTAAATGGATGATGGGTATTAAGGAGGACACTTGTGATGAGCACTGGGTGTTACATGTAAGTGATGAATTACTAAATCTACCCTGAAACTAATATTGCACAATATGTTAACTAACTGGAATTTAAATAAAAACTTGAAACAAACAAAAGAGTAAGGTATATACTGATTACCTTGCCTATAGTTTTTTCTTACATTTACTTTTCTAAGAATAAATTTTGTTGTTGTTTGTTAGGTTAGAATGTGTGGTGAAATCATTTGGGAGCCTTTGAATTTCTGAAAACAGTTTCATTTTGGCTTCACACTTAAATGATAAATAAAATTAGAATAGAAGTTTAATATTTTTCCTGGGAACTTTATATACGTTCCTCTACATTTTCATGGAATTTTCGTTTTCTGTTTAGTGTTTGTGTAAAATTGATTTTCCTCACTTCTGATCAGTTTTCATTCTCCACTTTTATCAGTAGTGTTCTAGGTTCCGCATTACTAAAACTGAAGATGTAGGTTTCCTCAGTAGTTGAGAAAGTCTTTGTTCTCTGGGCTTTTAGTGGTTTAAATAATTGTTGGACTCTGGCTGTAATGAATGAGTGAATTGATATATGATGGTTTCCTATCATCTTCTGAGATAGGAAAGGAGGTTTTGAGAACCTTGGAATCTCTTGATAGTGGAAAGAATGAGTTTATTCCAAGGTAGTGTGCCTCAGTGAACATTAGTTTCTAAATCCTTATGCAACTAAAAATATTTCTCTTCAGACATGGATATTTATTTACTTTGGTATTTTTTGTTGAGGATCTCAGCCCTTTTTGCTTAGATTTTTGATTTCTTATTATTTAGCACAGTGATTCTCAAACTTTAGCATGCAATGGAATCAATTGGAGGGCCAGTTAAAACACAAATTGCTGGCCCTACTCCCAGAGTTTTTGATTCAGTTGGCTGGGATGAGGCCTAAGAATTTACATTACTAACAAATATGATTGTTTAGGTGATACTGATGCTCTTGGTTTGGGGACTACACTTTTTGAACTATTGATTTAGTGTTAGTATGGCAAAAAAAATTTTTAGACTAGTCTGATTTTTCACTTAAGTAACTTTTTTTTCCTGCTCTAATGAATGTACTAATTTTTTTTTAACAATGTAATTCAGAACTTTTATCTGGATGTGATAGAATGGGCTTTTGTGGGTGTGTTTCAAATGTAATCATTTGAACATTATATTTTCTAAGTGGTAAATATTGGTATTTAGGATTGTGTGATTCATTTTGGATATTCAGTTTCTGTCACAGTCTCCCAGACCAGTTGTATGCATTTCCTATTAAAAATATCAAGTAGTAATATAATATTTTGTATCTCAATTTTTAGGCCCTTCAACAGAGCAAGTTTTACTGAAGAGATAATGTTCTTATGATAATGCTTTTCATTATTATACTCTATGCTTTATGAAAAAAATCTCTTCCAAGAGGAATCTTAATTTTATTCCTTATTTATATTAACTAATATATGAAAAAAAATGTACATTATTTTTGGGTATCATACTATATATCTATAATGGTGGACAGTTTTCTAGAACTGAGTTGTCTATGCATGATGTACTAAAAACTATATCTGTAATTATAAAAATGTTATCTTGGATTGTAGATTTACAGTTTTATTTTAATAATTTGTATATTTTTCTTATTGAAAATTATAGAGAATTAAATAGTTTATCATATCATAACATAGTGAATAATTTTATATTTAAATGTTTTAATTAAAACTTTATTTTCCAGATTTTGGAATCTCTTTTTAAGGTATGTTCAATATATTACAGTTTAAGCCTACTGAAATTATAATACAGAAATATACACTAATGAAGAAGAGGTTTCTAAGTTTTGAGGAAGTAAAAAGAACTCCCAAACTTGCAACTATATAAATTTTAAAATGTTATATTCCAGTTGTATGTTGCATTAGCCCAATTCTGAACCCTAGGATAAATGATGTTTAGTTCATGGCTAATATCTGATAGATGAAGTACACACACACACACACACACACCCACCCACACACACACACACCTGTACCCACCCACATGTTTGAATAACTTGTCAATAAGTATTTCTTTCTTTCTTTCTTTTTTTTTTTAAAGTGGTTTCAGCTACAGGTCAATCAGATGGAGGAGGTAAGTATAACATTTCTTAATTGTGAATTTAATTGATATTTTGTCTCATTTGAAAATCAATTTGAAATTAGTTAAGATTTTTTGAATAACTATTGTTTATAATCTTTTGACTTAGGTAGAGAAGGAACAAAAGGTTAGAATAAAATGTTTCTCCTTGATTACACACTACATTCCTGCATGTATCTGAGATGCTCTGAGTTTGACACATTCTTTCTCTTAAAAATAAATAATGGAAATTTAATTATCATTCTTTCCTAATATATGTAAAAGAGTAAGTGACAAGGAAAAACTTATATCAGCTTAAACCTTTCTCCTGTATTTAAAAAACATGTATGATATTATAATATGCTTACTTATACAATTTTATATTGGTTTTATTTAAATTTAATGGTATGTTTATGATTTTTTTTATACTTTAGATTTTCAGATGTTTTATGACCATTTTGAAAACTATCGGTCTCTAACCTTAAGGGTTTTTAATTCCATTTTGGGAAAGACTTTATGCTGTTTTTTTTAAGTTTATTTATTTATTTTGAAAGAGAGAGGGAGCATCATCTCAAACCTATATTCCCTCAGTCCCATTTTCATTTACACTCTCAATGAGTCACTTGAAATGCCTGATATATAAGCCACCGGTTAGAACTCCTAAATTACCAAACAGCTTATTTAAATCCATGCTCATTCACTCCTCCTTTCTTCTTATTAAACAAATATTGTTCCTCTTCTTACATAAGACTCATTCTTTTACTTGTTTTGGATCTTAAGAAATTGATTAATCATTCTCACATATTAAACTTTTCCTAACCAATTGTGTTCTTCCTTTCAGGTTTTAAATATACTCATGTCTCTCTAATTTGATGCCACATTCCCTCCAATTACTGGCCTATTTCTTTTTTGCCCTTCATAACCAATCTTTAAAAAAAATTGTATGCAAATTTACTCATAAGGGAAATAGTTATTACATTACTGTTGGGTGACTCAGTTGGTTAAGCATCTGACTTCGTCTCAGGTCATGATCTCATGGTTCATGGGTTTGAGCCCCATGTTGGGCTCTGTGCTGACAGCTCAGAGCCTTGAGCCTGCTTTGGGTTCTGCGTCTCCCTCTCTCTGCCCCTTCCCTGCTCACGCTCTGTCTCTCTCTCTCTCTCTCTCTCTCTCTCTCTCTGTCAAGAATAAATAAACATTAAAAAAATTATTGTTTTTTTTAAATAAAGGCAAAATCAAAGATTTATAAAAGTGAGGAGAGGAAAAGCCTTGAAGATAGTTGAGGGACAATAAAACTAGTTGAGTCTTTTATAAAAAAAATTATTAGCTGATAAATTGGCATCTAGTGAAGAGGTTAATCTGGATGTTCTCTCCTTGAAAGAGCCAACTAGGGCTATCAAAAATAATTGGAGTTTTTGTGGATTTTCTATAAAAACTTAACAGTTTAGCTGAGGGCCATACTTTGAAACTTCAGAGCTCATTTTTTTGGCATCAATTTATTATATATACTCTTTTCTTCCAAAGCATTTCTCAGCCTACCCTGATTAGATTCTCTCTCCATAATAAAGAAAACATTCTGTTTGGTTCTATGAAACTTTTATATTGTCAAATTCAATAGGAATTTTCTTTACCTTAGCTATACTTGACATTGTCAATCATTTCATCATTTTTAAAACACTATTTCTTTGACTTTTGTGAATTACGCTTTCTTGGCTACTGTTTTACCTCTTTAGCTGTTTCCTTTTTAGAACCACCTTTATTTTATAACCAATAAATATTTGAGCGCCTTGAGATTTCATTCTATATCCTCCTTTTCTTTTCTTTACTTTATTTATTTATTTATTTATTTATTTATTTATTTTTTATTTTTTATTTTTTATTTTTTAATATATGAAATTTACTGTCAAATTGGTTTCCATACAACACCCAGTGCTCATCCCAACAGGTGCCCTCCTCAATACCCATCACCCACCCTGCCCTCCCTCCCACCCCCCATCAACCCTCAATTTGTTCTCAGTTTTTAACAGTCTCTTATGCTTTGGCTCTCTCCCACTCTAACCTCTTTTTTTTTTTTTTTTTCCTTCCCCTCCCCCATGGGTTTCTGTTATGTTTCTCAGGATCCACATAAGAGTGAAACCATATGGTATCTGTCTTTCTCTGTATGGCTTATTTCACTTAGCATCACACTCTCCAGTTCCATCCATGTTGCTACAAAAGGCCATATTTCATTTTTTCTCATTGCCACGTAGTATTCCGTTGTGTATATAAACCACAATTTCTTTATCCATTCATCAGTTGATGGACATTTAGGCTCTTTCCATAATTTGGCTATTGTTGAGAGTGCCGCTATAAACATTGGGGTACAGGTGCCCCTATGCATCAGTACTCCTGTATCCCTTGGATAAATTCCTAGCAGTGCTATTGCTGGGTCATAGGGTAGGTCTATTTTTAATTTTCTGAGGAACCTCCACACTGCTTTCCAGAGCGGCTGCACCAATTTGCATTCCCACCAACAGTGCAAGAGGGTTCCTGTTTCTCCACATCCTCTCCAGCATCTATAGTCCCCTGATTTCTTCATTTTGGCCACTCTGACTGGCGTGAGGTGGTATCTGAGTGTGGTTTTGATTTGTATTTCCCTGATAAGGAGCGACGTTGAACATCTTTTCATGTGCCTGTTGGCCATCCGGATGTCTTCTTTAGAGAAGTGTCTATTCATGTTTTCTGCCCATTTCTTCACTGGGTTATTTGTTTTTCGGGTGTGGAGTTTGATGAGCTCTTTATAGATTTTGGATACTAGCCCTTTGTCCGATGTGTCATTTGCAAATATCTTTTCCCATTCCGTTGGTTGCCTTTTAGTTTTGTTGGTTGTTTCCTTTGCTGTGCAGAAGCTTTTTATCTTCATAAGGTCCCAGTAATTCACTTTTGCTTTTAATTCCCTTGCCTTTGGGGATGTGCCGAGTAAGAGATTGCTACGGCTGAGGTCAGAGAGGTCTTTTCCTGCTTTCTCCTCTAAGGTTTTGATGGTTTCCTGTCTCACATTCAGGTCCTTTATCCATTTTGAGTTTATTTTTGTGAATGGTGTGAGAAAGTGGTCTAGTTTCAACCTTCTGCATGTTGCTGTCCAGTTCTCCCAGCACCATTTGTTAAAGAGACTGTCTTTTTTCCATTGGATGTTCTTTCCTGCTTTGTCAAAGATGAGTTGGCCATACGTTTGTGGGTCTAGTTCTGGGGTTTCTATTCTATTCCATTGGTCTATGTGTCTGTTTTTATGCCAATACCATGCTGACTTGATGATGACAGCTTTGTAGTAGAGGCTAAAGTCTGGGATTGTGATGCCTCCTGCTTTGGTCTTCTTCTTCAAAATTACTTTGGCTATTCGGGGCCTTTTGTGGTTCCATATGAATTTTAGGATTGCTTGTTCTAGTTTCGAGAAGAATGCTGGTGCAATTTTGATTGGGATTGCATTGAATGTGTAGATAGCTTTGGGTAGTATTGACATTTTGACAATATTTATTCTTCCAATCCATGAGCAGGGAATGTCTTTCCATTTCTTTATGTCTTCTTCAATTACCTGCATAAGCTTTCTATAGTTTTCAGCATACAGATCTTTTACATCTTTGGTTAGATTTATTCCTAGGTATTTTATGCTTCTTGGTGCAATTGTGAATGGGATCAGTTTCTTCATTTGTCTTTCTGTTGCTTCATTGTTAGTGTATAAGAATGCAACTGATTTCTGCACATTGATTTTGTATCCTGCAACTTTGCTGAATTCATGTGTCAGTTCTAGCAGACTTTTGGTGGAGTCTATCGGATTTTCCATGTATAATATCATGTCATCTGCAAAAAGCGAAAGCTTGACTTCGTCTTTGCCAATTTTGATGCCTTTGATTTCCTTTTGTTGTCTGATTGCTGATGCTAGAACTTCCAGCACTATATTAAACAACAGCGGTGACAGTGGGCATCCCTGTCGTGTTCCTGATCTCAGGGAAAAAGCTCTCAGTTTTTCCCCGTTGAGGATGATGATAGCTGTGGGCTTTTCATAAATGGCCTTTATGATCTTTAAGTATGTTCCTTCTATCCCGACTTTCTCAAGGGTTTTTATTAAGAAAGGGTGCTGGATTTTGTCAAAGGCCTTTTCTGCATCGATTGACAGGATCATATGGTTCTTCTCTTTTTTTTTGTTAATGTGATGTATCACGTTGATCGATTTGCGAATGTTGAACCAGCCCTGCATCCCAGGAATGAATCCCACTTGATCATGGTGAATAATTCTTTTTATATGCTGTTGAATTCGATTTGCTAGTATCTTATTGAGAATTTTTGCATCCATATTCATCAGGGATATTGGCCTGTAGTTCTCTTTTTTTACTGGGTCTCTGTCTGGTTTAGGAATCAAAGTAATACTGGCTTCATAGAATGAGTCTGGAAGTTTTCCTTCCCTTTCTATTTCTTGGAATAGCTTGAGAAGGATAGGTATTATCTCTGCTTTAAATGTCTGGTAGAACTCCCCTGGGAAGCCATCTGGTCCTGGACTCTTATTTGCTGGGAGATTTTTGATAACCGATTCAATTTCTTCTCTGGTTATGGGTCTGTTCAAGCTTTCTATTTCCTCCTGATTGAGTTTTGGAAGAGTGTGGGTGTTTAGAAATTTGTCCATTTCTTCCAGGTTGTCCAATTTGCTGGCATATAATTTTTCATAGTATTCCCTGATAATTGTTTGTATCTCTGAGGGATTGGTTGTAATCATTCCATTTTCATTCATGATTTTATCTATTTGGGTCATCTCCCTTTTCTTTTTGAGAAGCCTGGCTAGAGGTTTGTCAATTTTGTTTATTTTTTCAAAAAACCAACTCTTGGTTTCGTTGATCTGCTCTACAGCTTTTTTAGATTCTATATTGTTTATTTCTGCTCTGATCTTTATTATTTCTCTTCTTCTGCTGGGTTTAGGCTGCCTTTGCTGTTCCGCTTCTATTTCCTTTAGGTGTGCTGTTAGATTTTGTATTTGGGATTTTTCTTGTTTCTTGAGATAGGCCTGGATTGCAATGTATTTTCCTCTCAGGACTGCCTTCGCTGCATCCCAAAGCGTTTGGATTGTTGTATTTTCATTTTCGTTTGTTTCCATGTATATTTTAATTTCTTCTCTAATTGCCTGGTTGACCCACTCATTCGTTAGTAGGGTGTTCTTTAACCTCCATGCTTTTGGAGGTTTTCCAGACTTTTTCCTGTGGTTGATTTCAAGCTTCATAGCATTGTGGTCTGAAAGTATGCATGGTATAATTTCAATTCTTGTAAACTTATGAAGGGCTGTTTTGTGACCCAGTATATGATCTATCTTGGAGAATGTTCCATGTGCACTCGAGAAGAAAGTATATTCTGTTGCTTTGGGATGCAGAGTTCTAAATATATCTGTCAAGTCCATCTGATCCAATGTATCATTCAGGGCCCTTGTTTCTTTATTGACTGTGTGTCTAGATGATCTATCCATTTCTGTAAGTGGGGTGTTAAAGTCCCCTGCAATGACCACATTCTTATCAATAAGGTTGCTTATGTTTATGAGTAATTGTTTTATATATCTGGGGGCTCGGGTATTTGGCGCATAGACATTTATAATAGTTAGCTCTTCCTGGTGGATAGACCCTGTGATTATTATATAATGCCCTTCTTCATCTCTTGTTACAGCCTTTAATTTAAAGTCTAGTTTGTCTGATATAAGTATGGCTACTCCAGCTTTCTTTTGGCTTCCAGGAGCATGATAAATAGTTCTCCATCCCCTCACTCTCAATCTAAAGGTGTCCTCAGATCTAAAATGAGTCTCTTGTAGACAGCAAATAGATGGGTCTTGTTTTTTTATCCATTCTGATACCCTATGTCTTTTAGTTGGCGCATTTAATCCATTTACATTCAGTGTTATTATAGAAAGATATGGGTTTAGAGTCATTGTGATGTCTGTATGTTTTATGCTTGTAGTGATGTCTCTGGTACTTTGTCTCACAGGATCCCCCTTAGGATCTCTTGTAGGGCTGGTTTCATGGTGACAAATTCCTTCAGTTTTTGTTTGTTTGGGAAGACCTTTATCTCTCCTTCTATTCTAAATGACAGACTTGCTGGATAAAGGATTCTCGGCTGCATATTTTTTCTGTTTAGCACACTGTAGATATCGTGCCAAGCCTTTCTGGCCTGCCAAGTTTCAAAGGAGAGATCAGTCACGAGTCTTATAGGTCTCCCTTTATAAGTGAGGGCACGTTTATCCCTTGCTGCTTTCAGAATTTTCTCTTTATCCTTGTATTTTGCCAGTTTCACTATGATATGTCGTGCCGAAGATCGATTCAAGTTACGTCTGAAGGGAGTTCTCTGTGCCTCTTGGATTTCAATGCCTTTTTCCTTCCCCAGTTCAGGGAAGTTCTCAGCTATAATTTGTTCAAGTACCCCTTCAGCACCTTTCCCTCTCTCTTCCTCCTCTGGGATACCAATTATGCGTATATTATTTTTTTTTAGTGTATCACTTAGTTCTCTAATTTTCCCCTCATACTCCTGGATTTTTTTATCTCTCTTTCTTTCAGCTTCCTCTTTCTCCATAACTTTATCTTCTAGTTCACCTATTCTCTCCTCTGCCTCTTCAAGCCGAGCCATCGTGGATTCCATTTTGTTTTGCATTTCGTTTAAAGCGTTTTTCAACTCCTCGTGACTGTTCCTTAGTCCCTCGATCTTTGTGGCAAGAGATTCTCTGCTGTCCTGTATACTGTTTTCAAGCCCAGCGATTAATTTTATGACTATTATTCTAAATTCACTTTCTGTTATATTATTTAAATCCTTTTTGATCAGTTCATTAGCTGTTGTTATTTCCTGGAGATTCTTCTGAGGGGAATTCTTCCGTTTGGTCATTTTGGAGAGTCCCTTGCGTGGTGAGGACCTGCAGTGCACTTCCCCTGTGCTGTGGTGTATAACTGGAGTTAGTGGGCGGGGCCGCAGTCCGACCCGATGTCTGCCCCCAGCCCACTGCTGGGGCCACAGTCAGACTGGTGTGTGCCTTCTCTTCCCCTCTCCTAGGGGCGGGATTCACTGTGGGGTGGCGTGTCCCGTCTGGGCTACTTGCACACTGCCAGGCTTGTGGTGCTGGGGATCTGGCGTATTAGCTGGGGTGGGTAGGCAAGGTGCACGGGGGGTGGAGGGGCAGGCTTAGCTCGCTTCTCCTTAGGTGATCCACTCCAGGAGGAGCCCTGTGGCAGCGGGAGGGAGTCAGATCCGCTGCCGGAGGTTTGGCTCCGCAGAAGCACAGAGTTGGGTGTTTGCGCGGAGCGAGCAAGTTCCCTGGCAGGAACTGGTTCCCTTTGGGATTTTGGCTGGGGGATGGGCGGGGGAGATGGCGCTGGCGCCTTTGTTCCCCGCCAAGCTGAGCTCTGCCGTCCGGGGGCTCAGCAGCTCTCCCTCCCTTTGTCCTCCAGCCTTCCCGCTTTCCGAGCAGAGCTGTTAACTTATGACCTCCCAGACGCTAAGTCGCGCTTGCTGTCGGAACACAGTCTGTCCGGCCCCTCCGCTTTTGCCAGCCAGACTCGGGGGCTCTGCTTGGCCGGCGAGCCGCCCCTCCGCCCCGGCTCCCTCCCGCCAGTCCGTGGAGCGCGCACCGCCTCGCCGCCCTTCCTACCCTCTTCCGTGGGCCTCTAGTCTGCGCTTGACTCCGGAGACTCCCTTCTGCTAATCCTCTGGCGGTTTTCTGGGTTCTTTAGGCAGGTGTAGGTGGAATCTAAGTGATCGGCAGGACGCGTTGTGTCCGCCATCTTCCGGAACCTCTCTTTTCTTTACTTTAAACTTACCCCCTAGGCAACCACAACTGGTTTTTCAATTTAAGTGTTACGTTTATACTGGTAATTTAGAAATGTACACTTCTTGCTCAAAATCATCCTCTGAACTCCAGATGGGTATATAATTGCCTACTAGACTATTTCACCTCACACCCAATGAATCAAAACCAATAATTTTTTTACCCTTAAACTTACACTTCTTCCAGTGTTCCCTGTCTCAGTGAATGGTAGTAATATCTATCCAGTTGGGTAAAACAGAAATGTGGCGATTAACCTTGACAACTTGATTTCTTAATATTCAATACATTCCTGAGTCCTTTTGATTTTATGTCCTAAATAGCTTTCATATATGTTGATCTTTCTCTGTATCTACTATTTACACTTTAGTGCCAGTTACCATCATTTCCAGTATTTCTCAAATCCTGGTGTATGCATTCATATTCACAAGGAGGAACCTTTAGTATAGAACTAAACTTCTGATCTAGAATTCCAAATTTTTCAGTTTTTAAATCCATAATTAATTATTATGAATAATTACTAAATTTGGTGTGTATTAGATACATTGCCAATGTGTTTGTATTATCTTATGACTTTTGATGAATGGTTTCTTAAATATGTTTGATGGATCATGTTTAAGTATTACCCAAGATACCTGTTCCAAATGCCCATTTCAGAACTCCATGTCAGAGTTCCTGAATTAAAGTTCTTTTTGTATGTGTATAGGTTAGCAATATGCCTTTTTAATAGGAATTCTTTAAAAAATTTTTTTATTCTTTATTTTTGAGAGAGAGACAGTGAGACAGAGTGCGAGTGGGGGAGGAACAGAGAGAGGGAGACACAGAATCCAAAGCGGGATCCAGGCTCTGAGCTGTCAGCACAGAGCCTGACGTGGGGCTCGAACTCATTAACCACAAGATCATGACCTGAGCCAAAGTTGGATGCTCAACTGACTGAGCAACCCAGGCGCCCCTTAATAGGATTTCTTAGAGGATTATTATGTATACTAACATTTGAGAATCTTGGAATAATCTTGTTTTTATTGCTGACACATTTTATTGATAGTACATGCTGGTGAGGCTAATGCCTGCGGTCATGTTACATCAACAGAGATACATGTTGAAGCCTTCAGAATGTGTGGTGAGCTGCACTAGAGAAATGTAGGATTAGCACATAGGCTATGTGGTTCTGCTGGAACCTGTGCCAAGTAGGTGTCTTTGATGAAATCTTGTAGCTGATAATCTCATTGTCTATTCCATATTCCTTTAGTTCTGTGATATCATCTCTTCTCCCAGAAAGGACTCATGTTTAAATTGAATTCTTAACAGGAAATGCAACGTATCAGTTAGGGTCTAATCAAAAGATAAAAACTACACTGTAATTTGAATAGGGAAAGTTCAATATAAAGAATTACTAATATAGGAGAATCCCTACCAAGAGGTAAAGGCAACTCTAAAGAATATAGGAATAGAAGATATAAGGAACAGCCTCTATTGATAGGATGGAAGCAAAGTACTTAAAGAAGGAACAAATCTTAATACCCCCATCCTTACCCTGTCCCTAACCCAGGGCTAAGGTCCAGAACTTGTGAAGAAGGAGCAGCTGTCATCACTGAGTTTTCTGGGGTGCCATAGTGGTGGAACCAGGACTTACTGGGAAGCTGGTCATAAGGGTGATACATTGGGAAGCCATCCTCTCTGGTACTGGGGAAAGCCATCTTCTGGAGAGGTGCTGTTCCTTTTGCTGTCTCCAAGGGTGGTATGCTGGAAAGATTCCTGAAGGGGTTTCTGCACTGGTAGATTTTGTAAGAAGTTCTAGGAGAAGCTGCCTGAGGGAATGAGCCATGCCAGGGACCTTGTGAGGAAGACACCTATGGGGTGGTGCTATTGTAACTTTTTGGAGGTGAGCTCTACTAGGTATACTATGCAGTGCCCTAGGATTAAGCAGAGAGAGATGACAGAACTAGGAACAAAGCTGCTTCTTTTTGTAGTGTCTAGAACCCTCCATTGATAAAGGTTAACATGCTACCTGTCAGAAATGTTCCACTATTGTAAGCACAGCAATGAAGAATGGATTTTTAATTTAAAAAGTTTTTTTACGTTTATTTATTATTGAGAGACAGAGACAGAGCATGAGCAGGGGAGGGGCAGAGAGAGGAGGAGACACAGAATCCTAAACAGGCTCTAGGCTCTGAGCTGTTAGCACAGAGCCTGACGTGGGCCTCAAACCCACAAACCGCAAGATCATGACTTGAGCTGAAGTCAGATGCTTAACCAACTGAGCCACCCAGGTGCCCCGATTTTTAATTTTTTTTTAAGTTTATTTATTTTGAGAAAGAGAGAGAGGGAGAGAATGAGAGAATGAACAGGGGAGGGGCAGAGAGAGAGGGAGATAGAGAATCCCAAGCAGGCTCCACACCATCAGTGCAGAACCCGATGTGGGGCTCAAACCCATGAACTGCAAGATCATGACCTGAGCTGAAATCAAGAGCTAGTTATTTAACCGACTGAGCCACCCAGGCATCCCTAATTTTTTTAATGTTTATTTGCTTTTGAGAGAGACAGAGTGTGAGTGGGGGAGGGGCAGAGAGAGAGGGAGACAGACTCCGAAGCAGGCTCCAGGCTCTAGGCTCTGAGCTGTCAGCACAGAGCTCAACGTGGGGCTCAAACCCATGAACTGTGAGATCATGACCTGAGATGAAGTCGGACGCTTAAACTGACTGAGCCACCCAGGTGCCCCAAGAATGGATTTTTATTTTATTTTATTTTTTATTATTTTTTAGTACAATATATTTTATTATATTATTATGAAGCCCTTGTTTTACCAGCCTATTCAGTGGAGACAGCAAAACTGGACAGTCAAGCTTTTGAAGATATATAAGAATCCTCTTTTTAAAAAATGTTTATTTAAATTTTATGAATTCTTTATTTTTTTAATTTATTTTTTAAAAATTTATTTATATAATGTGTTCTTATCTTATTTGGCCATTCTTTATATATAATTTATTGTCAAGTTAGCTAACACACAGTGTATACAGTGTGCTCCTGACTTCAGGGGGAGATTCCTGTAATTCATCACTTACATACAACACCCAGTGCTCATCCCAACAAGTGCCTTCCTCAATGCTCATCACCCATTTTTCTCACCCACCTAACCCCCCCACCCCCATCAACCCTCAGTTTGTTTTCTGTATTTAAGAGTCTTACGGTTTTCCCCCCTCTCTGTAACTATTTTTTTTCTTTCCCTTCTCCCATGGTCTTCTATTAAGTTTCTCAGATTCCACATATGAGTGAAAACATGGTATCCATCTTTCTCCTGACTTATTTCACTTAGCATAATACCCTCCAGTTCCATCCATGTTGTTGTGAATGGCAAGATTTCATTCTTCTTCATTGCTGAGTAGTAGTCCATTGTATATGTACACCACGTCTTCTTTTTCCATTCATCAGTTTATGGACATTTGGGCTCTTTCCATAATATGCTATTGTTGATAGTCCTGTGGTAAACGTTGGGGTACATGTGCCCCTATGAATCAGCACTCCTCTATCCTTTGGATAAATTCCCAGTAGTGCAATTGCTGGGTCATAGGGTAGTTCTATTTTTAATTTTTTGAGTAATCTTCACACTGTTTTCCAGTTTGCATTCCCACCAACAGTGCAAGAGGGTTCCCATTTCTTCACATTCTTGCCAACATGTGTTGTTTCCTGAGTTGTTAATTTTAGCCACTCTGACTGGTGTAGTTTTGATATATATTTCCCTGATTATTAGTGATGTTGGACATCTTTTCATGTGTCTGCTAGCCATCTGGAAGTCTTCTTCAGAAAGTGTCTATTCATGTCTTCTTCCCTGGAATAAGTTTCATCCTTCTTCACTGGATTATTTGTTTTTGGATGTTGAGTTTGGTAAATTCTTTAAAGATTTTGGATACTAACCCTTTATCTGATGTGTCATTTGCAAATATCTTCTCCCATTCCACTGGTTGCCTTTTAGTTTTGTTGATTCTTTCCTTTGCTGTGCAGAAGCTTTTTTTTTTTTTTATTGATGAGATACCAATAGTTCATTTTTGCTTTTATTTCCCTTGCCCTCAGAGACATGTCAAATAAGATGTTGCTGTGGCCGTGGTCAAAGAGGTTGTTGCCTGTTTTCTCCTGTAGGGGTTTTGATGATTTCCTGTCTCACGTTTAGGTCTTTCATCCATTTGAATTTATTTTTGTGTGTTGTGGAAGAGAATGTTCCAGTTTCATCCTTCTGCATGTTGCTGTCCAGTTCTCTCAGAATCTTGCTAAAGAGACTATCTTTTTTCCATTGGATACCCTTTCCTGCTTTGTCGAAGATTAGTTGGCCATACATTTTTGGGTCCAGTTCTGGGTTTTCTGTTGTATTCTATTGGTCTATGTGTCTGTTTTTGTGCCAATACCATACTGTCTTGATGACTACAGCTTTGTAGTACAGGCTAAGGTCTTGGATTGTGATGCCTCCCCCTATGTTTTTCTTTTTCAACATTACTTTGGCTTTTCAGGGTCTTTTCTGGTTGCATACAAATTTTAGGATTGTTCTAGCTCTGAAAAGAATGCTGGTGCTATTTTGATTGTGTATTGAATGTGTAAATTGCTCTGGGTAGTATGGACACTTTAACAATGTTTGTTCTTGCAATCCATGAGCAGGGAATATTTTTCCATTTCTTTGTGTCTTCAATTTCTTTCACAAGTGTTCCTTAATTTTCATAGTACAGATCCTTTACTTCTTTGGTTAGGTTTATTCCCAGGTATTTTATGGTTCCTGGTGCAATTGTAAATAGATCAGTTTCTTTATTTCTCTTTCCAATGCTTCATTATTGGCGTATAGAAATGAGACCGATTTCTGTACATTGATTTTATATCCTGCAAGTTTGCTGAATTCACGTACCAGTTCTAGCAGCTTTTTGGTGGAGTCTTTTGGGTTTTCCATGTAGAGTATCATGTCATCTGCAAAAAGTGAAAGGTTGACTTCTTCTTTGCCAATTTGGATGCCTTTTATTTCATTTTGTTGTCTGTTGTAGCCAGGACTTCCAACACTATGTTAAGCAACATTGGTGAGGGGCGCCTGGGTGGCTCAGTTGGTTAAGCGTCTGACTTCAGCTCAGGTCATGACCTCATGGTTTGTGAGTTCAAGCCCTGTGTCAGGCTCTGTGCTGACAGCTCAGAGTCTGGAGCCTGCTTCAGATTCTGTGTCTCCTTCTCTCTCTGCCCCTCCCCAACTTGTGCTCTCTCTATGTCTCTCAAAAAATAAATAAATGTAAAAAAAAAAAATTAAAAAAAAAAACCCAACATTGGTGAGAGTGGACATCCCTGTCATTTTCCTGACCTCAAGGAGAAAGCTCTCAATTTTTCCCCATTGAGGATGATATTAACTGTGGGCTTTTCATATATGGCTTTTATGATGTTAAGGTATGTTCCTTCTATCCCAACCTTTTGGGGGTTTTTATAAAGAAAGGATGCTGTATTTTGTCCAATGTTTTTTCTGCATCTATTGACAGGATCATATCGTTCTTATCCTTTCTTCTATTAATGTGATGTATCACATTGATTGATTTGAAAATACTGAACCAGCCCTGTAGCCCAGGAATGAATCCCACTTGCTCCTGGTGAATAATTCTTTTTAATATACTGTTGAATGCAATTTGCTAGTGTCTTGTTGAGAATTTTACATCCATTTTCATCAGAGATATTGGCCTGTAATTCTCCTTTTTTGTGGGGTCTCTGTCTAGTTTGGGAATCAAGGTAATGCTGGCTTCATAGAATGAGTCCGGAAGCTTTCCTTCTGTTTCAATTTTTTGGAACAGCTTGAAAAGGATAGGTATTAACTCTGCTTTAAATGTCTGGTAGAATTCCCCTGGGAAGCCATCTGGCTCAGGACTCTTATTTATTGGGAGATTTTTGATAACCGATTCAATTTCTTTACTGGTTATGGGTCTGTTCAGATTTTCTTTCTTCCTGTTTGAGTTTTGGCAGTGTGCGGATGTCTAGGACTTTGTCCATTTTCCGGGTTGTCCAGTTTGTTGGCATATAATTTTTCATAGTAAGAATGAATTTTTAGATGAGAGTTAATAAATTGTAACTGTGGCTGATTGCTACATCACTTTTTAGATCCATTTATGATGGTTTTAGATTCCATTTATGATTTGGCAATGTATCTTATATACCAAATTATGTCCTCTCTTTGGGATCGTGCCTTTGTCCATAGAGTTTCCATACATCTCTTCCGGTTGTCCTGTATCCCCCAGTTTCAGACTTCCAGAACATTGCCCAGTGTTTACTTCTTGCTGTTATATCCTAATTCCATTTCAAGTAGCCATTACTAAAATGTCTCTTTTAAATTCCCATTGCTAGAATTTCTCTTTGCTAGGTTTTAGGACTATGCCTTGACTACTACTACTTTTTTTTTTTTTCTTTTTAGCTTCCCCTCACATCATAAGGGTCAGAGGTATATATGTGGGTGGATCTCTGCTATTCTGAATTTTTTTTTTTTACCTCCATTGCTACTCTGATTGCTTATGTCTCCACATGTTAGCTGTTTGATATTTCTTTCATTTTTTTTATTTTTTGTTTTTGTTTGTTTTGTTTTTTTGGATGGGGGGGCATTCATCTTGATGAACTTTCTTTAAATAGACTTATTGTCTAGAATACCAGTTATGGTTTCTCATCTTATTCTATGGATCCTACTGATTCTCCTGATTGCTCGTTATTCTGTAGCTTGGTCTGTTCAAAAAGTCTTGAGACATCCAAATGGGTCTCAGTTTTCCACATACAGATGGAAGAATGCCAGTTTCATAGACTTATATATTAACTTCTGGGAGTTAATAGTAGAAAGTATTGGTTTTGAGAGCAAATTACTGTATTTCCATATTTATCACGGGTAAGAGTATTCTTAAAAAGGATTTTGGGAAATCAATTACTTTAGAATTCTCTTGTAAATATTTTGAATTACCGTTAATTATTCTGCTACAATTGTTATTGAACTTGCTTAAAATTCTCATATATTAAGGATTTGAGTTTTGACATGTAAAAGTCAACACTTAGCTATAATTCCGTTGCTAGATAATTACTCTTAAATTATATTTATAAAATATTATTATTTCATTGTAGTTATAGATAAAATATAAAAATTATTTAACTTGTAAATAAAATGATGAAATTTCTTTGAGATATAGTTGCAAAATGGTATTTCCTAAGTAACTGGCTAATTTTATGTTTTAGATAAGTAAAGATCAAAATTTTTTAGAAACAGAGTTTCCAGCACCTGAAAAAACAGTCACTTTAAGCCTTGCACAAGTAGTAAAGCAGGTGCAAAAACTAGAAGAACTGAAAAATCGTCTTAAACAAGAGTCTTTATACTCCTTGAAAGCCTTGTTGTCTAAACCCAAGTAAGTAAAATATAAGAGTTAATAGAATTCAAAACAATAAGAGTGGGTATAAAGTAGTAACAAATGTAATGGTTCAGATATTGTGCTGTATGTAATTTCTAAATCATATCAAATAGTCTACTCAGCTTGCTCCTATTTGAAATTTTTGACAGTTTGAAGTGGCACCGGCAAATCAGTAGTCACTAGTCACATCTAGCTACTAAAATTGAAATTCAGTTCAATTTAATTAAAAAGTCAATTCTGCAGTCATACTACCCATATTTCAAATGCTTAGTAGCCACATGTGGCTGTTGCTAGAAAGTTCTGTTGGAATGGCTGGCTTAAATATCTGGCTTTTAAAATATTCTCTCAGTTTGATTATGTAGCTTCTATAGTAAATAGGAAACTAAGATAAAGTTATTTATGAACAGCATCATTAAAAATTTCATAGGGACAGGGATATGTTCTAAAGAAAAATTCTCTACTTTCTAGTTGTGGAAAGCCTTTTTTTTTTGACAGATGGGAGAAAGATTCAAATGATTGATTACAATGATACTCCTATTATCTGACTTTTGATATTTGAGGTTTATCTGTCTTGAATTTAATAGATGACTAAATTATTATCATGGAATACCTTTTAGGACTTTTTTTTCCCACCTCACATAGTTACTTTTTTTGTGTGTGGTGAAAACACTTTAAGATTCACTCTTAGCAAATATGAAGTATACATTAATATTGTTAACTGTAAACAGCATGCTATACATTAGATGTCTGACATATTCAACTTTTGTTATTTTGTTATTTTATTTTTAATTTTAATTCCAGTATAGTTAACATACATCATTATATTAGTTTCAGGTGTACAAAATAGTGATTTAGCAGTTCCATGCTGGTGCTTATCATGACAGATGCACTCCTTAATCCCCATCACCTATTTTACCCATCCCTCCTCTCACTTCCCCTCTTACAACCATCAGTTTGTTCTCTGTAATTAAAAGTCTGCTTTTTAATTTGTCTTTCTAGCTTCCCCCCCTTTTTCCCATTTCTTTGTTTCTTTTTTTTAAAGTTTATTTTGAGAGAGAGTGTGAGTGGGGTAGGGGCAGAGGAGAGAGGATCCCAAGGGGCTCCATGATGTCAGTGGGGAGTCTGATGTGGGGCTCAGTCTTACCAACTGGGAGATCATGAACTGAGCTGAAATCAAAAGTCAGACTCTTAACTGACTGAGTCACCCAGGGGCCCCTGTTTTGTTTCTTAAATTCTACATATGAGTGAAATCAGAGGGCACTGGGGTTGCTCTTGGCAAAAAGGCAGGGCAAACAGCCTGTGGACAT
The DNA here is from genome assembly GCF_023721935.1 of Panthera uncia. NCBI lineage: Eukaryota > Metazoa > Chordata > Mammalia > Carnivora > Felidae > Panthera > Panthera uncia. Next base: position 28,737,334 of record NC_064809.1, read on the forward strand.
ACAGCGTGGAAACAGTTATCTGAAGAGCACTACTTTCTGAGATATGTACTCTAATATCCCAATTTTAATAGATGAAGAAACTAAAAGTCAGAGGCATTAAATAACTTACCCAAGGTCATATAATTAGTAAGTGGGAAAGACAAGTTTTTAGCCAAGCAGCTTGTCTCTAGAACTTGTGCTCTTAACAATTTCACCATTAAAAGAAATATCCTATTTTTATTCAATTTACTTTTGCTATTTTTATTAAGATTGTTGTTGATATACATAATTATATTCATGGAATACATAGAATTTTTAGAATTACATAATGTGACTTTTATACTTATTTGCTTGGTACTAATTAATTTACCTTACTGTCTGTGAATAAAAGTTAAAAAATATGTTAAATTTTATTTTACAAACTGTATAATATCTAGAGCATATATTCTATTTATTAAGTGTAATTTAAACTCTTATTCTTTGATAATAAATACATGTTGTATTTATTGAAATTTAAACAGGCATAGTGAAAATTTACCAGGAGCATTGCAAAGTTATGAAACCATACAGCAGATAATTGAAGGTGATAATATTTTATACATGTTTAGCATTATAAGTTTTTCTATATTACATTAACATTTGAGACTTAGTTTAAAAATTTATATCCATAAAATTATATAATAGTAAATTTAAAGATATATTCAATAGTGAGTTTGATATTTTCAATAAAAGTTATTATGTTTCAGATTCTGGGAGTTGTACAAAACGAATAAACCTTGGTTGTTACCACCATAAAATACACAATGTAGTAAGGACACAAGCACATTATGTATCATTTTAATATAGTGTAATACATGAGAATGCATGATAAAGGTTATGTGTAATTTTCAGTGAATCCACAGAGAGCCAGTTTGTTCAACCTGAGGGAGTTGGAAAGATTTTATGCAACTGTAAAGGACAAAGGATCCTTTACATAATAGGATCTAGTCAAATGAAGAAGGGAGATATCTGGTTTTTTACGAAGAAGACCTAGTATGAGCAAAGAGCATGAATAGGGAATTGCAAGTGGAATGGTATTAGAATTTGAAGCTAGAAGGTAGGGATAAGATAAGAGAGAGCCTAGTCAGAGGGATTGGATGCTGTGCTAGGGAACTTTTTTTTTTTCCTCGTATATGCTAGGGAATCACTGAAGACTTTTTGTAAGAAAGTGACATTGTTGGATTTAATTGTAGACAGATTATTCCGGCCACATTGTAGAAGCTATATTTGGGGACTAGGTATAGGGAAGGAAAGTTATTGCTGTGTTTTAGATGTGTGATAAGTTCTTATATGAGAGCATAAATAAACAAGAATAGGGGTAGATTTGAGAAAATTTACTGGTAAAATTGGGAAAACTTGGTGATTAGATATGAAAGGAAGGGAGATTAAATCATGGTAACATTAATTAAAAGAATGTAAGAGGAACAAGTGTTGTTGAGAAAATGATGAGTTTATAATACTCAATTGTTATATACATTCATTCAGATATTACCATTTGGTGCCTGATTGGGAGGCTTTCCACTGTTGGGAGCTCTATTGTTTTTTTTAGAGTTTTCTTTAAACTCAATATGTATAATTGATATATTAAACATATGACAAATTTACTGTTATTTCAGAATTCATAAAAACCCACCCAACTAAAGAATTTATAGATGTTTCTGCAACTGATCCACGTAAGTTTCCACTCATTTAAACATTATTGTGTTAACAACTTCTGTCAAGTGCATTAATTTCTATAGTTTTCTATAATTTAAAGTTATTATTAAAGTAATAACATAGAGTCCCTGGAGTTTGGAGCCATACAGTTGAACTATCAAGCAAGTATTGAAATTCCTAATTAAGGCTACATGCTACAAAAAATAGACTCATTTTTGAGGACAGAGGATTTAAAAACAATTTTTTTAATGTTTATTTATTTTTGAGAGAAAGAGCATTAGCAGGGGAAGGGCAGAGAGAGGGAGACACAGAATCCAAAGCAGGCTCCAGGCTCTGAGCTGTCAGCACAGAGTCAGACACAGGGCTCAAACTCATGAACCTTGAGATCATGACCTGAACCGAAGTCAAGCACTTAACCGACTGAGCCACCCAGGCACCCCAAGGGATGGAGGAGTTTTGGTTGTGATTAGAGTATGCTGCTGAAATGTTTCAGGCGTGCCAAGCCTTTGAGATGGAACAGCAATAAACTTAAAAGGTCATTTGTAGATTTTGTTTCTGTGAATTATAGATCATCTCATATGCACTAATTCTTTGATAACAGCTGAGTACCAATTGCTTCATGAATATAAAGAGCTGCTAGAACTGCTCTGTTGAACTTCTGACTACTTTTCAACAGAAAGGAGAAATTACCTTGCTTATGTCAAGATACTAGAAAGAATTTTGAAACAATGATGTAATATATGCTGTAGAGTACAATTTATATTATAAGTTAGAAAATAAAACTTGCGTAGAAAAGGTTGACAGGAATCCTGTTCTCTTTCCACTTCGGCTTTAAACCCTAGTGTTGCCGTATTTAAACCAAAGGCTTTAATTCAACAGTGATTAATTCTACAGCTTGATTCTACAGTGCTCCCAAATTCTGTAGAGACCTTTGATCCAAAAGTCCTGACTGACTACATGAGTAGAAAGCTATCTAGAGCTTTGGAGTGGGTAGTGAAAGTTTCTTTTTACATCCAGGAAAACTCTCTGCACATCTCTAGGGCTGTCTTTCTGAATCTGTGCAGCTGTCTCTAATACTGTGTCCTGTGAATTCTAGCTGCTTTGGGCTTCCAAAAATCTAAACTTTGTCTCTGAACCCCAGGAGAGCAGTAGACTCTGGGTCCCCCTTCCTTATGCTGTGGCCTGGAAACTTCAGGAAGTAAGATGGGGTTATCAAAGGGCTCTGTTCCTTTCTTTTCCTTCTGCTTGTTTTCCAATGTCTGAATATTGCTGTTTTACATATTTTCCCCCAAGAATAATTCTAGTCCCTGATGCTCCTTCATGGACAAAAACAGAAGTCTCTATGCCCACATATAGGCTGATTGGAACACATCCTCTAACCACAAAACCAAAAGAATTAAATATAATAGAAGTGTTACTGATTACTTAAAAATGTTCTCCTTTTGTCTGTCTCTGTCTCTTCATTCATTTATTTAATTGAGGTATAATTGACATACATTACATTAGCTTCAAGTGTGTGATATTTGTATAATTTGCAAGATGATCATCACAATAAATCTAGTTAGATTACAAGAATTTTTTGTTCTTGTGATGAGAACTTTCAAGATCTACTCTCTTAGCAACTTTCAAATATGCAATACAGTATTACTAACTATAGACACCATCTGTACATTACATCCCATAACTTACTTATTTCATAACTGGAAGTTTGTACCTTTTGACCTCTTTCACCCAGTTTTCCCATTCCACCTCCACCCCCCATTCAACATACATATATACATGTTCAACACACATACATGTTCTGTGTATCTATGAGCTATCTTTTTCCATGACAGCTGCCTCAGTCCCTGGGCTCCTTTAGTATAAATATGCTTTCTCTCAGTATTATTCAGTTTTACTTGTATATGCTCTCTTTTTCTGCTAAGTGTACCCTTTTCATATTCTCTGGCCAAACTTTATTCTCTTCCCATTCTCTAAATTTGATATCATAGCCTAATCAACAAGGCAAAAGTTATCTTTGTATTCCACTCTGTGTTTATACTATTTAACTTTGATATTGCTTCATTTCATAATTAATGAAATTTATTTCTTTATAGCAGTTTTAGGTTTATGGAAAACTTGAGCAGAAAGTACAGAGTTCCCATATACCCATTCTCTGCTGCCTACTCTCTGCACAGTTTTATTAACATTTTTCATTAGTGTGCTACATTTGTTAAAATTGATGAACCAATACAATACAATACAATACAATACAATACAATATTAATACAATATTATTATTTTTTTTAAATTTTTTTTTAACATTTTTATTTATTTTTGAGACAGGGAGAGACAGAGCATGAACAGGGGAGGGTCAGAGAGAGGGAGACACAGAATCCGAAACAGGCTCCAGGCTCTGAGCCGTCAGCACAGAGCCTGACGCAGGGCTCGAACTCACGGACCATGAGATCATGACCTGAGCCGAAGTCGGCCGCCTAACCGACTGAGCCACTCAGGCGCCCCTAATACAATATTATTAATTAAATTCCAAGCTTACATTGGGTTCACTCTTTGTGCTATAGAGTTCTATAGGTTTTGACAAATGTATAATGTCATGTATTCACCATTACAATATCATACAGACAGGTTTCACTGCCTTGCATCACATGTTCTACCTATTTATTTCTCCCTCCATCTACCTGAGTCCTTGGCAATCATTAATCTTTTTGATGTCTCTGTAGTATTGCCCTTCCAAGTATGTCATATATTTGGACTCATACAGTCTTTCTTTTACTTAGCAGTATGCATTTAAATTTCCTTCTTAATGATTTTTGTGGTTTTATAGTTGATTTATTTTTATTAATGAATAATAATCCATTATATGGATGTACCATAGTTTGTTTAATCCATTCATCTACTGAAGGACAACTTGGTTGCTTCTAAGTTTTTGCAATTAAAGAAAAGCTGCTAAAAGATTATTTTGTGTGTGTGTGTGTACATGTTTTTCATCTCATTGGGGTGAATACCAAGGAGTGCAATTGCTGGATCATATAGTAAATGTATGTTTAGTTTTTTAAGAAACTGGTAAACCATCTTGCAAAGGGACTGTATCATTTTGTATCCCCACCAGCAATGAGAATAAGAATTCCTATTGCCCTATATCTTTGTCAACATTTGGTGTTATCAGAATTTTGGATTTTAGCCATTCTAAAAGTTTTTAGTGGTGTCTCATTGCTCTAATTTGTAATATCTGATGTTGAGATTTTTTTCATACTTTTTTTTGCCATCTTTGGTGAGGCATTTGTTCAGATCTTTTACTAATTTTAAACATTTATTTATTAAAGTTTATTTATTTATTTTGAGAGATACAGAGACAGTGTGACTAGTGGAGGGGCAGAGAGAGAGGGAGAGAGAGAGAATCCCAAGCAGGCTCCACACTATCAGTGCAGAGCCCAAAGCAGGGCTCAAACTCATGAAACTGCAAGATCATGACCAGAGCTCAAGTTGGACACTGAACTGACTGAGCCACCCAGGCACCCCTAAAATTAATTTATTTAAATTCAAGTTAATTTCACTCTTATGTGGGTCCTGAGAAACTTAACAGAAGACCATGGGGGAGGGGAAGGGAAAAAAAAGTTAGAGCGGGAGGGAGCAAAACCATAAGAGACTCTTAAAAACAGAATAAACTGAGGGTTGATGGGGGGTGGGAGGGAGGGGAAAGTGGGTGATGGGCATTGAGGAGGGCACCTGCTGGGATGAGCACTGGGTGTTATATGGAAACCAATTTGATAATAAATTTCATATTAAAAAAAATAAATTCAAGTTAACATACAGTGTAGTGTTGGTTTCAGGAGTAGAACCCAGTGTTTCATCACTTACGTATAACACCCAGTGCTCATACCAACAAGTGCCCTCCTTTATACCCATTACTTGTTTAGCCTGTTCCCCACCCATCTCCTCTCCAAAAACCCTCAGTTTGTTCTCTGTATTTAAGAGTCTCCTATGGTTTTCCTCCCTCTGTTTTTGTCTTGTTTTTCCTTCCCTTTCCCTGTGTTCATCTGTTGTGTTAAATTCCAAATATGAAATCATAAAAATTGTCTTTCTCTGCCTGACTTATTTCACTTAGCATAATATACTCTAGTTCTGTCCTCACACCAGTCAGAGTGGCTAAAATAAAAAATGCAAGAAACAGGTGTTGGCAAGGATGTGGAGAAAGGAGAACGCTCTTGCACTGTTGGTGGGAATGCAAACTGGTGCAGCTGCTCTGGAAAACAGAGTAGAGGTTACTCAAAAAATTAAAAATAGAACTAACTACCTTATGACCCAGCAATTGCACTACTAGGAATTTATCCAAAGGATATAGGAGTGCTGATTCATAGGGGCACGTGCACCCCAATGTTTATAGCAGCTCTGTCAACAATAGCCAAAGTATGGAAAGAGCCCAAATGTTTATCAACTGATGAATGGATTAAGAAGATGTGGTATATATACACAATGGAATACTACTCAGTGATGAAAAAGAATGAAATCTTGCCATTTTCAACAACGTCGATGGAACTGGTGGGTATTATGCTAAGGGAAATAAGTCAGAGAAAGATGGATACCATATGATTTCACTTATATGTGGAATTTAAGAAACTTAACAGATGAATATATTTGTATGGAACCACAAAAGAGCTTGAATAGCTAATCTTGAAAAAGAAAAGCAAAGCTGGAGGCGTCACAATTCTAGGCTTCAAGTTATATTAGAAAGCTATAGTGATCAAGGCAGTATGGTACTGGCACAAAACTAGGTCAGTGGAACAGAATAGAAAACCCAGAAATGAGTCCACAACTATATGGTCAACTGATCTTCAACAAAGCAAGAAAGAATATCCAATGGAAAAAAAATTCTCTTCAACAAGTGGTGTTGGGAAAACTGGACAGCAACACACAAAGAATGAAACTGGACCACTTTCTCACAACATAAACAAAACCAAATTCAAAATTGAATGTTTGGTTTTTTAACTCAATATTTACATTACATGAAAATAGTTTATATTTCCATTTTTAGGTCTTGGTTTTTTGCAATGTTTTATAGTTTTTAGAGAAAAGTTCTTGTAGTGTTTCATTAAATTTATCTGTAGGAGCTTCATTTTTTTGGATACTAGTGAAAATGAAATTAGAAAAATATTTTTCCAAGTTGGAAGACTTATTATATATCTGTAATAGTTAAGATAGGGAAAGAAAGACAAGTAAGCCAACTGAATAGCATTGAAGCCCCAAATCAGACATAATGCATTTAGGTATGTGATATGTAACAAAGGTGGCATTACAGATAAGTTGAGAAAACATGGGATTTTCAATAAGTGGTATTATGATAATTGATATGTATATGGGGAAAATAAAGTTGGAGCACTCCCTCATAGCATATTCGAAAATTAACTCCATGTCATTAAACACCTACATATGAAAGGCAAAAGTTTACATATTTTCTTGGATTATTTACAAGAATATCCTCATTACTGTGTGGTAAGAGAATGGCTTTTAATACTAGACATAAAAGTACCAGTCATAAGGGATAAATTTGATAAAATTGACTATGTTAAAATTAAAAATTTCTGTTTGTCAAGAGATACCATCAGGAAAATTTGAAATAAATCATAGTGGAAAAAGAGATTTTGATTACCTGAAACTGTTAAATGATTAGCATACAGAAGACATAAGGAATTGTTATAAATCCAGAAAAAAATGACAATTATCTTTTGGATAAGTAGGAATTTAACCAAATAATAAATCCAGATATCTAAGACCGAATAATCAAGGAATTGCAAACTAACCACCATGGGAAACTGTTTCATACCTCTCAAATTGTCAAAAATTAAAAAGTGTAACAATGTCATGTGTTAACAAGGGTATATACCAACAGGAACTCTTCATACACATAACTTTGAAAAGTAGCTTTTTTTTTTTTTTAACATTTATTTATTTTTGAGACAGAGAGAGACAGAGCATGAACGGGGGAGGGTCAGAGAGAGAGGGAGACACAGAATCCGAAACAGGGTCCAGGCTCTGAGCCGTCAGCACAGAGCCCAATGCGGGGCTCGAACTCACATACCGTGAGATCGTGACCTGAGCGAAGTCGGACGCTTAACCGACTGAGCCACCCAGGCGCCCCAAAGTAGCTTTTCTTTAATTAAGTTGCAGATGTGCATACCCTTAGACTCTTTTTTCATAGCCTTATTGATATATAATTGCATATAACATTGTATAAGTTTAAGGTAATCAAAATGATTTGATACACATATATTGCAAAATGCTTACTGCAATATGGGTAGTTTATTTATCCTGTATCTCTTATAATTACCATTTTGTTGTTGATGTTGTTTTGGTGAGAACATTAAAACTCTACTCTCATTGCAGCTTTCAAGTATACAATACAGTATTAACTCCTGTCAGCATGTTGTATATTTGATTCTCAGAACTTATTCATATTATAACTGAAAGTGTGTACCCTTTGACCAACATCTCCCCATTTCCCCCATGCCACAGCTCCTGGAAACCACCATTCTATTCTGTTTCTTTTTCAATATTTTATATTCCACATGTAAGAGAGATCATATAGTATTTGTTTTTCTCTTTCTGAATTATTTCAGTTAGCATAATGTCCTCAGGGTCCATCTGTGTTGTCACAAAGGGCATAATTTCCCTTTTTATGGCTGAATAATCTTCCATTGAATGTATATGTGTATGTACACACACACACACACACCCCTCACATTTTCTTCATTCATTCATCTGTCTATGGACTTCTAGATTGTTTCCATGTGTTGGCTATTGTAAGTAATGCTGCAGTGGGTGTGGGAGAGCAGATGTCTCTTTGAGACAGTGATTTCATTTTATTTGGATATATACCTAGAAGTAGGATGGCTAGATCATACAGTAGTTCTATTTTTAATTTTTTGAGGGACCTCCATACTGTCTTCCATTGTGGCTATGCCAGTTCACATTCCCACCAACAGTACACAGTGTTCTTTTTCTGCACACCTCACCAACAACTGTTACCTCTTGTCTTTTAGATAATAGACATTCTGACAGGTGTGAGATGATATCTTACTGTTGTTTTGATTTACATTTCCCTGATGATTTACATTACATTAATATTGTTGAGCACATTTTCAAGTACCTGTTACCATTTGTATGCCTTTGGAAAAATGTCCATCCAGGTATTCTGTCCATTTTTTATTGGATTAAAAAAACATATTTTGGATATTAACTTCTTACCAGATATATGGTTTGCAAACATTTTTCCCTTTCTATAGCATGCCTTTTCATTTTGTTGATGTTTTCCTTTGCTGTGCAGGAACTTTTTAGTTTGATGTAGTCCCACTTTTTCTTGTTTATTTATTTCACGATATTTTTCAACTCCAAAATTTCTATTTTTTAAATGACTTATATGTTTGTTGACTGTCTCATTTTTCTCTTGTATTATTTTATCTATATCATGAAATTGCTTATATGTGTTCTCTTGTAGCTCTATGAGCATCTTCAGAAAAATTATTTTGAGTTCTTTGTTGGTCAAGTCCTATATCTTTATTTATTTGGGGCCAATTACTGGGGATTTACTATATTCCTTTGGTGGAGTCATGTTTTCCTGATTCTTTGTGGTTCCTGTATTCTTGCACAGTTGTCTACACATTTGAAGAAGCAGTTAGCTGTTTTAGACTTCATGGACTGAATTCAGTAAGGAAAGATCTTCAACTGCAGGTGGGGGGATGCTGAAGAGTGTCATGACCCATGTCTAATGGTGTGGGGCAAATGAGGGGGCATGTGGCAGAACCAGGTCTCAAGTATTGCGATTTGCCAGCTCAAGCCATTTCAGCCCACAGCATCAACAATTTCATGGTCTTTGGCAAATATTACAGGGGTCTGCAGAGACTTCAGAGGCTCTTGAGGTCCTTAACATTGTTTCTAGGGTCAACTGCAAGGAACCAGAGCAATCAGTGATTTGGCCAGAGCTGGTGGTATACACAGTCTTGGCCAAGGGCCTCAGCAGGTGTGTGTGTAGTGGCAGTGGCCAGTTGTAAAAACATAGGTAGCAGTGGAGGCCAGGGAAGACATCCAGGGCTAAGCCAGTTGTGGGCACACAGATAGCTTGGGGAACCTGACTGTCTGTGTGCACTACTATGGCTTCTGGGTTTTTTATAGCCATACAGCAGTGGAGGCTGGTAATAGGCTAGGGGTCTGTGGATAAATAGTTGGCTAGGGGTCTGTGGATAAATAGATAAATAGCTACAGGTGAATGCAGTGGTGCAGGACAGTGACAGAAGACAGAGCCTCCTCTACAGAGGCCTGCAAACAGCTGCGAAGATTTGGCTATTGGCAGTGTTCTTCTATGACTGCATAGTCTCCCTCTGGGCATGTGCATGGCAGTAGAGGCTGGTGATGGGTTGAGTTGGAAGCATGCAGATGTACGAATGGAGGGGCTAGCCCTGAATGAGCGTATGGTGGTGGATGTTGGCCACGGGGATCTAGGCTGGTATTTTGCACTCCCATAGCCACACAGTCTTAGGTTTGCTGCTTGTGTGGTTCTTGGGCTCCAGTGGTGGTGGTAGTAGGTGTGTGTGGTGGGGACTGGGGGGAGACATTAGCCATTGCAAATACCTGTGGGACAAAATCCAGTGAAATTTGCGGGGTGTTCTCAGTGGCTGTGCTGGCCATTGGTTTCTTCAGTCATGAAAGCTGCTGTGGTCATCTGTGGAGCAGGTCACGGAACTACAGTCACTCACATCTGTGTGCTTATATTGGTAGGACCTGCTCTTTTTCCCTGTTCCTAGCTGTATTTATATGTCCCAGCTTTATCTGTCTCTGGGTGGGGTGAAACCTAAGCAGATCCTTTATGGAGTGGAGGAAATGCTAACCCAACTCTCTTTTTACACGCCAGGGGAATTCTTTCTATCTGGGAAATCCCAGTTTGGTGCTAAGTAATGATGGCTTGGGGGATAGGATGATGTAGGCAAAAAGAAGCTTTTATTCCTCTCATTTTAAAGCAGTTAATTTTTCTCAAGTTTTTTTGTTTCAGTGTGTGGCTAAAGTTTTTTAAGTGGACTCTGGAACTCTCCCTGAGTTGTTTTCATTCGTGGAAAACTTTTTAATGGTTGATCTTTGTGGAAGCATGGAAGCTGGGTCTCCTACTCTGCCATTTGATACATGTGAAAGAATTTTCATACCAAGTTTTTTTTTTTTGTAACAGCCCCCAAATTGAAGATCCTAAATATTTGTAGAGTAGGGTGGATAAACAAATTGTGGTTTATTTGTGGAGTGGAAAATCTTACCATAATGAAAAATTTTAAAATAGCTACTCAGAATACCATTAACTTTTGAAATGTGATATTGATTGAAAGAAGCAAGTCATAAACACAGGGAGTGCTTTCATTTGTTATAAATTAAAATCTGGGAAAATATGTTGGTTAAGGATATTAAAAAATATAGAAAAGATATAAAGATGAGAAAAAAAAATAGGATAGTAAGTTGAAGGAAAGGGTTGTGAATAGGGAGGGACACATAAAGAGCTTCTAGGATATTGGCAATCCCAGGTATCCAGTTGTTGATCTTGAGTGGTGGTTTGGTGGATGCTTGCTTTGTAATTATTCATTAAAATGTAAATATATTTTTATGTATGATTCAGTAAGCATGATTATAAAATATAAAATAATACTAAGGGGATTAATTTCTTTTTTTTTAAATATGAAATTTATTGTCAAATTGATTTCCATACAACACCCAGTGCTCATCCCAACAGGTGCCCTCCTCAATACCCATCACCCACCCCCCCTCCCTCCCACCCCCCATCAACCCTCAGTTTGTTCTCGGTTTTTAAGAGTCTCTTATGTTTTGGTTCCCTCCCTCTCTAACCTCTCTTTTTTTTTCCTTCCCCTCCCCCATGGTCTTCTGTTAAGTTTCTCAGGATCCACATAGGAGTGAAAACATATGGTATCTGTCTTTCTCTGTATGACTTATTTCACTTAGCATAACAGTCTCCAGTTCCATCCACGTTGCTACAAAAGGCCATATTTCATTCTTCTCATGGCCAAGCAGTACTCCATTGTGTATATAAACCACAATTTCTTTATCCATTCATCAGTTGATGGACATTTAGGTTCTTTCCATACTTTGTCTATTGCCAATAGTGCTGCTATAAACATTGGGGTGCATGTGCCCCTTAAATCAGAATTTTTGTATCCTTTGGATAAATACATAGTAGTGCAATTGCTAGGTCATAGGGTAGATCTATTTTAACTTTTTGAGGAAGCTCTATACTGTTTTCTACAGTGGCTGCACCAGTTTGCTTTCCTACCAGCACTATAGCATTCTATTTTATGGTTATGTATTAATTTATAATTCTCCCATAGATGTTCATATAGGTAATTCCTATATTTCTGTTTCTATAGGGAGTAACTCCTGTTAGCATATTTGTATAAACATAAACATGGAAACAACATGCATTTTTAGGACTGGCTAAATGAATTATGGTCCATTCATAACAATGGCTTTTAAATAGAAAAACTTTTTTAAAAATAAATATTTTTAAAAACTTTAAAAAATAGAATAGCATTTAAAAAGAATAGCTTTACATAAACTCTTAGAGACATTTTCCTTGAGATTTAAGGGTATACAAGATAAAAGCATTTTAATTTATATTTTACCCCATTTTTATAATCCATCTATGTACATGAATCCTAGATGCTATCTCTTAGAACTCATCCAAAGAGGAAAAAAACTATCCATTGATAAGTGATATGCATTAAATATTAATAATTTTTATCAATTCATTAATAAGATACAACAGCTTTTATAAAAGAGATAAAAGGGGTCCCCCTTCCTCCACAATATGCAGCTAAATCTCCTGTTACCATTTTAACTACCTCAAGCTTACCTCACAGGCCACCTTGTTAACCAGGGTACTCTTCTCAGGAAGAGGATCTTCACTGGAACATGTCAGTAAGACTTAGAAATGGAGGTGACTGGCTGGCTCAGTCAGTAGAGCATGCAACTCCTGATCTTGGGGTTGTGAGTCTAAGCCCCACGTTGGGTGTAGAGATTATTATTATTAACAATAAAAAAAACTAAAAAATAAAAGAAATGGGTTTCCTGATTTTTTTTTTTTTTTTGGTTTTCAAATTATTCATAATAAGAACTTGAAGAATAACAATTGGTTGATTACTCAAGCTATTCCACCTGGTAATGGAAACATACTATTACCATCCGTAGATTCTATGATACTGGGTAGAAATTCCTGGGTAGAAATTAGTAGAGTCACAGATGGGGGCCTGTCTTAGTTTGGACTGCTCTAACAAAATACCACAGATTGAGTGGCATAAACAACAGAAATTTATTTCTCACGATTCTGAAGGCTGAGAAGTCTGAGATCAGTGTTCCAGTATGGTTGAGTTCTGGTGAAAGCCTTCTTCCTGGTTTGCAGATGGCTCTTTTCTTGCTGTATCCTCAAATGATGGAAAAGTAGAGAAAGTAAGCAGACTCTGTTGCCTCTTATATCTCATATGCCTACTGATTTAATTACCTCTCAGAGGCCCCACCTCCAAGTCTCATCATATTGGAGATTAGAGTTTGAACAGATGAATATTGGCCCATAGCAGGGCCTATTCTCCCTCTTGTGAAGTGCGATGGAAATAACAGTTTGTGTTCTTTATAATCCTTTACCATATCCAGGGCATAATTTTACATCACACCCTATGCTATTAGCAAATTAACCTTAAAAAGTCATATGGTAGGGGCACCTGGGTGGCTCAGTCGGTTGAGCATCCAACTCTTGATTTTGGCTCAGGTCATGATCTCACAGTTCATGGGTTTCAGTCCCGTGTCGAGCTCTGTGCTGACAGTGTGGAGCCTGCTTGTGATTCTCTCTCCCTTTCTCTCTGCTCTTCCCCTGCTTGCACGCTATCTGTCTCTCTCAAATAAATAAAGTTAAAAAAGGTGATATGGTGTAATATTTTATGGAAACATTTTATGTTATTCTCCCTTGCCTAGAAAAAATTCTAAATTTGATTCTTCAAAAGTTAACTTCTTTCAGTATACCCTTTGAATATTTAAGGAGTATTGATCCTCCTAAAGCAGTTTCTGATTTACTTGTTTTCTTTGTATATTTGACTTAGTTGGTTCCCATGATATATGTTGCACATTTCTACTTTTCCTATCTTTACTTCTGATGTTTGCTTGTCTTCCTACTAATTAAGGTCTGTCCCTTCCTTAAGACTCAGCTGATTTCTGTCCTTCTCCTTTCTCTTCTCAGCTCCTAAACATTTATTATATTTCTCTATACCACTATTTTGATGTGTGGAATAGAAATAAATATAACTGATACTTAGGACTGTGGAATGCTTCCATATTATTTAACATTATCCGTGTATATTTATTTTATGTTTGGTTTATCTAGCAGCAAACTTAATGAAGGGACTGTCCTCTCTCATATGCTTTTTGTCACAAGATTGAAGAATCTTGTGTTATTACCCTGAGAGTTCATTGATTATATGGATTCTCATTATGCTGGTTTCTTTTTAAGTAGCGTTTTAGTTAAACTTTTGAGTTATTTGATTCAGGTGGAAAACTTAACAGGCTTGTTAGGGTCTTCCCATAGACCTTATTGATTTAGCAGCATCATCCAAAGCAGTTTTTTCTTAGAATCTTAGAGTCCTCTTCTATGCAATGTTATAAGGAGTTCACACACACATTGACCTCAATCCAATTTTGTCACTTAATAGATGCATAGTTTTGATCATAGCTTTAACCTCTCTGAGGCTCAATTTATTTATTTGAAAATGGTAAGAATATCTTCTTTTTTGGTTATTTTGAAGATTAAAAGAATGTAAAGTAGCAAAGTGACATATTGGGTATTTAATAAAATGGAAACTATTTTTATCGTAAGCATTTTGTTCTTTGGATACACATGTGACTTTGCTGTGTCTTCATGTTTGTCTAGTTCTCACACATATAGCAGTGAGTTATATCAGCGTAGAGGTATAAATTCGGCCATTTGTAATACCTTTGCATGTTTTCCCTTTTTTTCACAATAGAAACTGCTTGTTCACTGACTAACCGATTGAATGTCATGTTGAAAATGTTTGAAAAACAGTCACATATGTTGGAGAGGTAAGCTTTTAAAATAACTCCTTTTCCTAATTATGAAAATGAGTATACATTTATTTTAAAAAATTGGAAACAAGATTATTAAAAAAAGTTTGGTGTTCTTATATAAATTTTTATGATATGTATAATTTAAAAATTTTTAATTATAATCATGTAGAATTTCAAATTGTATAGCCACAATAGAAAACAGTGTGTCAGTTTCTAAAAAAAAAATTAAAGTACAATTACCCTATGATCCAGTAATTTCATTTCTAGATATATGCCCTGCAAAATTGAAATCAGGGTCTCAAAGATATTTATACACCCATGTTTACTGTAGCATTATTTACAATAGTAAAGGGTGGAAGCAACCCAAGTGTCCAACAGGTAAATAGATAAATAAAATGTGATATATACATACAATGGGATATTTTTTAGTCTTAAAAAGAAAGAAATTCTGACATATGGTACAACATGAATGAACCTTGAGGACATTATACTTAGTAAAATAACCCAGTCACAAGAAGGCAAAGTTACATGATTTCACGTATATGAGGAACCAGAAATAGTCACTGTGGATTACCTATAGTTCTTTCAGGTGGCTAAGATTATATTAGTTACAAAATTGGTATGTTGAAAAAGCATGTCTTGTAGAATGAAATCACAAAGAAATTTTTATTTGGACACTTTGGGTTCATTTATATTTGCTAATTGGGGCTCATTTTCCTCCTGCTCCTGGACAAAAACTGAGGTAGGACCACGACTTTTTTGATCACTTTTAACTAATAATTAATTTAAATTTAATTTAGAAACACTGTACAAATTGGGAAATTAAAATTCTATGTCAAGTATTACAGTCAATATTTTAATTTTTATTCAAAGTTAAGACTTTTCTCCCTTTCCCCTCACCCAGTATCCCAGCTGGTGCCTCCTGGGGGTTATGATTAGCTTTTCTTTTTCATTACCTCCTTTCTGACTAATTACAGTTTCTGTTCTCCATGTATTTGGGAAGGGAGGAAATAAAGGTAATGTATATAGGAAAAGTCTTACTTGACTGTCACTGCCTTCTTTTGCCATAATTACAGATAATACATACCAAATTTTCTAAGCATTCTTCTTATAGTGCCTCTCACTAGGCTTGAGATCAGGGCAAGCATATTCTCCTCTCAAAGAGGGTTTGGATATGGCTCAAGACACCCAATAGCTACCTGCAGAGAAATACCCTTTCTAAATCTTCTTTCCTAACCCTTTTATATTGTCTATATCAGTGAAAGGTTTTAGTGCACTTTCTTGGCTGCCAACTTTTTTAAGTGCAAATGGTCATCTGCCTCACCTATTACTATTACTGGGAGCTTAGGATCTCTGTAAATGCTTCCTTTAACAACTTGTTACAGTCACATCCTTGAAAATTCTGTTAAATATAGGGTGTGGCAAAAGTCTTAGCATAGTTTTAAACTTTAATAACTTCAGAACTATAATGATACAATTGTTCAAAAAACATTTTGAAATTTGATTATATATGTTTCTTTCACACTTATTTAAAAATTCTGAATAATAATTAAACTTTTTTTTCAGTTAAAGTTTTTTGTTTAGGTCAGCATTTTCCATATTCAGAGGGACTGCAACAAATTAATTTATTGTTCAAAGTTCACAAAACTAAGTATATTAAAGAAATGGAAATAATTAAACTTTCAAAGGTTTAATTTTTTTGTAAGTCTGTAGCATTTATATTTCTGAGGTCATTAAAGCTAAAACTATACTAAAACTTTTAGAACATTCTCTGTTGAACTTCTACCATGTGACTGAGTGCTTGGGACAAAATCCCAACTCAGATTAGTCCGAGCAAAAGACTTACTGAACCTCACAACAGCACTATGGCTCAATCTCAGAAACAGTTATAAACCAGAACTTGAACACTTTGAAGATACTGTTTTTTCCTCTTTACATGAGCTTCATTTTCTTCTAGTGCAGATCTCTTCTTTCTTTCTATTTTCTTTTTTGTTTATTTTTTGCCTATAGGTGGGAATCCATGATTGCTGGCAATTCCTAAGGTTTAGTCTTTCAGTCACTCTGAAAGATAGTATTTGGATTTTCCAAATCTAAAAGTCCTAGGTGAGAAAACCATTGGTGCAACTTGGAGACAGGTTCCTATTTCTGAACTGACCAATCAACTGTAGTTAAAGACTTATGGTCCTATGACCTCTCTCAGAAATTATATTGATTCAGAGGGGTATATTGATTCTGGTAGTTCCCAGAAAACGGAGGCGGGGGCTACTGAGATGCTCAGTGATGAGCATGTTAATATAGGATAACATAGGAAAAAGGAGTGTATTTCATTATTGTGTGTGAATTATACACTAGCATGACAGGGCAATTATCCTGGTATTTTGGGAAGCTAATAGACTTATTCTTCAGGGTCTGGTCACTTCACTATCTAGGTGTTGGTCTGTGGATATTGGGAAGTGGAAAAGCAAGCATAGACCCAGTGGACCTTGAAAAGTTCTTTCTTCAATTATGGGAAAAATTGGGATTCCAATTAGAGATTGGATAATAGGACGGTTTGTGAAGGCATAATACCTCTTTGGTGAACAGAGTGCTGAGAGCTGGTGTCCAGTGTTGCGGATGTCAACATTGGTGAGAACATTGCCCATCGCCAGGATCATGTGTGGTCCTGAAGGCAAATAGGCCCATTAAGAAATCCATCATGAGGTTTTCTTTCTAATGAGACATAGGGGTCAGAAGTAAGGGTAGTAGACTGTCTTGCTTTTCAAGCTGTAGCCCCGTACATGTATCACAGGTAGTTGTAATTATATCAAAGGAGGAGGAGTCATAGTGTCCAGGCAGGGCACTGGCAAGGTAAAAGTATCCATTTGGCCAAAACATAATGACAGCTTTTTTCTTCACACCTTCAAAAAACTGAATCTAATGTTGATTACAGCCCTAAATGTAAGAAAACAAAACCGTACATATAGGTAAGGCATTTTACTCTATCAAAATTAAAAACATCTTATTCAAAGGAATCAAAGTTAAAAGATAAGCAGTGAACTGTGAGAAAATATTTGTGCATGTACAATAGAGTGGAGTGATAATAGGAATATATAATTCTTAAAAAAGGCAAAAAACCCTAAAAAATAGGCAAAGCAGGGGCACCTGGGGTGGCTCAGTCGGTTAAGCCTTGGACTCTGGTTTCTGCTCATGGTTTCATGGGTTAGAGCCCCACATTGGACTCTGTGTTGATGGTGTGGAACTTGCTTGGGATTTTCTCTCTCTCCCTGTGTCTCTGCCCCTCCCCCACTCCTGGTGTCTCTCTCTTTCTCTCAAAATAAATAAACTTAAAAAAAGTAGGCAAAGCTTATAGATAATTTAAGGAAGAAACAAAACAAAGTGGCCAATAAATGTTTTAGGGGATACTCAGTCTGACTTGTGATTAATGAAATACAAAGCAAAACAGCAGTGATGTATTTTTTTTGCCATTGGTTTAACAACAAGTAAACATTTTCCTATAACAAATCTTGATGGAGATGTAGTACAATGAATACTTTTAAAAAATCAGTACAATAGGAATTGCCCATTTTCCAGGACAATTTAGCAAAATTTACTTAAAAAATAGAGTTTTAAATCTATCTTAGATAAAGGAATATGTTCAAGGAGACATATGTAAAAAGGAACTTATCATATGCTTGTGGCAATAGCAAAAAAATAGAATTCCAATTTTTGTTAGTAGGAGTATGGCCCAATAATCTATGATAAAAGGATTATATGAGAATACTATAAACAACTGTATGACAACAAATTAAATAACTTACATGATATGGACAAATTTCTAGAAGGATACAAACTAAATTGATTCAAGAAGAACTTGAAAATCTGAATGGAACTTTAACAATCGAAAAGAATTAATTAGTACTTAATTTAGTTTCCACCAAGAAATGCTCAAGCCAAAGGGCTTCAGTGGTGAATACTAGCAAATATTTAAAGAAGAATTAATACCATCCCTTCACAAGCTTTTCTAAAAAGTAGAAGAGGAGTTAACACTTAACTTATTTTGTGAGACAAGAATGTTATTATATTCTAATTACTAGAGTATTATTGTAACAGACAATACTATCACAAGAAAAGAAAACTGTAGACCAATATGTTGTGAATATGAATGCCAAAATTCTCAGCAAAACACTAGCAAATTGAATCCAGTATTATATAAAATGGATTACATACTACAAGCAAGTAGAATTTATCCCAGGAATGTAAAGTTGTTTTTTTTTTTTTTTTGTAAAGTTGGTTTTAAATGCAAATATCAATTAATGTAATACCCAATACTGATTGAATGAAGGAGAAAAAAGATCACATGATCAGCTTACTAGACAAAGTAAAAGCATTTGACAAAATCCAAGCATTTCATGATAGGAATACTTCACAAACTAGGAACAGAAGAGTGCTTCCTTAATCTGATCTAGGCTAACTACTACCAAAACCCATAGCTAACACTATACTTAATGGTGAAGGACTTAATAAATTCTAAGATCAGGAACAAGACAAGACATCTCACCATATCTATTCATCATTGTAGTACAAGTTCTATCCAGGGCAATTAGAGAAGACAAGGAGTGAAAGGTGTTCATATTGGGAAGGAAGAAGTAAAACTACTTCTTTTTGTAGATGTCATGATCTTGTGTATAGAAAATCTTAAGGGATCTGCTAAAAACGATTTGAAGAAACAAATGAATTCATCTTTTGCATTACACCAGATTCATAAATAAAAATCAATTGTATTTCTATATACTAACTGTTATGGGTTGAATTGCTCCCCCCGCCAAAATTATGTTGAAGCTCTAACTCCCAGCACCTCATATTGAATTAATTAATTAACTAATTAATTAATTTTTTAAGTTTATTTAGTTTTGAGAGAGAGACAGAGAGAGTTAGCAGGGGAGGGCCAGAGAGAGGGAGAGAGAGAATCCCAAGCAGGCTCCACACTATCAGCACAGAACCTGATGTGGAGCTGAAACTCACCAACTGTGAGATCATGACCTGAGCTGAAACCAAGAGTAGGACGCTCAACTGACTGAGCCACCAGGGTGCCCCTGAACTTATTTTTAAATAGGGTCATTGTAGATGTAATTAGTTAAGATGAGGTCATACTGGAGTAGGATGGGCCCTTAATCCAATATGACTGGTATCCTTGTAATAATTGGAGAAGACAATATAGAAAGAGGGAAGAAGTTATGGAGGCAGAGATTGGATTTGTGCTACTACAATCCGGAGAATACCAGGCACTACTAGGAGCTGAAAGAGGCAAACAAGGATTCTCCTCTAGAGGTTCTAGAAGGAGCATGGCCCTAACAACTGAATTTTAGATTTGTAGTCTCCAGAACTGTGAGAGCATAAAATATTTGTAGTTTTAAGTTACCCAGATTGTGATACTTTGTTACAGCAGCCCCAGGAATCTAATACACTAATGATGAACATTCCAAAAGTGAAATTAAAAAAAAATCCATTTAAAATACCACCAAAGACAACAAGAATGAATTTAACAAAAGAAGTGTAAGACTTGTGCACTGAAAACTACAAAACATCATTGAAAGAACTTAAAGAAGACCTAGTTAAATGGATAGACATTCCATTTTCATGGACTGTTAGACTTAATAATCTTAAAATGGTAGTGTTCCCCAAACTGATCTAGAGATTCAATGCAATCTCTTTCAAAATGCCAGCTTTCTTATTGCATGAACTGACAAGCTGATCCTAAAATTCATGTGGAAATACAAGGAATCCAGAAGAGCCAAAGAAATCTTAAGAAGAACAAAGTTGAAGGATTCACATTTAACTAATTTTAAAACTTAATACAGGGCTGTAGTAATCAAGACAATGTGGTATTGGCATAAAGTTATACCTACATACATCAATGGAATAAACTTGAATGTCCAGAAATAAACCCTTACATTTATGGTCAATTAATTTTTTAATAGTCTTTTAAAAATATTTTAATTTTAATTTTTTATTCAAGTATAATAAAAATACAGTGTTATATTTCAGGTGTACAATATGATGATTCAGTAATTCTATACATTACTCGGGGTACTCTTAATCCCCTTTATTTCAGCCATTTACCCACCCACCTCCTCTCTGGTAACCGCCAGTTTATTCTCTATATTTAGGGGTTTGTTTCTTGGTTTGTTTCTTTCTCTTTTTTTCCCTTTGTTTATTTTGTTTCTTAAATTCCACATGAGTAAAATCATATGGTATCTGTCTTTGACTTTCACTTAACACTGTACCTTCTAGATCCATGTTGTTGCAAATGGCAGGATTTCATTCTTTATATGGCTGAATAATCCACTGTATGTGTGTATATGTACATATACAAATGTCTTCTTTATCAAATTATCTATTGATGGAGACTTTGCTACTTCCATAGTTTGGCTATTGTAAATAATGCTGGAATAAATATAGGGGTGCATCTACTATTCAAATTAGTATTTGTGTATTCTTTGGTTAAATACCCAGTAGTGTAATTACTGGATTGTAAGATAGCTCTATTTTTAATTTTTTGAGGAATCTCCGTACTGTTTTCCACAGTGGCTACATCAGCTTGCATTCCACCCAAAGTACACAAGGGTTTTTTTTTTTTTTCTCTACATCCTCATCAGCACTTGTTATTTCTTGTGTTTTTGATTTTAGCCATTCTAACAGATGTGAGGTGATATCTAATCGTGGTTTTGATTTCCATTTCCCTGATGATTAGTGATGTTGAACATCTTTTCATGTGTCAGTTTTCTATGCTTATGTCTTTGGAAAAATGTCATTCATGTACTTTGCCCATTTTAAAATCAGATTATATATTTTTGGGTGTTGACTTGTATAAGTTCTTTATATATTTTGAATATTAATCCTTTATTGGATATATCATTTGTGGAAAGGATAGTCTTTTTAATAATTGGTACTTGGGCAACTGGATATCTATATGCAAAAGAGCCTTTTAGAAGAAACACAGGAATAAATCTTTGTGATGTTGAGTAATGTAATGGTTTTTTAAATAGGACACCAAAAGTACAACCAACAAAAGAGAAGAAAATAGATAAGTTGACTTTCATAAAATTAAAAACCTTTGTACTGCAAATGATACATTAAGCATATGAAAAGACAACACCTAGAATGTGAAAACTATTCACAAATCATATATTTGATAAGGAACTTGTATCCAGAGTATATAAATAATTCTTATACCTGCATAATAAGAAGATAAATAACACAATTTAAAAATGGACAAATAATCTGAAAAGACATTTTCTGAAGCAAGATATACTAATGGCCGATAAGCACATGAAGTGATGCTGAACATCATTAGCCTTTAGGGAATTTCAAATAAAAATTACAATGATATACCACTTCACATCGATTAGGATGGCTGTAATAAAAAAAGATGACAATAACAATTGTTGGCAAGGATTTAGAGAAATTGGGACCCTTATACGTTGCTGGTGGGAATTGAAGTGGTGTGTCTGCTATGGAAACCAGTTTGTCAGTTCCTTAAAATGTTAAATACAATGTCAATATATGACCCAGCAATTCTGTTCCTAGGTTTATACCTGAGAGATGGAAAACCTATGTACAAGCAAAAACTTGTACATGGATGTTCATAGTAGCATTATTCATAATAGCCCCAAAGTGGAAATAATCTAAATGCCTATATGGATTATGGATAAATCAAATGTGTACAATGGAATAATATTTGGCAGTACCAAGGAACTTGGTACTGATATATGCTACAACATGGATGAATCTTGAAAACAGTACACTAAGTGTAATAAACCAGTTCCAAAAGACCACATATAATTTTATTTGTATGAAATATCCAGAATAGGCAAATCTATAGATATAGGAAATAGATTAGTGCCTGCCAGGTTTGGGGACAGTGTTGGGAAGAATAGGGAGTGACTGCTAATTGGTACAGGGTTTCTTTTTGAGGTAATCAAAATGTTCTAAAATTAAATAGTGGTAATAGTTGCTCAACTTGGTGAATATATGAAAAACCATTGAGTTGTATACTTTAAATGAGTGAATTGTATGGTATGTTAATTATATCTTAAAGCTTTATACAATTTGGATTATAATAAGTAACTCATTTGTCCAAAATAAAAATCTATAGTTTACCCATACCTTGGAACAGTTTTTGGCAAACTTCAGCCCATGAGTCAAATCTAGCCAAGTCCTTTCATTTTCCTATCATTTATGCCTGGTTTTGCAGAGTTGGGCAGTGGTGACAGTTCATCTGGCCTGTAAAGTCTAAAACATTTACTATCTGGCTCTTTATAGAAAAAGTTTGCTAAATCCTGCTATGGAATAAGAAGTGGTACTTAAAAGGAGTGAGATACATCTATGTTTACCAATATAAATAGATCTCAGACATTGTGTGAAGTGAAAATAATAAGTTTAGGACAATATATACATTGCTGTAATTTACATGAAAAAGAAAACAAGGCAGTCACCCAACCCACTAACAAAAATTATAGAATCAAATAGATATATGTAGTATTATATAAATGTATTGAACAGGTTCTGAAAAGATACACAGAAATCTAATAATATCTCTAGAGAGAGCACTGGATTTTTGGAATAATGGTCAAAGTGTATTCTAACATTATTTATATTATTTTTAATTTTTTCAAAGAAAATATATAAGTATGTTACATAAATAAAAATATGAATGTAAAATGATAATACATTACAGATATTTTTGGTTTGTTTTTCAGAGCTATGAATGATCAAGGTTTGTTAGAGGATGTAAGTATAGCACTCTCAGTTTGAAATTGCACTCTGCCTGTGAAAATATTAGAGTCTAGAAATTGTCAGGATGCATAATCTTCAATAAAGGTTTAGTGCTTCCTCAGTTTATTCAAGAAATTTCTATGTATATGTGAGCTGGAAAGCTTTGTCTTTTTTTATTTTACTAGACCTTATTGTCACTCAAAAACACTTCATCTCTAAAATATTGAACTATAATACCCCATGTTCTTCTACATTTCCATTTATTGTTACTTCTAGCTCCTTTGCCTCTTTCAGCCCCAATTGTAGTTCATTATGCAGATTAATATCAATGGTTCATTATTTCATGAGTTCATGGAGACTTTCTTACTTTAATAATTAAGTGCCCAAATAGCTTCTCTGTGATGAAACATATGATTTTCTTTTTAAAAAAATATTTATTTATTTTTGAGAGGGAGGGGAAGAGAGAGAGAGAGAGTCATTGTCATTTGGAGAGAGAGAGACAGAGAATCCAAAGCAGGCTCTGCATTGTCAGCACAGAGTCTAACATGGGGCTCGAACTCAGGGACAGTGAGATTATGACCTGAGCTGAAGTCTGGCACTCAACCTACTGAGCCACCCAGGTGCCCCTGTATGATTTTCATTATTACTAAAATTATATTCTTTGTTTTTAGAAATACAAAGAAATGCAAAGTAATTTCCAAGTGTTACTAGAGGAGAAATTGGTGCTGGAAAATGAACTACAAAAGTTGAAGACTACAGAGGTTAGTTCAATTTTAGTGTCTGAAAATGGAAGAATACCTAAAAAGCCTTATTTTTGTAGGACAGACATCAAAGATATATTTAAATGTTTTATAACACATTTTTGATATTAATTATAGATAATAGCTATGCTGTGAAAGTAAAATAATGCTATTTTCTAAATTACCAAATTAGCTATTAAAACCAGATACTATGAAAAACAGACATAAAATTTAAACATTCCACAAGACATTTCTAGGCCAAATATTTATTTATTAAAATATCAACAAATTAGATTTTTCAAATATATTTTATTTTTTAAAGGTTTTTAAAAATTCTAGTTATTTAACATAAAGTATATTAGTTAAGCTGTACAATTTAGTGATTTAACCCTTACATGCAACACCTGGTGCTGATCACAAGTGCGCTCAGTCCTCATCACCTATTTAACTTGTCCTGTACGCACCTCCTCTTTGGTAACCATCAATTTGTTCTTTATAGTTAAGAGTCTGTTTCTTAGTTTTCCTCTCTCTGTTTTAACCCATGATCCTTTGTTTTGTTTCTTAAGTTCCACATATGAGTGAAATCCTATGGTATTTTTCTTTCTCTGACTGACTTATTTTGCTTAGCACTATACTGTCTTGTTGCAAATGGCAAGAATTCATTCTTTTTTAATGGCTGAGTAATATTGCACTGTATATATCTATATCTATATATCTATATCTATATCTATATCTATCTATCTATATCTATCTATATCATCTATATATCTATCTAGATATGGATATAGATATAGATATACATATAGATATGCTATATATAGATATGGGGTGTGTGTGTATATATATATATATATGTATATATATGTGTATGCATATGTATATGTATATATATGCATATATATATATATATATGCACACACACGCACACACACACACCCCATATCTTGCTTATTCATTCATCAGTCAGTGGACATTTGAGCTCTTTCCATAATTTGGCTCTTGGTTGATGATAGAGGTGCATGTATCCCTTTGAATTCCTATTTTTGTATTCTCTGGATAAATATCTAGTAGTGTAAATAGTGGATCATAGGGTAGTTTTATTTTTAACTTTTGAGGAACCTCCATGCTGTTTTCCAGAGTGGTTGCACCAGTTTGCATTCCCACCAACAATGCAAGAGGGTTCCCCTTTCTCTGCATCCTCACCAACACCTGTTGTTTCTTATGTTGTTAATTTTAGCCATTCTGACAGATATGAGGTGGTACCTCATTGTAATTTTGATTTGTATTTCCCTGATGATGAGGGATGTTGAGCATCTTTTCATGTGTCTGTTGGCCATCTGGATGTCTTCTTTGGAAAATGTCTATGTCTTCTGCCCATTTTTTAACTGGATTATTTATTTTGGGTATTGAGTTTTATAAGTTCTTTATACATTTTGGCTACTAAGCCTTTATCAGGTATGTCATTTGCAAATATTTTGTTCCATTCTGTAAATTGCCTTTTAGTTTTGTTGATTGTCTCCATCACTGTGCAGAAGCTTTTTATCTTGATGAAGGCCCAGTAGTTTATTTTTGTTTTTGTTTCTGTTGTCTCAGGTGATGTGTGTACTAAGACCTTGCTATGGGTGAGGTCAAGGAGGTTCCTGCTTGTGTCTCCTCCAAGACTTTGTTTCCTTTCTCATATTTAGATCTTTCATCCATTTTGAATTTTTGTGTATAGTGTAAGAAAGTGATCCAGTTTCATTCTTCTGCATGTCACTGTTCAGTTTTCCCAACACCATTAGTTTTCTCCTCTAGGATTTTGATGGTTTCCTGTCTCACATTTAGGTCTTTCATCCATTTTCAATTTATTTTTGTGTATGGTGTAAGAAAGTGGTCCATTCTTCCAGCACCATTTGCGGAGGAGACTATCTTTTTTCCCATTGATTATTCTTTTCTGCTTTGTCAAAGATTAGTTGACCATACAGTTGTGGGTCCATTGTGGGTTTTCTATTCTGTTCCATTGATCTATGTGTCTGTTTTTGTGCCAGTACCATAATGTCTTGATGATTACAGCTTTGTAGTACAGCTTTAAGCCTGGAATTGTGATGCCTCCCACTTTGCTTTTTCTTTCTTTCTTTTCTTTTTTTCTCTTTGCAACATTACTTTGGATGGTTGGGGTCTTTTGTGGTTCCATACAAATTTTTGAATTGTTTGTTTTAGCACTGTGAAAAATGTTGTTGGTACTTTGATAGGGATTGCATTAAATGTGTAGATTGCTTTGGATAGTATGGACATTTTAACAATGTTTGTTCTTCCAATGCATGAGCATGGAATATTTTTTCATTTCTTTGTGTCTTCAGTTTCTTTCACAAGTGTTCCTTAATTTTCAGAGTACAGATCTTTTGCTTCTTTGCTTAGGTTTATTAATGGGTATCTAATGGGTTTTGGTGCAATTGTAAATGGGATCAATTTCTCAATTTCTGTTTCTGTTGCTTCATTACCGGTGTACAGAAATGCAACTGATTTCTGTACATTGATTTTGTATCCTGCAACTTTGCTGAATTCATGTATTAGTTATAGCAATTTTTTGGTGGAGTCTTTCAGGTTTTCTGCATAGAGTATCATGTCATCTGCTAAGAGTGGAAGTTTGACTTCTTCCTAGCCAATTCGGATGCCTTTTCTTCTTTATGAAAATGAGGCGAGGACATCCAGTACTATGTTGAACAGTGTTGAGAGTGGACATCCCTGTCATGTTCCTGAACTTAGGGGGAAATCTCTCAGTTTTTCCCCATTGAGATGATATTAGTGGTGGGTCTTTCATATATAGCCTTTATGATGTTGAAGTATGTTCCTTCTATCCCTACTTTCTTGAGGGCTTTTATCAAGAATAGATTCTTTATTTTGTCAAATGCTTTTTCTGCATCTATTGAGAAGATTATATGGTTCTTATCCTTTCTCTTATTAATGTGATGTATCATGTTGATTGATTTACAAATATTGAACCAACCCTGCAGCCCTGGAATAAATCCCACTTGATCATGGTGAATGATGCTTTGTATGTGCTGTTGTATTTGATTTACTAGTATCTTTTTGAGAATTTTTGCATCTGTGTTCAGCAGAGATATTGGCCTGTAATTCTCCTTTTCAGTGGGGTCTTTGCATGGTTTTGGAATGAAGGTAGCGCCTGCCTAATATAATGAGTTTGGAAGTTTGCCTTCCGTTTCTATTTTTTGGAACAGTTTGAGAAAAATAGGTATTAACTCTTTAACTGTTTGATAGAATTCCCCTGGGAAGCCATCTGGCCCTGGACTCTTGTTCGTTGGGAGATTTTTGATTACTAATTCAATTTCTTTGCTGGTTATGGGTCTTTTCAAATTTTATATTTCTTCCTGTTTCAGTTTTGGTAGTTTATATGTTTCTAGGAATTTTATCCATTTTCTTCCAGATTGCCTAATTTGTTGGCATATAATTTTTCATAATCTCTTTTAATTGTTTGTACTTCTGTGGTGTTTGGTCATGATGTCTCTTTCTTTTGAGGTTTTATTTATTTGGGTCCTTTCTCCCCCCCTCCCTCTCTCTCTCTCTCGCTTTTTAATAAGTCTGCCTAGGGATTTATTGATTTTGTTAATTCTTTCAAAGAACTAGCTCCTAGTTTTGTTGATCTGTTCTAATGTTTTTTTTTAAATTCCTATTTCATTTATTTCTGCTCTAATCTTTATTATTTACCTTTTTCTGTTTGTTTTAGGCTTTATTTACTGCTCTTTTTCCAGCTCCTTTAGGTGTAAGGTTAGATTGTGTATTTGAGACTTTTCTTGCTTTTTGGGTAAGGGCTGTATTGCTATATTCTCCCCTGTTATGACCACCTTTGCTGCATCCCAGAGGTTTTGGACTGTTGTATTTTCATTTTCATTGCTTCCATGCATTTTTTAATTTCTTCTTTAATGTTTTATTTTTTTTGAGAGAGAGAGATAGATAGGGAGGTAGTGAGCGAGCTGGAGCAGGGGAGGGGCAGAGAGAGATGGGGCAGAATATTTGAAGTGGGCTCTGTGCTGACAGCAGAGAGCCTGATGTAGGGCTCAAACTCATGAACCATAAGATCATGACCTGAGCTGAAGTTGGGTGCTTAACTGACTGAGCCTCCTGGCACCCCTATTTCTTCTTTAATTTCCTGGTTAGCCCATTCATTCTTTAGTAGAATGTTCTTCAACCTCCATGTGTTTGTGGTCTTTCCAAAATTTTTCCTGTGGTTGATATCAAGTTTCATAGCATTGTGCAGTCTGAAGATACCCATGGTAGGATCTCAATATTTTGTACTGGTTGAGGGCTGATATGTGACCCAGTATGTGATCAATTCTGGAGAATGTTCTGTGTACACTTTAAAAGAATTTGTATTCTTCTGCTTTAGGATCAAATACTCTGAATATATTTTTTAAGTCTATCTTGTCCAGTATGCCATTCAAAGCCATTGTTTCCTTGTTGATATTCTGCTTACATGATCTGTCTATTGTTGTAAGTGTGTTGTTAAAGTCCCCTACTATTCTTGTATTATTATAAATGAGTTTCTTTAAGTGTTTTTTTACTAATATATTTGGCTGATTTCAAGTTGGGAGCATAAGTATTTAAAATTGGTATATATTTTTGTTGGGTAGACTCCTTTATTATAATGTAGTGCCCTTCTTCATCTCTTATTACAGTCTTTGGTTTAAAATTGAGTTTGATATAAGTATGGCTACTCCACCTGTCTTTTGAAATCCATTAGCAAGAAAAATGGTTCTCTGTACCCTCACTTGCAATCTGGAAATGTCTTTGGTTCTAAAATGAGCCTCTTGTAAGCAGCATATTGATAGGTATTATTTTTGTATCCATTCTTATACCTTATGTCTTTGATTGGAGCATTTAGTCCATTTGCATTCAGTCATTATTGGTAGGTATGAATTTAGTGCCATTGTATTACCTGTAAAGTCAGTGTTCCTATAGATTGTCTCTGTTCCTTTCTAGTCTTTGTTGCTTTTGGTCTCTCTTTCCTACTCAAAGAGTCCCTTTTAACATTTCATGTAGAGCTGGTTTAGCGTTCACAAAACTCCTTTAGTTTTTGCTTGTCTTGGAAAATCTTTATCTCTCCTTTTATTCTGAATGACAGCCTTGCTGTATAAAGTATAAATGTTTCAGATTTTTATGCTATTTTAATTGCTATCTTTTAAAAATATTTTTAAACTGTCATTAGAGAAGTGTAATAAATTTTGTTTACTTAATTTTGTATCCAAAGTATATGTGACTAATAATAGCCTAAATTTTCTTGCTTTCCAATTGTAATACTATTTCTTTTTCTTGCCTGGCTAAACTGGCAAAGACCTCTAGAATGATATTGAATAGACATGATGAGAGTAGGTATTTTCATTTGTTCCTGATTTTAAAAGGAAATATTCTTGTTTCTATGGTCATTCTGCCTGCTCTTTCTTTCTCTTTCAATATTGTTTATCAGGTTAAAATATTTTTCTTCTTTTCATAATTTGCTAAATATTTTTTTTATGCTCCATAAAATTCTTTCAGCCTCTGCCTACTTCCCAATTCTGAAACCACTTCTACATTTTTAGTTATATGTTACAATAGCACCACACTTCCAGGTAACAAAATCTTTATTACTTTTTAACTTGCTGCTCAATTGCTTGCTTTATAGTAAAGGGTTTACAGTCTTGTTTTAAAACTTTACTTAAGAACCTTTAAGACTGTACTTAAGAACCTTAAGATAATGTGCTTTGTCCTTTTCCAGCCTGAGTACCACTATTTTCATACATTTTACTACCTATGGTATAAGCTGCACAACACATTGTTATTAGTTTAGCTGTAAATTATTACCTTTTAAAGAGATTTAAATAATAAGGAAAACAGTCTTTATATTTACTTACTCATTTAATTATCATTTATGTTGGTCTTTAATTTGTATATTTCCTTATTTCTGTCTAGTGTCATTTTTCTTGTGCTTAAAGGATTCTTCATAATTTTTGTTATTGTTGTTCAAGTCTGCAGCTGATTCATTCTTTCAACTTTTTGAATTCTGAAAAAACTTTTTTCTTTTGTATTCAGTTTTAAAACATATTTTCTCTGGACAAAGAATTCTAGGTTGGCTGGTTCTTTTCTTCTAGTACTTTAAAGAGTTTCTTTTTTATCTTCTGGCTTGCATTGTTTCTGAAAAGTCTGCTGTCCACTTTATTTTATATATAATCTACTTTCCTCCTCTGCTTTTAAGATTTTATCTTCATCATTGCTTATAATTTTATTATCATATGTCTTAGAACTAGTTTTCCTTATATTTTTTGTGGGTTTGTGAGCATAAAGTTTTGTCAAATTTGAAAGTAAAATTTGTCCGTTGTTTCTTCAAATATTTATTTTCTTTGCTCACTTCTTCTCTCCATTATGTACTGAAATTACAAGTATATTTGTCCACTTGAAGTTTTCTCACAAGTAACTGATGATCTGTTCATTACTTTTAGTCTTTTTTCCTTTCATTTTTAAAGTATTTTTGATGGCCAATGTATATTAGATTTTTCTGTATAAGAAATATATCCCCAAACTCATATTTAAACTAGAAAGTTACCTGGAGACCTTAAGAATTCCATTGCAATTCATTATTATACTGGTTTTTTCATATTTTATGAGGATTATTACACTTTGTGTTTAACTTGTGAGAACTTTGCCACTATAGTGAAGTTGTATCTTTTGGGAGTTGTTGTATAAAACAGGAAATAAACACCTAATGCCTTAATAGGTCTCTATTATTAAGCTCATCTACAAATTTCAGTAATCTAATTGTTACTTTTTTTCTCAACTTTCTTGTATAAAATAATCTATTACTACATAGTCATTCAATAATACTTTAAAATATGTGGTTAGTTCTGCTGTAATATTTGTTTTGAAATGCAAATTTGTTCTACCACAAACAATTTGAACATAATATGAATTTTACATGTGTTTATGCACAAATTCATCTGCTAAAAGTACTAGGTAAAAGGAGAAAGCAGACTCTGCACACTGTGTTCATTCACCATGTTTGTAGTGTACCACACCAGTCCACATCTGTCATTACAACTTTTTATGTGATTTCAGATCATCCTTCTTCCTAAACTACACTATAACAATTTGCAACCTATTCGATGATCACTTCCACAAACACACCTCATGTCTTTCTCAAAATAAAGAACTATATTTCTCATACTATGTGTTTCTCAAATCATCTAACTTTGTAAAATGGAACTGTTTTTATTAGGTTTCTATTTTTAAAAAATGTATCATTGACAATGTTTGTTGCATGCTGGGCACCTTACCTCATTTCTCTCATATATCCTGCAGTTTTTAGTGCATGAGTTTTCATAGATGATTTTCAGGAAGATATGTATATATTAGAGAAGACCTGGCTGTAATTTGTCAGGGGAATTTACTTCTTTTGATATGTATTAACTTATATACAACTTACATTCAGTAGAGTACCATAACAAGCATTCTGATTGTATCCTTAATTTTGTTGTGCTTCTTTTTAGATAATTTTTCTTGAGACATAGTATAGTGATTCTCAAAGTAAAATGGAAATCTTAGTAATGCATATTATCTTTTATTTCCCTCTAATTATTGTCTCATTAACTGTTTGTTTCTGGCTTATGTAAAATTACACAGAAAGCAAAGTCTACATATGATCGAACAAAGAAAACTATAAAAATGGAGAAGAAAAAAGACAAAAGAAAATCTGAGGATACAGAAGAGTAAGATATAAAGCTACATGTTTATATTTTTTCCTTGTTAATTTACATTTTCATTTTATACAAACAATTTGAGGTCATATAAACATAACTTTTAACAGGTTTCTAAAAAATGTAACACTACGTAATACCATAGTTTTATAAGCAGACCAGGATATGACGGAGGAAGAGGGCTGGGAAAGGAAGAACAAAGAACTAAAGGTAGGTTAGGAGAATGAACCAGATAGTCAGGAATAAGTAAACAGAGTTAAATCTGTAAATCATTTTAGGGACAGAGGATTTACATTATTTCCTTGATGGTTTAGCTAGTGATTTGTGATTTGTATATTAACTCCTCAGTCTGGGCTATTCTTTTTTTTTTTCTTGATTATACTTATTTTGTGAAAGGAATGATCTATTTTTTATGCATGTGGATTATTGTAAAGTGGCCTTTTTAAGTGAATATCTCTTTAATAATATAAAATTTTTTTTTGCATTTTGAATTTGCTTTAGTCAAACCCTAATATGGGGTGCCTGGGTGGCTCAGTTGGTTAAGTGTCCCACTTCCGCTCAGGTCATGATCTCACGGTTCATGAGTTTGAGCCCTGCATCGAATTCTGTGTTGACAACTGAGAGCCTGGAGCCTGCTTCATATTTGGTGTCTCCCTCTCTCTCTGCCCCTCCCTCATTCATGCTCTGTCTCTCTTTCTCTCTCAAAAATAAATAAACATTTAAAAACCCCTAATATAAATACATAATTTTAAAAAGGAACTGTGAATTCAATCTTTATAGAGTTTTATAAATTCTGAAAAGAAATTCATTGGATAAGTAGCCTTGACCTTTGTCTCAGAGAGGAAAAGATGACTACTTTCTTTCTTTTTTTTTCTTTTGCTCATTTGTTTTGTTTCTTTAATTCCACATATGAGTAAAATCATATGGTATTTGTCTTTCTCTGAATGGCTTAGTTCACTTAGCATAATACTAAGCTCCACCCACATTGTTGCAAATGGCAAGATTTCATTCCTTTTTTTTTAATTTATTCAACATAGATTTATTGAGAGCTTGTTTTGTGGAAGCACTGCTGTAGGTCCTGGGATATATTAGGTACCAAAATATCAGTTTTTTCATCTTCTTAAACAATAGAACATTGCCATGATTTTAATGACTAACTTCTGGATAAAGGAGGACCCATATCAAAAAGGAAAAATCCCCTCTTGATGCTCTGAGGTCCGGTTTAAATTCCCAAAAGGCAGGGTGCCTGGGTGGCTCAGTCAGTTAGGCAATGAACTTCAGCTCAAGTCATGGTCTCAAACTACTTTGTGAATTTGAGCCCCGCTGTCAGCACAGAGCCTGCTTTGGATCCTTTGTCTCCCTCTCTCTCTCATCCCCTCCCCTGCTCACACTCTTTCTCTCTCTCAAAAATAAATAAACATTAAAAAAAATAATTTCCCAAAGACAATTGTCAGCTTGCAGTTATGGTCCAGGCTAGCCAGCCCCTAAAGCTAACTTCTCGTGGAAAATCAACATGTTGAGTCTATTTAGAAAAAGTTGTGGGAACAAAGATATAGCATTTCCAATCCTCTGACTCATGAATACAAAATTATAACCTCTTTGTTTCTATTTGTAACCTCCAAAAAATCTAATCTAGCTAATTCCATAGAATTAGACATTACAAGATTTGAAACGGATATGTTTCAAGATTTTCCTGGTTGTTTCTAATTTAAATCCTATCAATTTAAGATTTCCCCAGCCCTACCTCCATCCTTCCTTGATTGCATCTAAATGTACAGGTACTTGTCTGATATCATGGCATTGAAAACAGGTGTCATGTTATAGATTGAGCTCTCTCCCTGCTGTATTCCTCTGAGTTGTTTGATCCTCTAGTTTTCTGGTTATCTCCTGGTGCCACTATCAGTTTTTTTTTGAACCTAATACTTAATATTATTTTTTAAACTTTACATCCAAATTAGTTAGCATATAGTGCAATAATGATTTCAGGAGTAGATTCTTTAATGCCCCTTACCTTAATGCCCAACGCTCTACACCCCCTCTAGTATCCTTCCCACACCCCCTCTAGTATCCTTCTGTTTGTTCTGCATATTTATAAGTCTCTTATGCTTTGCCCCCTCCCTGTTTTTATATTATTTTTGTTTTCCTTCCCTTATGTTCATCTGTTTTGTCTCTTAAAGTCCTCATATGAGTGAAGTCGTATGATTTTTGTCCTTCTCTGACTAACTTCACTTAGCATAATATCCTCCAGTTCCATCCACATAGTTGCAAATGGCAAGATTTCATTCTTTTTGGTTGCCGAGTAATACTCCATTATATATATATATACATACATATATATATATATATATATACACACACACACACACACACACACACACACACACACACACCACATCTTTATCCATTCATCCATCGATGGACATATGGGCTCTTTCTATATTTTGGCTATTGTTGATAGTGATGCTATAATCATTGGGGTACATGTGTCCCTTCTATAACAGCATACCGGTATCCCCTGGATAAATACCTAGTAGTGCAATTGCTGGGTTGTAGGGTAGTTCTATTTTCAATTTTTTGAGGAACCTCCATATTATTTTCTAGAGTGGTTGCACCAGCTTGTATTCCCAAAGATTTCATTCTTTTTAATGGCTGGGTATTATTCCAGTGTGTGTGTATGTGTGTATGTGGTGGTGGTGGGGTATCACATCATCTTTATCCACTCATAAGTTGATGGACACTCGGGCTGTTTCTATAATTTAGCTATTGTAGATAATGCATGTATCCCTTTGGATTAGTATTTTTGTACTCTCGTTGTAAATACCTAGTAATGCCATCGCTAGATCATAGGGTAGTTCTATTTTTAACTTTTTGAGGGACCATTATACTGTTTTCCAGAATGGCTGTACCAGTTTGCATTCTCATCAACAGTGCAAGAGGGTTCCCCTTTCTCCACATCCTTGCCAACATGTGTTGTTTCTTGTGTTGTTGACAAAGCAAGAAACAGGCTCTTAACTATCGAGAACAAACTGGTGGTTACCAGAGGGGAGGTGGGTGGGGGGATGGGTTAAATAAGCGATGGGGATTAAGGAGTACACTTGTGATGAGCACTGAGTGTTATATGGAAGTATTGAATCACTGTATTGTACATCTGAAACTAATATAACTCTGTATGTTAACCAACTGGACTTTATGTATTAAAAAAAGATTTAATGTTAATTTATATGTGAGAGAGAGAGACAGAATGTAAGCAGGGGAGGAGGAGGGAGAGAGGGAAACATAGAACCCAAAGCAAGCTCCAGGGTCTGAGCTGTCAGGAGAGTCCCATGCGGGGCTCGGACCCACTAACCGTGAGAGCCTGTTGACCTGAAGTCAGCTGCTTAACCGACTGAGCCACCCAAGTGCCCCAACTAACCGGACTTTAAATAAAAACTTAAGAAAAGATGACCAGAGGGGAAAAAAATGACCAGTGTACTTTGACAATCCTTGCCTCATCTCCCTTGCATATTTTAATCATACCAATGAGAAGTTAGCTTGAGAAATGTTATTCAATTATTTATCACTTATATGGATTTTATGTCTCTTAAAAATATGATTGTTTTGAGAAATTTTCTTTCTTTAAAAATGGTTTAAGTACTAATAAGAAAGCAAAGTAGTCATGCAATTTAAAATATTATGATAAATTTAAAAACCTTTTTTAATAACAGGAAGAAGTTTCTAGTAAAAGAGCTTAAAGTAAAAGAAGATTTGCTTCAAGTTCAGGTAACACACATACTCTATGCATCTAAATTTAATTAATAGTCACTCTGATAATTATATATGTAGATAACATTAGTATGTATGTGAACATGGGGATATATGTGTGTGTGTGTACATTTGTGTGTATTTTTGTATTAACATTCTTTCTAAGATATTTCTTGTTGGTTGACTTTCTCAGTAAGTTTTTTTTCAGAAAATAAAATGGTAAATCCAGGCATGTTTACTGTCAAGTCAAGGTTATGAAAATTACCATGGTTTATTCAATTATAGACAATATCATGGAGGAAAGAAGGTCATCTTGAAAGTCATAACAGTGATTTACTAGTTCTGTGACAATGGAAGTTCATTTAACCTACTTGAGCTTTGTATTTTTGATTACTAAAATGGGTAAAACGGTATCTATTTATCTTAAAAAGGTATATGAGGTGTAAGAATCAAATAAGAAAAAGCTCTTCAGTAATTGTGACTTATAGAGTCCACTCTTTTTTATGTGATCGAATGAAAGGTAAGTAACCTTTATTTCATCTTGCCTTTGGAATACTTTTTTTTTTTTGCTACAAGTTCACTTTTTTTTTAAATTTTTTATAATAACTGTCAGAGGATCACACCACTCATTTTAGTGAGTGGCTGGAGTTGTGTCCCACAAGTGTATGTGAATAGTTCAAGAATCAAGTAACATAAATTTGGGAAGAAAATGAGAGGGCCACTTGAGATGTTGAATATAAAATGTTCAACTTTATGGTATTTGTTTTCTATTCCTGCATAACAAGTTACCATAAATTTTTCAGTTATTAAAATAACTTGTATTATCTCACAGTTTGAATGGGTTAGGAGGCTGAGCAGGCTTAGCTGTGTCTTATGCTCAAGGTCTCACTAAACTGCAATCAAGGTAATGGCTAGGGTCTATTCTATTCTGTAAGTTGAGTTACTCTTCCAAGCTCAACTGGATGTGGCAAACTTCATTTCCTTCCTAGGACTGAGGCACTCAGCCATGAGACCTTTCCATAGGCAGTTTACATCACAGCAGCTTGCTTTTTCCTCAAGGCCGGTTTCTCTATTTTGCTGACCGTCTTATATAATGTAACATGATCATGAGAATGATATCTTGTCATGTTAGCTATATAATGCAGTCTAATAAAAGGAGTGGTATCTCATCACTTTGCTATATTCTATTGGCTAGAATCAACTCACAGGTCCCACCCATAGTCAAAAGGAGTGGATTATTCAGAGCATAACCACAAGGATGGAGATCATGCTGGCCATATTAGAATTCTGCCTACCATACTTAACATTTTATTTTATACAGAACAGTATATTTAACAGTATATTTATTTGTGTATTTAAAATTATTATAATCCCATTATATAGTTAATATTTGAAGTTTTTAAGTTAGTGTTTTAGTTCATTTGGGTTGTGTTTTATTCCATTTGGACTGCTTTAACAAAATATCAGGGAATGGGTAGTTTATAAAAAACAGAAATTTGTTTCTCAGTTCTTGGGTCTGGAAGTTCAAGATCAGGGTGTCAACATGGTGGGGTGAGGGCTCTCTTCTGGGTTGCAGAATTCATGTTCTTTCTCATATGACAGGAAAGGCAAAGGCATTCTCTCAGTCCTCCTTTGTATGGACATTAATCTCATTCATGAGGGCCCCCATCCTAATACCCGCACATTGGGCATTAGGATTTCAACATGTGAATTTGTAGGTCGGGGGAGGAGGGAAGCGGGACACAAAAATTCAGACCATACTAGGCTTCTATAACAAAGAATGGGTGACTTAAATAACAAACATTTATTTCACACAGTTCTGGAGGCTGGGAAGTCGAAGATCAAAGCACCAGCAGACTTGTCTGGTGAGAGCCCAATTCCTGGTTCATAGAAGGCCATTTTCTTGCTGTGTCTTCACATGGCAGAAAGGGCAAGGGAGGTGTCTGGAGCCTCTTTTATAAGGCCACTAAACCATTCATGAGGGTATTACCTTCATGCCCTAATCACTTCCCAAAGGCCCTACTTCCAAATGCCATCACATTGGAGATTATGTTATAACACATGAATTTTGTGGGGGGACACAAACATTTAGTCTATAGCAGCTAATGCCATTTAAAATTATTCTTTTCTGAATTTAAGGTCAAAATTTTCTATGTAAGTGTATTTTTTTTTTCTGGATAAGGTCTATGGATTTAATGAGAATTTTAAAGGAATTTATCTTCTTCCTCCAAAATGCCTTTCTGTACTATCACTGATCTAGGCCATTTTACAGAGATCAATAGAAGCTAAAAAGTGACTAACTTGGGGTTAGAGAATAAATTAGTAGTGAAATCTGAACTGCAAATATGGCTCTCTGAACCCTACTTGGCATTTGCAGTTAGTGAAAATACATTTGGTTTTGCTTCCTCAGGCAGCATGGATAATAGAATCAGTTGGTATTATTATCCATCTGTTCAAGTAATTATAATGCTTTTAAAGTGTTTTACAAGTCATATAAAACTTTTAGTTTTTAAGTGAGCTAGCTTTTTGTTGTTTGTTGTATACCTTTTAGAGGATCATCATTCCAATAATTATTCTAACGTATTTCAAGGACATAGATAAAATAATCCATTTGGACCCAAGGTTGCCCTTACTTTGTACAAATTATGCCTTAAACAAGGGGGTGGGTTAAGGTACAAGTGGGTGTTGAAATCTAATCCATGGTTTGCCAAGTGCATACCCTTGAATAGTTGCATTTGCCTGAACAAAGGGGTCCTTTTTCATCAAAGACAGTATATAGACTAGCAGTCAGTAGCCAGAGTTGTACTTAAAAAAAAATCATGTTTAGATAAAGTGATAAAAATATTTTGTTATTCTATTAACGTGATTTTCATTTTATTTGTTAGAAAAATAGATTGTATTTACTCTAGGCAACTATCTACTAAGTGGGCAATTGGCAGGTTAATCATATGGATGAGGACAAACATATTTTTTAGAAAATAGAAATATTTTACATATTTGAATGTTTTGTAAGTCAAATCACATACAGCATATTTTGTTATGCTTAGCAGTAATTATTATTACAGTAGTCCTCCCTTATCCAGAGGGATATATTCCAAGACTGTCAGGGGATGCCTGAAACCACGGATGATACCAAATCCTGTATATCCTATATTTTTTCTTGTACATGCATACATATCTATGATAAAGCTTAATTTATAACTTAGGTGAAGTAAGAGATTAACAACAATTACTAATAATAAAAGAAAACAATTACAACAATTACTGCAGTAAAAGTTATATGAATGTGATTTCTCTCAAAATCTTATTGTACTGTACTCATCCTTTGTGTGATGAGATGATAAAATGCACACATGATGAAAAAAAGTGAGGTGAAATTACATAGGCATTGTGACGTAGTAGGCTACTATTGATCTTGTGACTATAGTCAAGAGTATGGCTGACCATAGGTAACTGAGACTGCAGAAAGCAAAACTGTGGATAATGGGAGACTGCTGTATTCAATTTTTAGAAAAGGAAACTCCGAGATATTAAATAACTTGACCAGATTTGCAGAGTTCTAAGATGCACTCTGGTTGGACTGGATAGCCCAGTGATCCTGTCAGTGGGGCTAAAAAGTGTAAATTCAAGTGTGATCTCCCATTTACTGTTTCTTTTCAAGGATCATCAACTCTTAAAATTTATAGAAACTTCACTTAGTTTTTTCTATGTATAGTGTCATGAATTTTTTCTGTTAAAATTACGTACTTTTAAGTATTAAGGATATTAAGTCCTTAATACAAATATAAACAGTAATTATAATTACATTCCATCTGTACTTGAATAAATTGAATAAATTTCTTGCACATATCATAATATAATGTAATGTAGGAGGGACAGACTTGACAAAAAATATTGATTTTTTTTTAAATCTAAGGCTTCTAATTTTTTGTTAAAAAATTGAGATATAATTGACATATAACATTAATTTCAAAGCTGAAATTTTTAACACATAGTTGAGACATAATGTCCCTATTCCAACATAATGTACTATAAAATGGGAATTATGATATAGTAATTGAGAATATGGGATTAGAAAACAGGAAGGATCTCTATAGAATGTGTAGAGACAAAGGCTTGAGGGAACAAAGACTATTCAGAGAAATTCCAGTTCTTGAGTATGATAGGATTTTTTGATTGAGGAGAAGAGTAGTAGGATGCCTGATAGAGGCCATTTATGGATGGCATAATAATTTGTATTTTGAATAAGAAATGGGGACTTACTGAAGAATATTAAGAATGATCCATTTGGTATTTTTAATGTTTTTTTAAATAATTTTTTTAACGTTTATTTACTATTGAGATACAGAGAGACACAGAGCGTGAGCAGGGGAGGGGTAGAGAGAAGCAGAGACACAAAATCCGAAGCAGGCTCCAGGTTCTGAGCTGTCAGCACAGGGCCAGACGCGGGGCTTGAACTCACAAACTGCAAGATCATGACCTGAGCCGAAGTCGGTCGCCTAACCAACTGAGCCACCCAGGCGCCCCCCCACTTGGTATTTTTAATTAAGATTACTCTTCCAGTTTTATGAAAGATGAATTTTGGGATAGAGATTGGATTTTGCAGTCAGGAAGAATAATTAGAGAGTTTTGGGAGTAATTTAACTCAGTGATAAACTAGCTAATTATGCTATATGAATTTATTAAGATGGAGTTGTAAATGATATTGTAATGTAAATTTCAGTGTTGCCAAATGGAAAGATTTAAATTTATAAAAATATTGATCCTTTCAAATTAATATAACAAAGGTAATAATGCATTTCTAATCAGAATTTAAAAAGGACTTTCTTTTTTTTAATAAGGGAGACATAATTGGAAGATTATATAGAACTTAACTACAAAATCACCTAGGAGCCTTTTTAAACAAAAATGGTACTTCTTTGACCACTTTTTCAATTCCTTTTTAGATTATTGGTGTGTGTATTTGGGTAGTTTATATTTTAATATAGATTCATCCATTTTTAATGGTTTTGAAATTGCTTATAATTTTACATTATGCTTAGTGTTCTTTTTATTGTTTTTTTGCATCTCTATTTCTACATCTTTTCCCATTTATTTTTCATTTATAAAAGTATCTCTTTTTGTTTCTTTTCCTTTCAATCAGATTTGCTAGGAGACTGTATATTTTAAGTACTTTCAACTAACTGATTTTATGTTCTATTTAACTGTTTTACTATTTTATTTCTTGTTGCTGTTAATGTTTTCTATTTAATTACTTTAATCTTCATCTTTGTTAATTTATTTGATCTTTTTTCTTTATTTTTAATTCATTTTCAAATCTGCATTAGTTGTTATATGTAATTTATTTATTTTTGCACTCATTTTATGACAATAAACACTATTCAAGCTATACATTTTTCACTGAATATTGAATTCTATAGGTGTTCTAAGTTTCCTTTGTTTCAAAAAGTGTAGTTTACTTTTTTATTGTTGGTTTACCTTTTTATAAAATTAACAGCAGACAATAAGACGTACAAATTCTCTACTTTCTGGATGTTTTAAAGGTTTTCTTTGTGGTCAAATGCATATTTTTGCTTCATTTTTCTATTATTCTATAGCAAGCTACACCAACATTTAGAGGCTTAATACATCAATAATTATTTCTAATTGATTTTGGGGTTGGCTGGGCCCAGTGGGATGATTCCTATGCTTCATGTTTTATCAGCTGTGTTACTCATGTGGCTTCATTCAGCTGTGGACTGTTCAAGATGGCTTCCTCAGAAGTCTGGTGGTTGGTGCAATGACTAAGGGCTGAATTTTTCTCTCTCATGTCATTACTCATCATTTAGTAGTAAAACCCAAGCATCCTTACATGACAGCTGGAATCTAATAGGTCAAAAGTAGTAGCTGCAAGTCCTCTTATGGCCTGGGCTCAGAAACCTGAGAACATAATTCCCATTACATTTTATTGGTTAGGGGCCAGCCAAGACTTAAAGGGAGGGAAATCTTATCATCTGTACCAGGTCTAGATGTGGGTTCTTGGCACAGCTGTTCTTGATCTGGAAATCTGTTATCTAAAAAGTTATCTGTACCCCACTCCTCCCAACACATACTTAACACATACTACTGAGAAAAGGATAGGATAATTGCAATAGAAACTATTATTCAAATAGAGGGGAAACAGAAAGCACATAGTTCAGAAATCTGCTATGAAATCCAAGCAGACACACGTCACCAGTTCTCCTGACTTTCAGGGTAGGGTATGTACTTTGATTGAAGTCTAGTTTTGCTCCCCGGGAATGATTCCCTAATCCAAAAATAAAGTAGTCCTTATTTTGCAGTGTGGCATGTAGATTTTCCTCTCTGAATCATCATTCCTTTTCCATAAGAAATGGCTCATGTTTGTAACTGAATAGCTCACTCAGCATGCTTCCTTCTCATAGCTTATTGGGGACCTAGAGATCTCTTTTAATTTTGAAATGTCTGTCATTTTAAGTGTAATATGATGATGTTTCTCTTAAAACTTTGTTTTCTTTGTATGTTACTGTGATTCCTTCTTTTACCCCAAAGCTACATCCATAATAAACGTCTTACTTAAAGTATGCCAGCCTTCTGCAGGACAATACCTTTAATTATTAAGCACTTTTGTCTTACTAGGATCCACAAAGAATATTTAAGTCTTTCTGAGGTCTTAACAGGGAGCCTTATAGTCACACCCTTGATTTGACTTTGATTCTGAAACTACATTTTACTGTCAGTAATATGGCTTTGATCTTTGCCCTAGTGATTTCTTACTTTGAGAATTTCTTTTGTGGGCAGTCCCAGATTCTCTATATGTTTTCTGATTTCTGCTTTAAAATTGAACAGTTATTTCTTTAGTTTATTTCTCTTGCAATAAATTTATTGCATATCAGTAGTATAAGCCAAATAGTGTTTTAAGTATTCTGGCTGGAAATTTCCTTAGCCAGATCCACAAGTTTATTGGGTATGGTTTTAACCCTGCAAGTTACTCTAAGCCTGAATTTTGTTTATTGTTCTATAACTATATAACAGAGCCTCTCCCCTATTTTTCAGCTTCCAATATCAGTTTTCCAGATTGGCAAGAGCAAAACCCATAAGGCTTGTTAGAGACTGGAATTGAAAGCTTTTGTAGTTTTTCCATCACATTCTGTAAGGAATTCATAAGGCTAGCCAATATTCACAAGGCATAGAGTAGGAGAAATTGTTGGTAGCCAATTATGGAAAAAACACAGTATCAAATTTTTGCAAATGTTCTAATGACATAAAATAATGCATATTTTATATTACAAAGTATGCTTGTGAACTTTTCTTAAATGACAAAAGTACTCCAAAACTTGGTGATTTACAATAGTTATTCAGGGAGGAGTAAAGATGGTGGGGAAGTAGGGGGACCAGGACTTCCCTCATCCCTCAAACACAGCTGTATGGAGGACAGATCACTTGGAACATCCAGGAAATCAATCTGTAGCGTGGCAGAAGGATCTCCATAGGTGGAGGGAGACAGTTTGGCAGGATCGAGGTATGAGGTACGTGCATATGAATTGGAGGAGATAAAATGGCATAGGCATGGAGGGGAAGGAACCTCTTCTGTGGAGAGACAAAAGGGAGAGAAAATGAGAGGGCTTTACTATCTTGTTAGCACAAGAGGAAAACCTCTCTGGACCATGGACTCAGGAATGAGAAAAATGGAGAGTGCTAGTTTCTATTTTGCAAACAGCCTTAGGAGCTAAAACTTGAAGGTACGAAAGTGTGTGACTTTC
Source organism: Panthera uncia (assembly GCF_023721935.1). Lineage (NCBI taxonomy): Eukaryota > Metazoa > Chordata > Mammalia > Carnivora > Felidae > Panthera > Panthera uncia. Next base: position 28,780,834 of record NC_064809.1, read on the forward strand.
TCTGGACCAGAGCTGGCTGTGTGGGCGCACCTGAGAGGGAAGGAGCCAGCTCCAGGGCGCTGTAGCGATCTCAGGGGCACACTGGGAGAGAACAGTCCCCTTTCTCAAGTACTGTGGGAAGAGGATTGATTGCCTCCCCAAGGATGAAAGGCCCTTTATCAGCAGGGCTGAGGGGTACATGGTCCCATGTGGTGCAGGGCCCTTTAAGACATCAGAATTCCAGCCAAGCACCTAGAGGGCATGGGAGACTGTGGAGCAGGGCAAGCCAACTGCCCATGCTATTCTGTGAGTGCTGCCTGAACAGTGTGGTATGAGATACCTGGTCTGGGGAGGAGAAATTGGGTATTGCCATTTTTCTACCGAATACCACCACAGTGGAGCTTCAGGGAGCAGCACAGCAGTCCCCAGTAAAGGAAGGACCCACTAACACCAAGCCCCCCTCCTCTGTGACTGGCAACTGCTTATCAACTGGAGGAAGACTGAGCCAACAGAGCCAGCCTCTCCTCCAGACTAATACACCCACTGGTCTCAGGCACCAACAAACAACTGGCTTTTGTTTCTATCTTCTATTTGTTTGTTCTTCCCTTTTCTTTTTATTTCTACCCTCTTCTTTTTTTCTTTTGGAATCAGGCTCATAGTTTCTGATTTTTTTTTTTTATCAATTCTTATAACTTCTTTTTATTTTACTTTCTCTCTGGATTAAGTCTTATAGTTCTTTTGACCCTCTGCTTTTTTTTTTCTTTTTCCCTTTCATTTTTCTCTTTATATGGGATAAGGCTTCCCCACCTTTTCCTTTTTTTCCATGGTTACTTGAGTGAACAAATCAAAGCACACCTGGTTGAAAGTCCAAACACTCCATCACTACAAGCAAGGATGAGCTTTACAGAGGATTGACTAGTGGAATAGAGCAGTCAAAGCACAACAGAGTGCATGCACCACACTCCAAAAATACTTCCTGAAGTGCCAGTCCTGGACAGTGTATGACCCCTTTTTAATATAGTAGTACTTGCAGGTGCAGGACACATAACAAGCTACTAAAACATACAAAAGACAGAAACCAGCCAAAATGATGAAAGAACTCTCCTCAAAAGAAAATTCAGGGAGAAATGATAGCCAGATAATTTCTCACAACAGATATAAACAATATATCTGAACAAGAACTTAGAATCACAGTCATAAGAGTAATAGCTTGAAAAAGCATAGAAAACAACAGAGAATCTATTGTTGCTGAGGTCAAAAACCTAAGAAATAGTCACAATGAATTAAGAAATGTTGTAAATGAGATGCAAAATAAACTAGATACAGTGAGAGTGAGGATGGAAGAAGCAGAGGGAAGAATAGGTGAAATAAATGATAAAATTATGGAAAATGATGAAGCTAAAAAAAAGGGGGGGGGTGAAATTTAATTACTAGACCACGAAGGGAGAATTAGCTAAATCATTCCATGAAATGAAACAATATCCATTTCATAGAAGTTCCAGAAGAAGAAGAAGAGAGAGAAAGGAGCAGAAGGTTTATTTGAACAAATTATAGCTGAGAACTTCCCTAATCTGGGGGAGGAAACAGGCACCCAGGGCCAAGAGGCACAGAGAACTCCCTTCAAAATCAACAAAAACAGGTCAACACCATGACATATCATAGTGAAACTGGCAAAATACAAAGATAAAGAGAGAATGCTGAAAGCAGCTGGGGACAAATGGGCCTTAACCTACAAGGGTAGACACATAAGGGTAGTAGCAGACCTATCCACTGAAACTTGGCAGGCCAAAAGGGAGTGGCAGGAAATATTCAATGTGCTTAATAGGAAAAATAAGCAGCCAAGAATCCTTTATCCAGCAAGCCTGTCATTCAGAATAGAAGGGAGAGAGAAAGCTTTCCCAAAGAAAAACTAAAGGAGTTCATGACCACTAAACGAGTCCTGCAGGAGATCTGAAGGGGGATTCTGTGAGTGGAAAGTAGCAGACTACAAAGGACCAGAGCTATCACAAAACCTACAGATAACACAATGGCACTAAATCCATATCTTTCAGTAATCACTCTGAATGTAAATGGACTAAATGTCCCAATCAAAAGACATAGGGTATCAGAATGGATTGAAAAAAATAAGATCCATCTATATGCTACCTACAAGAGACTCATTTTAGACCTGAGGACACCTGCAGATTGAAAGTGAGGGGATGGAGAACCATCATGCTACTGGAATTCAAAACAAAGCTGGAATAGCCATACTTCTATCAGACAAATTAGATTTTAAAACAAAGGCTGTAACAAGAGATGAAGAAGGGCATTATATCATAATTAAGGGGTCTATCCATCAAGAAGAGCTAACAATTGTGGAAATTGTTCCCAAATGTGGAAATCCCCAAATATATAAATCAATTAATCACAAACATATATAAATGTATAGATAATACTGGGATTGTAGGGGTTTTAATACTCCACTTACAACAATGGACAGATCATATAGGCAGAAAATCAATGCAATCCCAATCAAAATCACACCAACATTCTTCACGGACCTGGAACAAGTAATCTTAAATTGTATATGGAAACACAAAAGACCCTGAATATCCAAAGTAATGTTGAAAAAGAAAATCAATCCTGGAGAAATCACAATCCCAACTTTTACTTGTATTACAAAGCTGTAACCATCAAGACAGTATGCTACTGGCACAAAAACAGACACATAGATCAATGGAAGAGAACACAGAACCCAGGAATGGACCCACAGATATATGGCCAACTAATCTTTGACAAATCAGGAAACAGTATCCAATGGAAAAAAGACAGTCTCTTCAGCAAACAGTGCTGGGAGAAATGGACCACTTTCTTACACCATACACAAAAATGATTTCAAAATGGATGAAAGACCTAAATGTGAGACAGGCAACCATCAAAATCCTCGAGGAGAAAATAGGCAGCAATCTCTTTGACCTTGGCCAAGCAGCATCTTACTTGACATGTCTCTGAAAACAAGGGAAACAAAAGCAAAAATGAACTATTGGGACCTCACCAAGATAAAAAGGTTCTTCAGAGCAAAGGAAACAATCAATAAAACTAAAAGGCAACTGATGGAATGGGAGATGATATTTGCAAATGACATATTGAATAAAGTTTTAGTATCAAAAATCTATAAAGAATTTACCCAACTCAACACTTACAAAACAAATAATTTACTGAAGAAATGGGCAGAAGACATGAATAGACACCTTTCCAAAGAAGACATCCAGATGGCTAACAGACATGTGAAAAGGTGCTCAGCATCACTCATCTTCAGGGAAATACAAATCAAAACCACAATGAGATACCACCTCATAATAGAGTGGCTAAACTTAACAACTCAGGAAACAACAGATGTTGGTGAGGATGTGGAGAAAGAGGATCTCTTTTGCACTGCTGGTGGGAATGCAAACTAGTGCAGCCACTCTGGAAAACAATGTGGAGGTTCCTTAAAAAAATTAGAATTACCCTGTGACCCATCAATTACACTACTAGGAATTTATCCAAGGGATACAGGAATGATGATTCATAGGGGCACATATACCCCAATGTTTATCACAGTGCTAAATCAACAATAGCCAAATTATGGAAAGAGCCTAAATGTCCATCCACTGATGAATGGGTTAAGAAGATGTGGTACATATATTTTTTAATTATTTTATTTTAATTAATTCAGAGAATGGGTATAAGTGAGCAAGGGACAGAGAGAGAGACAGAGAGAGAGAGAGAGAGAGAGAGAGAGAGAAAGAGAGAGAGAGAGAGAGAGAATCCAGGAGGGGCAGAAGGAATGAGAGAAAGAGAGGCAGGAATCACTGGAAGCGGGGCTTAAGCTCACCCTATGCAGCGCTCAAGCTCACCCGATGTGGGACTCAAACTCATGAACGGTGAGATCATGACCTGAGCCAAAGTCATATGCTTAATGACTGAGCCACCCAGATGCCCATTTACCTTATGACCCAGGAATAGCACTACTAGGAATTTATCCAAAGGATACAGGAGTGCCAATTCATAGTGGCACATGTACCCCGATGTTTAAAAGCACTATCAACAATAGCCAAATTATGGAAAGAGCCCAAATGTACATCAACTGATGAATGGATAAAGAAGATATGTAATACACACACACACACACACACACACACACACACACACACACACTGGAATACTACTCAGTGATGAAAAAGAATGCAATCTTACCATTTGCACCAACATGGATGGAACTGGAGGGTACTATGGTAAGTGAAATAAGTCCATCAGAGAAACACATATATAACATGATTTCACGCAAATGTGGAATTTGAGAAATTCAACAGATGAACATAGGGGAAGGGAAGGAAAAATAAGATAAAAACAGCAAGGGGAGCAAACCATAAGAGACTCTAAACAGAGAACAAACTGAGGGTTGATGGGGGTGGAGAAAACGGGTGGTGGGCATTGAGGAGGACACTTGTTGAGATGAACACTGGATTCTACTGCTGAAGCCAAGACTACACTGTATGTTAACTAACTCGAGAATAAAAGAAATACAGTAGATAGTCATTATTTCTCAGAGTGACTGGTTAAGTGTTCTTTGGGAAGGCTTGGCTTGGGTTGGATGGTTTTAGCTTTATCCACATGTATGCAGTCCCAGGTGGGACATCTGTGACAGATGGGACCTCTTCCTAGTCTCATATCCTCTAAAAGGCTAGCCATGGGTGGTTTACAGAAGGATTTACAATAGTAAGAGCACAACAAAGCTGGAAAGACTTCTTTTGGCCAATATCTAAAAAACCTCAGATACTGTCTTTTGCATTGTATCCTATTGGCCAATGCAAGTCACAGGCCAGCCCACTTTTAAGGAGTTGAAAAAATAGACTCCATCTTTTGAGGGGAGCTACTACAATTTATGGCCATTGTATTCTACCATATGGAGTACATGTTTTCTTTCCCTTTCTCTTCCCACCCTTTCTCTCTTTATAAAATTCAATGGTATCTAGATTTATGTTATATAACTCTCTGTATCTTTATTAGTAAATATATTAGACTACTATATAAAGAGACCCCATACAATTCAATATCTTAAACATGATAGAATATTATTTTTTTCTCATGGAAGGTTTGGGTAAAGAGTGTCAGGTAGGTATAGTAGTTGCATGTTGTTTGGGACCCAGTCTTCTTCTTGCCTTTATTTCTCATTGAAGTATAGAAATTTCACCAGATCTTAAATTTTTTTATTTAATCAAGGAAGTTTTATTGTCATACTTATTTCATTATTATTTATATTTTTTTATTTTACCCTTATGAGACTAATATTTAAATATTATGATTCCTAGATCTAATCTTTAGGTTTTCTATATTTTTGGTCTTGGCTTCTATTCGTATGTTTGTGTGTGTAGGTGTGTGCTATGAAATATTTATTTTGTTTACTTTCCATAGTTTTAAATCAATTTTCAAAAGTAGCCTTTCTCCTTTTTATTTCTTCTTGACTTTTTAAAATTGTTATTAATTTTAATTTTAATATAGTTATCACACAGTGTTATATTAGTTTTAAGTGTACAATATAGTGACTGAACAATTCTATACATAACTTAATGCCTATCATGGTAAGTGTACTCTTTAAACCCCATCACCTATTTTACACATCACCTCACCCGACTCCACCTATAGTTCTCTGTAGTTGAGTCTGTTTCTTGATTTGCCTCTCTTGCTCTTTCTTTTCACATTTATTCATTTGGTTTTTTTTCTTACACTCTACGCATAAGTGAAATCATACGGTATTTGTCATTCTCTGACTGACTTACTACGCTTAGCATTATACTTTCTAGAACCGTCCATGTTGTTACAAATGGCAAGATTCTGTTCTTTTTTATGGCTGAATAATATACCATCATATATATATCCACATCTTCTAAATCCATTCACCTATTGATGGACATTTGAGCTGCTTCAATAATGTGGCTATTGTAAATGATGCTGAAATACACATAGAGGTGCATGTATCTCTTTGAATTAGTGTTTTTGTAGTTTTTGGTAAATACCCAGTAGTGGGATTATTGGATCATAAGATAGTTCTAATTTTAACTTTTTGAAGAACCTCCGTGCTTTTTTCCACAAGGGCTGCACCAGTTTGCATTCCCACCAAAAGTACACCAGGGTTTCTTTTTCTCCCCATCCTTGACAGCACCTGTTGTTTCTTGTGTTATTGATTTTAGTCATTCTGACAGGTGTGAGATGATACCTCAATGTAGCTTTAATTTGCATTTCCCTCATGATGAGTGGTGTTGAGCATCTTTTCATGTATCTGGTGGCCATCTGGATGTCTTCTTTGGAGAAATATCTGTTCATATCTTTTGTCCATTTTTAAATTGGATTATTTGGATTTTGGGTGTTGAGTTGTATCAGGTCTTTATTCATGTTGGATACAATGCTTTATCAGATATGTTATTTGCAAATGTCTTCTCCCATTCCATAGGTTGCATTTTACTTTTGTTGATTGTTTCCTTCACTGTGAAGTGGATTTTTATTTTGATGAAGTCCCAATAGTTTATTTTTGCTTTTGTTTCCCTTGCCTTGGGAGACATATCTAGAAACACATTGCTATCGTCAATGTCAGAGAAATTAAACCCTGTGTTCTCTTCTGGGATTTTTATGGTCTTGTCTCATACTTGGGTGTTTAATCCATTGTGAGTTTATTTTTGTGTATGCTATGAGAAAGTGGTCCAATTTCATTCTTTTTTATGTTGCTGTCTAGTTTTCCCACCCTATTTTTTGGAGAAAATGTCTCTTTCTTTGCATATTGTTTCCTCCTTTGTCAAGGTTTAATTGACCATTATAATTGTGTTTCTGTGTCTTCTATTCTGTTCCATTGATCTATTTGTCTGTTTTTGTGTCAGTACCATACTGTGTTGATTACTGTGGCTTTGTAATGGAACATGAAGTCTGGAATTGTGATACCTCCAGCTTTGCCTTTTCAATTTCAATATTTCTTTGGCTATTTTAGGTATTTTGTGGTTCCATACAAATTTTAGGATTGTTATAGTTTTGTGAAAAATACTGTTAGTATTTTGATAGGGATTGCATTAAATGTGTAGATTGCTTTATGTACTATAGACATTAAACAATATTTGTTCCTCCAAAACTTGAGTGTGCTATGTCTTCCCATTTCTTTGTGTCATTGTCAATTTCTTTCATAAATGTTTTATACTTTTCAGAGTACAGGTCTTTTACCTCTTTGGTTAAGTTTATTCCTAGGTATCTTTTGATTTTGATGCAATTATAAATGGGATTATTTTCTGAAATTCTCTTTCTGCTACTGCATTATTAGTGTATAGAAATTAAACAGATTTTTGTATATTTAGTATTCCATGACTTTACTAAATCAATCAGTTCTGGTAGTTTTTTTGTGGAGTCTTTCAGATTTTTTATGTATAGCATCATGTCATCTGCAAATAGTGAAAGTTTTACTTCTGCCTTACAAATTTGGATGCCTTTTATTTCTTTCTGTTGTCTGATTGCTGTGGCTAGGACTTCCAGTATTATATTAAATAAAAGTGATGTGAGTGGACATCCTGGTGTTGTTTCTGACTTTAGGGGAAAAGCTCTCAGTTATTCACCATTGAGTATGATGTTAGCTGTGGATTTTTCATATAAGGCCTTTATTAACTTGAGGTATGTTCCTGCTAAACTACTTGGTTTAGAGTTTTTATCATGAATGGATGTTACACTTTATCAAATGCTTTTTTTGCATTTATTGAAATGATCATATGGTTTTTATCCTTTCTCTTATTGATGTTATATAGCATGTGAATATTGAACCAACCTTGCATCACAGTAATAAATCCCACTTGATTGTGGTGAATGATGCTTTTAATGTATTGTTGGATTTGGTTTGCTAGTGTTTTGTTCAGGATTTTTGCATTTGTGTTCATCAGAGATACTAGGATGATAGTTCTCTTTTTTGTGGTAATGCTGGCCTTATAGAATGAATTTGGAAGTTTTTCTTTGTCTTTTATTTGTTGAGAAAAATACGTATTAACTCTTCTTTAGATGTTTTGTAGAATTCACCTGTGAAGCCCTCTGGTCCTGGACTTTTCTTTGTTGGGATTTTTTTGATTACTGATTCAATTTCTTTGCTGGTAATCAGTCTGTTCAAATTTTCTCTTTCTTCTTGATTCAGTTTTGGTAGGTTATATGTTTCTAGGAATTTATCCATTTCTTCCAGGTTGTCCAATTTGTTGGAATATAATTTTTCATAATATTACCTTATATTTTTTGTATTACTGTGGTGCTGATTGTTGTTTCTTCTCTTTCACTTGTGATTTAGAGTTTTATTAGAGTACCACCTCTTTTTTTATGAGTCTGTCTACAGGTTTACCAATTTTGTCCCTCTCTTCAAAGAGCCAGCTCCTGGTTTCATTGATTTGTTCTCTTATTTTTTAGATTCTATATCATTTATTTCTGCTCTAATCTTTATTGTTTTCTTCCTTCTGCTGTTTTGGGGTTTTGTTTGTTCTTCTTTTTTAACTCCTTTAGGTGTAAGGTTAAGTTGTTTGAGATTTTTCTTCCTTTTTGAGGTAGGTATATTTTGCTATAAACTTTTCTGTTAGAACTTTGCTGGATCCCGAAATTTTGTTCCTTTATATTTTCATTTCATTTGTCTCCATGTAATTTTTAATTTTTTCTTTGATTTCATGGCTGACCCATTAATTGTTTAGTAGCATGTTATTTAACCTCCATATATTAGTGGTCTTTCCATATTTTTCTTGTGGTTGATTTCTAGTTTCATAGCATTGTGGTCAGAAAAGTTGCATGGTATGACCATGATATCTTGGAATTTCTTGAATTTGTTTGTGGCCTAATATGTGATCAACTATGGAGAATGTTCCATGTTTACTTGAAAAGAATGTGTATTCTACTGTTATATGATGGAGTGTTCTGGATATATCTGTCAGGTCCATCTGGTCCAACATGTCATTCAAAGCCAGTTTTTCCCTTGTGGATTTTATGTTTGGATGATCTGTTCATAAATGTAAGTGGGATGTTAAAGCCCTCTTCTATTATTATATTACTACTGATTAGTTCCTTTATTTTTGTTATTAACTTTTGCATATTTCAGTGCTTCCATGTTAAGTGCATAAATATTTACAACATTGTACAATATATACAAAATTGTTGTATCTTCTGTTGGATTGTCCACTTTTATTATTTATGTAGTATTATTCTTTATCTCTTGTTAAACTCTTTTTTAAAGTCTATTTTGTCTGACATAAATATTGCTACTTAAGCTTTCTTTTGACATCCATTTGCATGATGTTTCTCCATTCCTTCACTTTCAATCTACAGGTGTCTTTAGGTCTGAAATTAGTGTCTTGTAGGAAGCATATGAATGAATCTTGGTTTTTTAGTTCTCTCTGTCTCTGTGTCATTCGATTCAAGCATTTAGTCCATTTACGTTCAACCATTTTGTTACATGTTTTGTGGTTGTTTCTACAGGTTTTCTCTGATTCTTTTATCCCTTGCTGTTTTTAATCATTTGCTGTCTTTCTTTAGTGATGTACTTGGATTCCATTCTTTTTATTCCTTGCATATTTATTACTCATTTTTGGTTTGTGATTACCATTACGTTTGTGTATAACATCTTCTGCATGTAACAGTCTGTATTATGTTGATGGTCACTTAAATTGGAACCCATTCTTTACTCTTCCACCCCCATTTAAGGTGTGTAATGTCATATTTTAAATTATTTTGTGAATCCCTTGAACAAATATATCCCTTGAACAGATATATACTTATTTTTACTTCTTTTGTGTTTTTCACTATTCATATTCTTACTTACAGTCTTTCCTTTCCACTCTAAGAGTCCCCTTTAATATTTCTTAGAGCTGTTCTAGTGGGCATGAACTCCTTTAGTTTTTATTTGTCTGAGAAACTCACTAACTCTCCTTCTATTCTGAATCATAGCCTTACTGAATAGGGTATTATTGGCTGTGGATTTCTTCCTTTTAGCACTTTTAATATATCACGCTACTCCTTTCTGTCCTGTGAAGGTCCTGCTGAAAAACCTGCTGATAGCCTTCCAGGGTTTCCCTTGCATGTAACTGTCTTCTTTTTTCTTGCTGCTTTAAAATTTTTTTTCTTTGTCACAACAGTTTGATTAGCATGTATCTTGGTGTGGACCTCCTTGGGTTGATTTTGTTGAGGCATCTCTGTCCCTTTTGGATCTAGATATCTGTTTCCTTCCCCAGATTAGGGAAGTTTTCAGCTATTATTTCTTCAAACAAATTTTCTGCCCCCTTTTGTCTCTCTTTCTTCTAGGATCCCTATACTGTAAATATTATGCTTGATGAAGTCATTGAGTTTCCTAAATCTATTCTCATTTTGTTTATTTTTTTCTCTCACTTGCTTAAGTTGATTACTTTCCATTACTCTGTCTTCTAGGCCATTAATTTGTTCCTCTGCTTCCTCTAGCCTGCTATTTATTCCATCATGTCTATTTTTAATTTTAATTAGTGTGTTCTTGGGTCTCTGCCTGGTTCTTTTTTTATCTCTTTGTTAAGGGTCTTACTGATGTCTTCCACTCTTCTTCTCAAGTCCAGTGGGTATCCTTATAATCATTATTTTTAATTCTCTATCAGGCATAATAGGTACATCTTTTTTACTTAGGTCTCTTGCTATAATTTTGACCTGTTCTTTCATTTGGGACATATTCTTCTGTCTCCTCATTTTGCCTACCTCTGTGTGTCTGTTTCTGTGTTTTAGGAAACTCAGCTACAACTCTTCTTGAAAGTAGTGGGTGGGACACTGTTTTAACAAGGCTGTCTCTGTCACCTTCCACAAGGGGTTTGCAGCCCGTTCTGAGACTGTGACAGCCAAGGCTGCTCAGGAGCTACCATTTTAATGAGGTGCGTTCATCCTCTGTACGAGGTTGGGAGATGCAATTGACAAGGTTTGCACCAGTTTTATGGGGAGGGGACCTGTAGTTTTAGGACTGAGGTAGACTCAGCTGGAGGGGGCAAAGCATGGTATAGGGAGGTTAGGTAGTGAATGCCAGTGCCTGGCTGGTTCCTGCAGGTGGCTGTGTGACTATACTGTGGGAGAGGGAGGGAAATATCACCTGCCAGCTCGTTTTTTTCCTGGAGAAGTCCATCAGTGAACTCTGAGATTACTAACTCTCCCTCCTACATGCCCCAGGTATTTTTGCAACTGCTGCTTCTAAGCTGTATATCTTCCCAGATGTTTCACTGTCTCTTTAAGAGACTGGGGACTCAGCTTCCTAATGCATGCCCTCCAGACTCTGCCAGAGTGGAACTACTGATTTTTGAAAGTTCTAGGGTTTAAGTCCTGATGGTTGTAAGAACTCATGAAATCCAGCCCCCCTGACTTTCATATTTTTTTAAAAAAATTATTTATTGATTTTGAGAGAGATAGCACCAGCTGGAGAGGGGCAGAGAGAGAGGGGAACAGAGGATCTGAAGTGGGCTCTGTGCTGACAGCAGAGAACCGTATGCAGGGCTTGAACTCATGCACTGTGAGATCATGACCTGAGCTGAAGTCTGACACTCAAACCACTGAGCCATCTGGGTGCCCCAGGCTCCTCTGATTTTCAAGGCCAAATGCTACGGGAATTCAACTTCCCCATTCAGGCTCTCTGTGTTGACAGTCTGTTTCTCACCACTCTATGCACCCACAGATCCTTCCCTCCCATGGGTGGTCTGCTGTCCATTTAGGTCCTTACAGCATCTCTGCCCTTTCTACCCTCTTTGATGTACTAGCCTTTTGTCTACATTTAGTTGTGGATTTTTGCTTCTAGTCTTTGGGTCTTTGTCTGGGTTATTTGCACTGGTGTGTTATCTAGTTGTATCTGTGGGATGAGGTGAGTTTAGGGTCCTCCTACTCTGTCATCTTCCCAGGAAGCCCAACAGAGTCTTTCCTCTTGACATTTTAAGTTAAAAACATGTTTAAAAAAATAATTGCATCCATCAGAGCTCTCTGAGTTCTAATTTTTTTTTGTAGTTATTTTCTGTCTGTCCCTTTAGAGCTGCCTTAATGGAGATGCCTCCTTGGATTGTTCAGTTGGTCTCCCTCTCTGAAGTTGCTTAATCCCATTAGATGGCTTATTATATTTCTATGCCTGTTTATGAATGTGAGTTTTTTCAACACATAAATCATATGTAGAGAGTTCTTGAGCAGTAGCTAGAAGAGTTGTTTTTGTCTTCATTATTACCTGTTTCTATTTTTATAGATACTGTGTCCTCTCACATTTCAATGAGAATAAAAATGTAGATTTAAAACATTTTTTAGGGGCGCCTGGGTGGCGCAGTCGGTTAAGCGTCCGACTTCAGCCAGGTCACGATCTCGCGGTCCGTGAGTTTGAGCCCCGCGTCAGGCTCTGGGCTGATGGCTCGGAGCCTGGAGCCTGTTTCCGATTCTGTGTCTCCCTCTCTCTCTGCCCCTCCCCCGTTCATGCTCTGTCTCTCTCTGTCCCAAAAATAAATAAAAAAACGTTGAAAAAAAAAAAAACAAAAAAACAAACATTTTTTAGTTTCTAAAAATAATTTTTTCAGAAGAGAAACATTTGTTCTCTATTTTAAAGATGGTTTTCTGTTTTCATCTGGAGATCATATTTTTCTGATGAGAGACAGTCATTCAAATAATCATTTCTCTGTGTGTAATTTGGCATTGTCTTTGTCTACTTTTAAGATTTTTCTCATTTTACTTGGTTTTCAGCATTTCACTCTGATGAAAATTTGGGAAAATTTCAGGTATTATTTCATTACTTTTTCTATCACTCTCTCTTTTCCTTATGGGAATAAAATTACATGTTAGATTTTTGATAGTATCCCTTATGTTCCTCAGTCCCTCTTCATTTTAAAAATCTTTGTTCTCTTTGTCTTTAGATAGGTATTTTCTACTGATGTATCTTCAAATAGCCTGACTTTTCCCACTGTCTTATCCTATTTGCTCCTACCTAGGCTCATCAATTACATTTTTTAAAAATTCAGGTGCTGTATTTTTTTCTACTATAATTTACATTGGGTATTTTTATAGTTTGTATTAATCTACCAAGATTTTTATTATTTCATTCATTATGAACATATTTTCTCTTACTTTGGGTTTTGTAATAATAGTTGATTTAAAATTCTTCTACACTAACTTTAAAGTAGAATCTGTCTTAGGATCACTCTCTGTAGATTATTTTTATCTTTTGAGTAAGTCTCATTTTGCTGTTTCTTCAAATGTCAAGTAATTATAAATTATTGAATATTGAGAATATCATCTTTAAGCTCTGGATTCTACTATATTCTTCTAGTACGGTTAGTCCTACTTTTGTCTTGTTTTGTTTTAATATATAAATAATGTTTTTGGATGCAAAATGAAAATTCTGTGTTTAGGAGGATCTCAAATTGCATTCAGTTCTTTTAGCTTTTGATAGGCTTCTTAGAGTCTTCCCTATGCATATGTGGTTTGGGCTTGAGTGAGATTTGGGCAGGGTTTATACAGAGTTTCGGGCTCCTTATCTCAATCAAGCTCTCTTCTTTGTATGACTTGCCCTAAGTTTTGCAGTGATTTCCTTCCTCTGGTTTATAAGGTCTAAAAAATTGCTTTCTATCAGCTATTAGGTGCCCTGTCTGGCTCATGTAGCACTTGACTTCAGATTACAAGCCAGGAAATAAGAATTTTACCTAGGACTCTTTTCTTCTTCCAAGTGTTACTTTCTCTCAATAATCTACTTATTTTTGGTTTCTCTTCAGTGTTGATATTTGTTTTTGTTTTGAGTTTGTAGTTTTTATGTGTGGCAGGGTCTGTTCACTAGCAACTTTCTCTGCTGTACCAGAAGCAGAACAGGGGATCTTAGATATGGTTCCTCAAACTGTCTCCCATCTCATGGAGAATTCTTGATACATTTCATGTGTAACAGAGTCCATTCATTCACACAAACTCAGAACTGTGTTTATTTTCTGTTAAGAGTAGAGTTGCTTTTTTTCATAAAATTTGAAATGTTTATATTTAAATATATCAGGTCTAGAGAAGCAGAGATATGAAATATTTAGCTTATTGTAGTTATAATTTACCAGATTCAAGGTCATTTTTCCTATACAAAATCAATAGGAAGCTACAGCTGCAGAAATTATCCACCATTATGCCACAGAAATATGTGAATAAATGTGTATGTTCAAATCATCATCTTGGCTACCTGTGGATTATAGACAGATGATAATTGTAACAATTTATAGAAACAGAGCTACTAAAATGAATATATTTTTCCTTTATATTATATCACAGAAAGTAGCATTTGCTCTGGAAGTTGAGAACAAAGTCCTTCAGGAAAAATTGAAACAGGCTTTACAGGTAAATGATAAAGGTTCTTTTAAAATTGTTAACAAATGAAGGAAATATCTGTAAACAACTTCTAAATGAATGATTTTGACCTTGAAAATGAATAGGTTTATATGTTGTACTTTTTTGCCAGATTTAAAGTATATTCATTTTATGTACTAGGATATATTAATAAAATTTAATACTCATTCTTATTAAAAATGGTAAACTAGATAGAAAGAAAAGTAAACTTGCTTAATCAAATAAATCTATTTCAAGCTGAGACACTGTTATATGTGAAATCCTGCAGGCATTCCAACTAAACTCAATTAAACTAGGATGCTGGTTTTTTACCACTCACTGAAATTTGTGTTAAATGATCAAAGAAAGGAAAAAGCTACAAACATTTTCATAAGTGGATAGACAAAAGTATGATTATTTGTATATTAATTTTCCTTTGGAAAAATGCAAGATAATACACAAATTTATTAATGATATAATTCAAAAAGCTGGCTGAGGACAAAATAGATATAAAAAAGCAATAGAAGAAGGCTGGGAAAATGGTGGAATAGGAGGACTGTAAGCATATTTCACTCCAGATACAGCTAGATAACACTTATATCAGCATAAATAATCCAGAAAACAATGTGAAGCCTGGCAGAACAAACTCCATGAGTAAAGGTAGAACAGAGGCCACATCGAAGAGGGTAAGAGTGAGGACATGTCCCAAGAAGGGAGGGATACAATGGATGAAGAGAAGGAAGAGAAACAGATTGTCACACTGGGGAGCCCACATGGGAAAGATGAATTTCTATAACATTTGGTTTTGAAAACAAGAGGCTCCAAATTTCATGAGTTCTTACAAGTAGCAGGACTTATGGCCTAGAAATTTAAAAATTAGCGGGCTGGCTCTGGGAGAACCCAGAGGGCATTAGGAAGCTGAGTCCTGCCCTTAAAGAGACAGCACAACAAATAACCTGTAGAAAGAAGCACAGTTTGAAAAATGCCTGGAGTATATGGGAAGGAGAGTTATTTACCCTCCAGCATAAACACAGAGCCACCTGCTGGAACCAGTATGGTGCCAACATTCACTATCTAACTTGCTTACACCAAGCCTCAACCCCTCACCCTTCACCAGACTCAACCTTCGTCATCACATTTACCTCAGTCCTTGTGCTGTGGGTCCCTTTCCCCAGAAGACCCATGCAACCATCACCAACACCTTGTCTCTTGGCCTGCTCGTTTTGTGGGGCATTGGTCCTGGCAGTGGTGGCAGGTCTGTGGAAGCCCAAGGTGTAACCTTGTTAAAATTGTGCACCCCACCCATACAGCACTGGTCCTGGCAATGCTGGAAGGTCTTATTTCACAAGCAGACTGCTGTGCATCTTGTAAAATGGTCCTCCATGGCCAGGGACCAAACACTGCCAACAGCAGGCAAAGAGAACCTCTGCAGATAACTGGAGTGAAGGAAAAAGTGGCTAGGACACAACAGGAGGGTATATACAACGCACATAGGAGACACCCCTGAGCACCAGTTTCTTGGGACAGGGGACACTACATTGGGGCACTACAGGATCTCTTCTTCATAAGGCCACTTTTCAGAGCAGGAGATGTAGCTGACTTTCCTAAAATACAGAAGCAGACACACAGAGTTAGGTGAAATGAGGAGACAGAGGAATATATCCCAAATGAAAGAATAGGACAAAAATCATAGCAGGAGACCTAAGTGAGACAGATATAAGTGTTATGCCTGATAGAGAACTTAAAGTAATGATTATAATGATACTCATTCGACTTGAGAAAAGAGTAGAAGACATGAGTGAGACTCTTAAGAAAGAGATAAAAAAGAACCAAGCAGAGACCCAAGAACATGCTAATTGAAATTAAAAATACACAAGGCAGGGTGCCTGAGTGGCTCAGTCAGTTAAGTGGCTGACTTTGGCCCAGGTCATGATCTCACGGTTTGTGGATTTGAGCCTCATGTTGGGCTCTGTGCTGATAGCTCAGAGCCTGGAGCCTGCTTTGGATTCTGTGTCTCCCCTTCTCTCTGTCCTTCCCTTGCTCCCTCCCTCCTTCTCTCTCTCTCTCTCAAAAATAAATAAACATTACAAAAAAAAAGAAAAAAAAAACTCATGATGGACAAAATAGCAGACTAGAGGAAGCAGAGGAACAAATTAATGACCTGGAAGAGTCATGGAGTAATGGAAAGCAATCAAGCTGAGCAAGTTAAGAGAAAAAGAAATTATGCAAAATGAGAATAGAGTTAAGGAATTCAGTGACTTGATCAAGCATAATATTTTCAGTATGGGATCCAAGAAGAAGGAGAGACAAAAGGGGGCAGAAAATTTATTTGAAAAAATAATAGCTGAAAACTTCCCTAATCTGAGGAAGGAAATAGATATCTAGATTCTCCTGGATCTGGATTGAACACATGGTAATCAAAATGGCAAAAAGTAGTGATACGGAAAAATTTTTTTAAAGCAGCAAGAGAGGAGACAGGGAGATCGTGGCAGAATAGGAGGACCCTAGACTCACTTTGTCTCAAAAATGTAGCTAGATAACTATGGAATCACTCTTAAATGCCCCAGAAATTGACCTGAAGACTGACAGAACAAACTCCACAACTGAAGATAGAAGCTACATCAAAGATAATAGAAAGTGCAAAGATGTGGTTTAGGGGAGAAACAGATCCTGACTGTAGTAGAAGGGAAGTAGCTATGGTAATGAAGAAGGGTGAGGGAGAGAAGGATATGCAAGGAAATGCACAGAAGAATGTCTCCCCAAAGCCCAGTGGCTTGGAAAACAAGAGGGGCTGGATTTAATGAATTCTTACAATGAGCAGAGCTTAAAGCCTAGAGTTTTAAAAGTTAGCAGGCTTAGCTGGGATAGAGCCCAGAGGGCAGTGTACTGTTCCTGGAGAGAAGGCAGACAAACAAATTGGAGACATACAGTGTGGAACCAGTGATCTAAAGAGCACCTGGGGTACACAGTGGGGAGATTATTGCTCTTCTTAGAGCAATAATGAGAGGAAGCATTCATAGAGACACCTCTCTGTGGGGCAAAGGAGCTGGCCATCATTTCTCTGACCTACCCCTTAGCATAAACACAGAGCTACCTGTGGGAAGTAGTGCAGTGTGGACACTAGAAATCTAAATTTGCTTACCTTAAGCCCCATTCCCCTGTATTCCAGTGCAACTGCCCTTCCCAGTCACACTTACCTCAGTCCCATTACAGTTGGCCCCTCTCCCAGAAGACCAGCACAAATTCCTGCCCACATCACGTCTCTCAACCAAAGAGGTTTCTCAGTTCCAGTGAGGTGGAGACAGTTCTCATTTCACAAGGAAACCAGAGCACACTTAATTAAAACTCACCACATTCAGGTCAAGGATCAAACACTGCCTGTAGCAAGCAAGGAGAGCCTCTGTAGATGACTTGCCTGAAGGATAGAGCAGCCAGAACAGAACAGCAGAGTGCGTGCAGCACACACCAGAGACCCTCCCTGAAGCACAAGGCCCTGGACAGTACATGACCTCTTCTTCATAAGGCCAATACCTTCAGAAGCTGGAGACATAAGTGGCTTTTCTAGTACACAGAAGAAGGTAGAGACTTAGACCAAATGCAAAGATGGAGGAATTTATCCCAAACAAAAGAAGATAAGTCCATGGTTAGAGATCTAAGTGAAACAGATATAAGTAACATGCCTGATGGAGAATTTAAAGCAACAATGATAAGGATACTCACTGGGCTTGAGAAAAGAATGGAAGACATCAATCAGTGAGATCCTTACCACAGAAATAAGACAGTTGAAATATCAATCAGAGGTGAAAAGTACAATAAGTGAGATTAGAAAGATACTTGATGCAATGAACAGCAGGCTGAAAGAAGCAGAAGAATGAATTAATGACCTAGAAGACAAAATAATAGAAAGCTATGAAGCTGAACAAAAGAGTGAAAGAATTATACAAAGTGATAATAGACTTAGGGAACTTACTGACTCCATCAAAGGTAATAATATTCATATTATAGGAGTCCCAGAAGAAGAGAGAGGAAGGGGGGCATTGCTAAATCTTCCCTAATCTAGGGAAGGAAACAGACATCCAGATCCAGGAGGCATAGGGAACTCCCATCAGAATCAACAAAAGCAGGCTTACCCCAAGACATATTGTAATTAAATTTGCAAAATATAGTGATAAAGAAAAATATCTTAAAAGCAGTGAGAAAAAAGAAGTCATTAACCAACAAAGGAAAACCAAGTAGGCTAATAGATTTTTCAACAGAAACTTGACAGACCAGAAGGGAGTGGCATGATATATTCAAAGTGCTGAAGGGTAAAATATGCAGCCAAGAATACTCTATCTAGCAAGGCTATAATTCAGAATAGAAGGAGAAATAGAGTTTTCCAGGCAAGTAAAAACTAAAGGAGTGTGTGACCACTAAACCAGCTCTGCAGGAAGTATTAAAGGGGAGTTGTTGAGTGGAAAGGAGGGACCACAAGTGATAGTATAAAGACAGAAAACATAAAAAGAGTAAAAATGAATATTTCTATAAGAAATCAGTCAAGTAATTCACAGAAAAAGAATCTAAAATATAACACATATACCTGAAATGTGGGGAGGAAAGGAGAAAAGAATGGGTTCAAAATTAAACAACCATCAACTTAATATAGACTGCTATTTGCAGGAGAGGTTATATACAAACCTAAAGGTTACCACATATCAAAAAACACTAATAAACATGCAAAGAATAAAGAAAAGAAATCCAAATATATCACTAAAGAAAATCAGGAAACCATGAAAGAAAGACAAGAAAGAATCAGAGAAAAGTCTTCAGAAACAACTACAAAATGAGTAATAAAATTGCATAAATACATAGCCATCAATAATTACTTTGAATGTAAATGGACTAATTTGAATGTAAATGGATTAAGCACTCCAATCAAAGATATAGGATGTTAGAATGGGTATAAAAACAAGATGCATCTATATGCTGCCTACCAGAGACCCATTTAGACCTAAAGACACCTGCAGTTTGAAAATAAGTGGATGGAGAAATATTTATCATGCAAATGTATGTCAAAAAAAAAAAAAAAGCCAGAGGAGCAATACTTATATCAGACAAAATAGACCTTAAAACAAAGACTGTATTAAGAGACAAAGAAAGACACTATATAATAATAAAGAGGGAAATCCAACAAGAAGATACAACAATTTTAAGTATTTATGCACCTGACATGGGAGTACCTAAATACATAAAATAATTAATAACAAACATAAAGGAACTAGTTGATAGTAATACAATAATAGTAGGGAACTTTAACGCCCTACTTACATCAATGAATAGATCATATAAACAGAAAATCAACAAGGAAACAAGTTTTATATGAAAAACCCACACTTTATATCCTAAATAGGGAAAAACTGAGAGCTTTTCCTCTATGGTCAGAACAAGACAAGGATGTCCACTCTCACCACTTTTATTCAACTTAGTAGTGGAAGTCCTAGCCACAGCAATCAGAGAACAAAAAGAAATAAAAAGCATCCAAAATTTCAAGGAAAAAGTAAAACTTTCACTGTTTGCAGATGACATGATATTGAAAACCTGAAAGATTCCACCAAAAAAAAAAAAACCCTGCTAGAACTGATAAATGAATTCAATAAAGTCACAGTATACAAAATTGATGTACAAAAATCTGTTGCATTTCTATACACCAATAATGAAGCAGCAGAAAAAACTATTAAGAAAATAATCCCATTTAGAATTGTGCCAAAAATAATAAAATACCTAGGAATAAACCTAACCGAAGAAGGGAAACACTTGTACAGTGAAAAGTATAAAACATTGATGAAAGAAATTGATGATGACACAAAGACATGGAAAGACATTCCGTGCTCATGTATTGGAAGAACAAATATTTTTAAAATTTCTGTACTACCCAAAGCAATCTACAGATTTAATGCAATCTCTATCAAAATACTGATAGCATTTTCACAGGGACAGCAAACATATTTGTAGGGAACGATAATAGACCCTGAATAGCCAAAGAAATCTTGAAGAGAAAAACAAAACTGGATTATCACAGTTCCCGACTTCAAGTTATATTTTAGAGTTGTAGTAATCAAAACAGTATGGTATTAGCACAAAAATAGACACCTAGATCAATGGCACAGAATACAAAACCCAGAAATAAACCCACAATTATATTGTCAATTAAACTTTGGAAAAGGAGGAAAGAATATGCAATGGGGAAAAGTTTCTTCAACAAATAGTGCTGAGAAAACTAGACAGCTGCGTGCAAAAAAATGAAACTGAACTATTTTCTCATAGCATACACAAAAGTAAATTCAAAATGGATTAAAGATTTAAATGTGAAACCTGACATCATAAAAATCCTAGAAGAGAGTGCAAAGGCAATAATTTCTCTGACATCTGCCATGGCAACATGTTTCTAGATAGGTCTCCTGTGGCAAGGGAAACAAAAGCAAAAATAGTCTATTGGGACTACATCAGAATAAAAAGCTTTTACACATTGAAGAAACAACCAACAAAACTAAGAGGCTGCCTATGAATGGGAGAAGATATTTGCAAATGACATATCTGATAAAGGGTTAGTATGAAAGATATATAAAGAACTGACACAACTCAGCACTCAAAAAACACATTATCCAATTAAAAAATGGGCAGAATATATGAACAGACATTTCTCAAAAGAAGACTTCTAGATTGCTAACAGATGCATGAAAACATACTCAACATACTCATCATCAGGGAAGTGCAAATCAAAACCACAGTGAGATATTACCTCATCCCTGTCAGATTGGTTAAAATCAAATCCTCAAGACACATCAAGTGTCAGTGAAGATGTGTAGAAAAAGGAACCCTGGGACACTGTAGCTGGGAATACAAACTGGTGCAGCCACTGTGGAAGACAGTATGGTGGTTCCTCAAAATATTAAAAATAGAACTACTTTATGATCTAGTACACTGGGTATTTTACCCAAAGAATACAAAACACTAAATTAAAAGAAAAACAATTCAAAGGGATATATGCACCTCTATGTCTACTGCAGCATTATTTACAATAGCCAAACTATGAAAGCACCTCAAGTGTCTATTGATAGATTAATGGAAAAAGATGTTAAATATAACACACATACGTGTGTATATATAATGCAATATTACTCAACCATAAAAAAGAATGAAATCTTGTCATTTGCAACAGCATGGATAGAGCTAGAGTATGATGCTAAGTAAAATAAGAGAAAGACAGTTACCATATGATTTCACTTATACGTGGAATTTAAGAGACAAAACAAAGAAAAAAAAAAAGAGGGAGACAAACCAAAAAACAGGCTCTTAAGTATAGAGAACAAATGGATGGTTACCAGAAGGAGGTAGGTGGAAGGATGGGTGAAATAGTTGGAGGGGATCAAGAGTACACTAATCTGGATGAGCACTGAGTTATATGTGGAACTGCTGAATCACCATTTTATATGCCTGAAACTATTATAATACTGTACATTAACTACACTGGAATTAAAATCTAAAGAAAGCAAAAGAAAAAAAATAGATTTTTATTTTTATCCAAAACAACCATTTAGAAACTATAATAGAGATAATTCTATTTATAATATTACAGTAGCATATTTAACAAAAAATACAGAGTTTTATATGAAGAAAAATATACTTTACTGAGAGATATAGATGAACAGTGAAGAAATAGAAATTTATATTTGGTTTTGAAGGTTCAATATTATAAATATTTCAATGTTCCATTTTTTCCAAAGTGATATATATATTTAAAGCAATTTATTTCTAGGTATAAGTGGAATTATTTTTGAGCTTAACAGAATTATTATAGGATATATTGAGAAATGAAACTGGTGATTATACAAAAGAATAATAAGAATTTAGTTTTTCAAAAATCAATATGTAATGTAACACTATAGTAACTAAGTCAATGTGGTACTGGATTTGGTACTGAATGAAAAATCCAGAAACAGATTCAAATGAATGTAATAATTTATTATTTTATAGTTTTAGTTATTTAAAGTTTTTCTAAGTTAGAGAGAGAGGCAGAGGGGCAGAGGGAGAGAGAGAGACAGACAGTATCCCAAGCAGGCTACATGCTTAGTGGGGAGTCAGTCCAATGCAGGGCTGGATCCCATGACCCCAGGATCATGACCCGAGTTTAAGTCAAGTCACAGACTCAACTGACTGAGCCACCAGGTGCCCTTGAAAAAATTTTTTTATAGCTCTGACTTGAGACTCAGAGGGGAAGATGGTGGTGTAGGAAGACGCTGGTCTCACCTCGTCCTGCTCATTGCTTAGATTCCACCCACATCTGCCTAAATAACCCAGAAAACTGCCAGAAGACTAGCAGAACAGACTCTGCAGAGCCAAGCATAGACAAGTGGGACATGGAAGAGGGAAGAAAGGGTGGAGAGGCGGTGTGTGCTACACAGACTGGTGGGAGGGAGCCGGGGTGGTGGAGGGGCAGCCCACCTGGAAAGGCAGAGCCCCCAAAGTCTGGCTTGCAAAGGCAGAGGGGCCTGACTCTGTGAGTTCTGACAGCCAGCGGGACTTAACATCTGGAATATTAAAAGCCAACAGCTCTGCTCTCAGAGAGCGGGGATGGCAAGAGGACACCAGGTAGGTATCCCAGAAGACAGAGCTCAGCTTGGCGGGGAAGCAAAGGTGCTGGAAAGTGCCATTTCCCTCTCCCATTCCCCAGCTGAATTTCCAAAGGGAACCAGTTCCCATCACCGAACTTGCTGGCACCACGCAAATGCCCAACACTGTGCTTCTGGGGATCCATCCCTCCAACATTCTGCCTCCCTCCCTACATTCTGCAGTGCCCCTCCCACAGGGGACCACAGACACAAAGTGAGCTAAGCCTGCCCTTCCTGCCCCTGTGCACCTTATAGATCCACCTTGGTTAATCCACCAGATCCCATCAAAGCAGCACCACAAGCCTGGCAGTGTACAAGTAGCCCAGACAGGGGCCACACCACTCCACAGTGAGTCCTGTTCCTGGGAGAAAGGAAGATAAGGTACACACCAGTCTGACTGTGGCCCCAGCAATGGGCTAGGGGAAGATATCGGGTCTGACTGCAGCCCTGCCCACCAACACGAGTTACTCCGGACAGCACAGGGGAAGTGCCCTGCAGTTAGGAGCCACCCCAGGGACTACACAAAATGATGAAATGGAAGAACTCTCCTCAAAAGAAACTCCAGGAAGTAGTGACAGCTAACAAATTGATCAAAAACAATTTAAGCAATATAATGGAATAAGAATTTAGAACAATATTCATAAAATTCATCTCTGGGTTTGAAAAAAGCATAGAGGTCAGCAGAGAATCTATTGTTACAGAGATCAAGGGACTAAGAAATAGTCATGAGGAGCTAAAAAATGCTATAAATGAGGTGCAAAATAAAATGGAGGTGGCCATAGCACGGATTGAAGAGGCAGAGGAGAGAATAGGTGAATTAGAAGATAAAATTATGGAAAAAGAGGAAGCTGAGAAAGAAATAAATCCAAGAGTATGAGGGGAGAATTAGAGAATTAAGTGATGCAATCAAACAGGAAAATATCCATGTCATAGGAATTCCAGAAGAAGAAGAAGAGAGAGAGAAAGGGGCTGAAGGTGTACTTGAATAAATCATAGCTGAGAACTTCCTTGATCTGAGGAAGGAAAAAGGCATTGAAATCCTAGAGGCACAGAGAACTCCCTTCAGACATAACTTGAATCGATCTTCTGCACGACATATCATAGTGAAACTGGCAAAATACAAGAATAAAGAGAAAATTCTGAAAGAAGCTAGGGATAAACAGGCTCTAACTTACAAAGGTAGACACATAAGAGTAGTGGCAGACCGATCTACTGAAACTTGACAGGTCAGAAAGGAATGGCAGATTATCTTCAATGTGATGAACAGAAAAAATATGCAGCTGAGAATCCTTTATCCAGGAAGTCTGTCATTCAGAATAGAAGAAGAGATAAAGGTTTTCAAACAAACAAAAACTGAAGGAATTCATCACCACTAAACCAGCCCTACAAGAGATCCTAAGGGGGACTCTGAGTGGAATGTTGCAAGGACCACAAAGTACCAGAGACATCACTACAAGCATGAAACCTACAGATAACACAGAAACCCTAAAACCATACTGTTCAATAATACCACTGAATGTAAATGGACTAAATGCTCCAATCAAAAGACATAGGGTATCAGAATGGATAAAAAACAAGACTCATCTATTTGCTATCTACAAGAGACTCATTTCAGACCTGAGGACACCTTCAGATTGAAAGTGAGGGGATGGAGAACTATCTATCATGCTACTGGAAGTCAAAAGAAAGCTGGAGTAGCCATACTTATATCAGAGAAACTAGACTTTAAATTAAAGGTTGTAACAAGAGATGAAGAAAGGTATTATATAATAATTACAGGGACTATCCATTAGGAAGAGCTAACAATTATCAATGTCTATGCACCGAATACAGGAGCCCCCAAATATATAAAACAATCACAAACATAAGCAACCTTATTGATAAGAATGTGGTAATTGCAGGGGACTTTAATACCACACTTACAACAATGGATAAATCATCTGGACACAGGATCAATAAAGAAACATGGGTCCTGAATGATACACTGGATCAGATGGACTTGACAGATATATTTAGAACTCTGCATCCCAAAGCAACAGAATATACTTTCTTCTTGAATGCACATGGGACATTCTCCAAGATAGATCACATACTGGGTCACAAAACAGCCCTTGATAAGTATACAAGAATCGAGATCATACCATGCACACTTCAGACCACAATGCTATGAAGCTTGAAATCAACCACAGGAAAAAGTCTGGAAAACCTCCAAAAGCATGGAGGTTAAAGAACACCCTACTAAAGAATGAATGGGTGGGGCGCCTGGGTGGCGCAGTCGGTTAAGCGTCCGACTTCAGCCAGGTCACGATCTCGCAGTCCGTGAGTTTGAGCCCCGCGTCAGGCTCTGGGCTGATGGCTCGGAGCCTGGAGCCTGTTTCCGATTCTGTGTCTCCCTCTCTCTCTGCCCCTCCCCCGTTCATGCTCTGTCTCTCTCTGTCCCCAAAATAAAAAAAAAAAAAAACGTTGAAAAAAAAAAAAAGAATGAATGGGTCAACCAGGCAATTAGAGAAGAAATTAAAAAATATATGGAAACAAATGAAAATGAAAATACAACAATCCAAATGCTTTGGGATGCAGCGAAGGCAATCCTGAGAGGAAAATACATTGCAATCCAGGCCTATCTGAAGAAGCAAGAAAAATCCCAAATACAAAATCTAACAGAACACCTAAAGGAAATAGAAGCATAACAGCAAAGACACCCCAAACCCAGAAGAAGAAGAGAAATAATAAAGATCAGGGCAGAAATAAATAATATAGAATCTAAAAAAACAGTAGAGCAGATCAATGAAACCAAGAGTTGGTTTTTTGAAAAAATAAAGTTGAAGTCTAGCCAGACTTCTCAAAAAGAAAAGAGAGAGGACCCAAATAGATAAAATCACAAATGAAAATGGAATTATTACAACCAATCCCTCAGAAATACAAGAAATTGTCAGGGAATACTATGAAAAATTATATGCCAACAACCTGGACAACCTGGAAGAAATGTAGAAATTCCTATGCACCCATACACTTCCAAAACTCAAACAGGAAGAAATAGAAAACTTGAACAGACCCATAACCAGCGAAGAAATTGAATCAGTCATCAAAAATCTCCCCAAAAATAGGAGTCCAGGACCAGATGGCTTCCCTGGGGAATTCTACCACACATTTAAAGCAGAGATAATACCTATCCTTCCCAAGCTGTTCCAAAAAATATAAAGGGAAGGAAAACTTCCAGACTCACTGTATGAAGCCAGTATTACTTTGATTCTTAAACCAGACAGAGACCCGGCAAAAAAAAGAGAACTACAGGCCAATATCTCTGATGAATATGGACGCAAAAATTCTCAACAAGATACTAGCAAATCGTATTCAACAGCATACAAAAAGAATTATTCACCATGATCAAGTAGGATTTATTCCTGAGCTGCAGGGCTGGTTCAACATTTGCAAATCAATCAATGTGATACATCACATTGAAAAGACAAGACAAGACAAGACAAGACAAGACAAGACAAGAAAATAAAAGAAAAAAGAAAAGAGAAGAGAAAAGAAAAGAAAAAAGAAAAGAAAAGAAAAGAAAAGAAAAAAATCCATATGATCCTGTCAATCGATGCAGAAAAACCATTTGACAAAATTCAGGATTCTTTGTTAATAAAAAACCCTTGAGCAAGTCGGGATAGAAGGAACATACTTAAACATTATAAAAGCTATTTATGAAAATCCCACAGCTAATATCATCCTCAATGGGGAAAAACTGAGAGCTTTTTCCCTGAGATCAGGAACACTACAGGGATATCCACTCTCACCACTGTTGTTTAATATAGTGTTGGAAGTCCTAGCATCAGCAATCAGACAACAAAAGGAAATCAAAGGCATTAAAATTGGCAAATATGAAGTTAAGCTTTCACTTTTTGCAGATGACATGATATTATACATGGAAAACCTGACAGTCTGCTAGAACTGATACGTGAGTTCAGCAAAGTTGCAGGATACAAAATCAATGTACAGAAATCAGTTGCATTCTTATACATTAATAATGAAGCAACAGAAAGACAAATAAACCGATCCCATTCATAATTGCACCAAGAATCATAAAATACCTAGGAATAAACCTAACCAAAGATGTAAAAGATCTGCATGCTGAAACCTATAGAAAGCTTATGAAGGAAATTGAAGAAGATACAAAGAAATGGAAAAACATTCCGTGCTCATGGGTTGGAAGAATAAATATTGTTAAAATATCAATACTACCCAAAGCAATCTACACATTCAATGCAATCCCAATCAAAATTGCACCAGCATTCTTCTTGAAGCTAGAACAAGCAATCCTAAAATTTGTATGGAACCACAAAAGACCTCGAATAGCCAACGTAATATTGAAGAAGACCAAAGCGGGAAACATCACAATCCCAGACTTTAGCCATGCTTACAAAGCTGTAAGCATCAAGACAGCATGGTATAGGCACAAAAACAGACACATAGACCAATGGAATAGAATAGAGACTCCAGAATTGGACCCACAAAATTATGGCCAACTAATCTTTGACAAAGCAGGAAAGAATATCCGATGGAAAAAAGACAGTTTTTAGCAAATGTTGCTGGGAGAACTGGACAGCAACATGCAGAAGAATGAAATTAGATCACTTTCTTACACCATTCACAAAAACAAACTCAAAATGGATAAAGGACCTGAGTGTGAGACAGGAAACCATCAATACCCTAGAGGAGAAAGCTGGAAAGAAAACATCTCTGACCTCAGCTGCAGCAATTCCTTACTTGACACATCCCCAAAGGCAAGGGAATTAAAAGCAAAAATGAACTATTGGGACCTCATGAAGATAAAAAGCTTCTGCACTGCAAAGGAAACAATCAACAAAACTAATAGGCAACCAACGGAATGGGAAAAGATATTTGCAAATGACATATCAGATAAAGGGCTAGTATCCAAAATCTATAAAGAATTCACCAAACTCCACACCTGAAAAACAAATAATCCAGTAAAGAAATGGGCAGAAGACATGAATAGACACTTCTCTAAAGAAGACATCCGGATGGCCAACAGGCACATGAAAAGATGTTCAATGTCCCTCCTCATCAGGGAAATACAAATCAAAACCACACTGAGATACCACCTCCCACCAGTCAGAGTGACTAAAGTGAACAAATCAGGAGACTATAGATGCTGGAGAGGATGTGAAGAAACGGGAACCTCTTGCACTGTTAGTGGGAATGCAAACTGGTGCAGCTGCTCTGGAAAACAGTGTGGAGGTTCCTCAAAAAATTAAAAATAGACCTACCGTATGACCCAGCAATAGCACTGCTAGGAATTTACCCAAGGGATACAGGACTGCTGATGTATAGGGGCACATATACCCCAATGTTTTTAGCAGCACTTTCAACAATAGCCAAATTATAGAAAGAGCCTAATGTTCATCAACTGATGAATGGATAAAGAAATTGTGGTTTATATACACAATGGAGTACTACGTGGCAATGAGAAAGAATGAAATCTGGCCTTTTGTAGCAACGTGGATGGAACTGGAGAGTGTGATGCTAAGTAAAATAAGTCATACAGAGAAAGACAGATACCATATGTTTTCACTCTTATGTGGATCCTGAGAAACTTAACAGAAGACCATGGGGGAGGGGAAGGAAAAAAAATGTTAGGGAGAGAGCCAAAGCATAAGAGACTCTTAAAAACTGAGAACAAACTGAGGGTTGATGGGAGGTGGAAGTGGCGGAGGGTCGGTGATGGGCATTGAGGAGGGCACCTGTTGGGATGAGCACTGGGTGTTTATGGAAATCAATTTGACAATAAATTTCATATTAAAAAAATAAATAAAAAGAAAATTTTTCATACAAAGGTAAAATAGTCACAAAAAGTAAACCACTATGAAAAAATAATTCTCATGTATTCATGAGATACACCAAAATAAATTGTAGGTTGATTTAAGAATCAAAATTAATAAATGATGTATGAAGATCTTAGAAGAAATACTGGGTAGCAGTTATATGGTCTTGGCTAGAGCAAAGTTTTCTAAGCATTATGTTACTAACAAAGGAATATGTTAGTGTATTTGGCTACTATAAATTTAAAACTTTTATATGGTAAAAAATCATGAGATATAAAGAGAATTGCAATTCTTTAGAAAATGTTTTATATGAATATTTTTTACAAATATATGAAAATTATGAGTATCCCTTCCCCTACATAGACAAAGGACACAATTAGGCAGGTGGTAATTTAGAAACACAAAAGGGTAGTAAATGCCTATGGATATATTCAACTTCACTAGTTATCAAATAAATGAAAATTAAAATAATAGTGGGTAGAATTTTTTTTTATCTACCATTTCGGTAAAAATCTTAGGAACAGAAATGTCTAGTATTTGTGGATGTATGTTGAATTGAGTAATCTTTTATGTTATTTTATTATTATGAATTAATACTTTTCTGTAAGAAAATACACAGCAAAAGTTTGAGGATGACATAGGCCTTTCATTGAATCATTGCACTTATAAAAATTTATCATAAAGAAGAAAAGAGTGTAAAGTGGTTTTGTTCAAGTAAGTATAATATAAAAAATTTTGAGAGCAAAAATTTACCACTGTCCACTCCTAAAAAATATTGCTAAATAAAAATATACTATTAAACGTACTTTCATTAGCTATTCTAATTTAGATGTTTATTTATTGTCATTGAAACATATCTATAACATTATTTAATAGAAAACATATTGTATATGTATAGTAGAACCCAGTATAGATAAAAATTTTAAAAATACATATATGTATTAGTTATATTTAGAAACAATGAAAAAAGATATATCAAATGTTAACAGTGAGTTTTCTGTTTATGGTGAGATTATTTGTGAACTTTATTTTTGTTGATCTAAGTAACTAAAAAATTATTAAAAGTGGCATTTTTAAAGAAAAATTATATTCTAGAAAAAATTATTTTCCACATTTTCTTTTATTTGATATTATAGATATTAATTATCCTGGTTACAGTCTATCACATTTTATAATATATACCTTTTATTCTTTATTATGCCTCTATAATAATTAGAGCTTTAAAAAAATAATAGGTATTTAAAAAAAATAATAGCCTTCAAAGTGGAAGATGTTTTCACAGTTTTTAATTTTAATTATGGATTAAACTGTGTATTATAGCCATGGTTTAATTTAGCTTCCTCCAACTTAGCACAAATAAAGTTGAAAAATAATGTGGACGTGAATATAGTGAGATTATTGAAAGTTGTAATATTGTCAGAAAAATGTCACAAATAAATGCTTGATAAGTGGTTACTTTTTTACAAACAGGAAGCTGAAAGCGCTAAGCATCAACTTGACCGTTTCCTAAATCAAGAGAAAGAATTACTTAACAGTGAAGAGAAGACCAAGACAACAATGGAAATGGGTATTAGCAAAATAAAAGTTGAAGATTCAAAACATATACCATTGGAAAAAGAGACAAGGGAAGCATTAGTTACAGCTTCAGGTAGACAAAAGACAAATGCAAAAATCCAAGAACATTCACAGGTAAGGAATTTCCCAAAATAGAGGAAACAGTACAAGAAAGAAAAATGGTAATATGTGCTGTAAGAAGTTTGTCTTTTATATTTTTGTTTACTCCATTTGTATATGTTTTTTTTAAAAAATCCTGTGCCCTGTTTTTTTTGTTTGTTTGTTTTGGCTTGGACTTTTTGCCTTTTACATTTGGTTATTACAATTCATTATCTCGAATACAAATTTATAAATTAGATATGTATTAGTTTTGAATGATCATTTAATAAACACCTGTGATTTGAGAGCCAGAAAAAAATAGGAGTTCATAGACTAAAGAGAATTTGCTATAAGTTAATAAAATTAAATATAAATGCAAAACTATGGGGAAAAGCTCTCTTCACATTTATCTTTTTACTGAAGTACAGTTGACACACAATGTATTAGTTTCATGTATACAACATAATGATTTGTTAAGTAGATGTGTTATGCTTTGCTCACTGCAAGTACAGCTATTATCTGTGGAGAAAAAACTCTTGAAGAAGAATTTATTTTTGTTTCTGCTGTGTAGTGGATTCATAGTAGATCAATAGATTTATCAATATAATAGATTCAGAATAGATTCATGCCTTAGAAGAGTAAAACAGTCTACACAGAAGCAACTTTATTGGTAAATAATGGGAAGAGTTCAAGAAAAGAAAGCAAAGTTGTAGAGAAGACAATTTTGCTTGTCCTTGTTGTGGCAGTATAGCTATTGTCAGGTCTCATTTCTTTAATAGTATTTCATATTCTTTAGTGTTCTTCCTTGTTGTTTTCAAAATGAGAGTTTATGTGTATGTGTGCCAGAATCTCCCAGCTTATCACTCTGTGCCACTAGTGACAGAAACTTAAAATCTAAAAGGAGTGAAAGAAAAATATTTAGAACTCCTACCACTGAACATTAGATTACATACATAAAAGGCCTGTCATATTTACATCTTAATGACATATGTCAGAAGTAGTTCCTCTTTGTTTTCATACCTATTTTTAAAGCTGCTTATTGTAGTAGTAGTCTTTTTTAAAGCAGAGGTTAAGGTAAGACCTATTATCATTTCTATGTATCAGGATATAAACATATTTTTCTTAAAAAAAAATTTTTTTTAATTTATTTTTGAGACAGAGAGAGACAGCATGAATGGGGGAGGGGCAGAGAGAGAGGGAGACACAGAATCTGAAATAGGCTCCAGGCTCTGAGCTGTTAGCACAGAGCCTGATGCAGAGCTTGAACTCACGGACTGTGAGATCGTGACCTGAGCTGAAGTCAGATGCTTAACCGACTGAGCCACCCAGGCGCCCCAAAACATATTTTTCTATAAAACTCTTAGTTAATGGAGGATGATAATACTGTATAAGAATGTTAGCATAAAATGGGATAATGTTTATGAAATGCTTTTGTATATCATGAAGGACTATGTGAATGTTAGCCTTTATTATCATTTATTTCTGTCTAGTTATCTACATAAGCCATATGAAAACCCACGGTGGTATATTACTTAGTATATAGGCCAACTCTTGTCACATATAGGCAATGACTCACGTACAATAGAAACTTATTTTCTCATGTAAATACTTCTGGGAAGTTCAGGTGTGTTTGTGTTAGGGAGTCCTGCTCTACAGGTTGATTCAGGTATCCTGGTATATGGAGGTTTTGACATCTTACATTGGCTTGCTGGGCCATATTGGGCATAGACATCCAGCTACTAGAAAAGAAGATGAAAGACCAGACATGAGTCATTTTCACCGACCAGGCCGGAAGGGGGTACACATCATTTTCTCTCATAATTAATTTACCACATTTAATTGCAGGAGGGACTTAGAAATGTAGACTAGTAATGTGCCTTAAGAAAAGAAAATTAGTTTGTTGAACACCAGAAGTCTTTGCCACAGGTGGGTAAGGATAAAGCTAGCTAATCTCTGTATGAAAGAAACTGAGTTAGGTAAAATTCAGGCCTGGGATAAAATCTAGTATCCCCATTATGCTACAGGAAAACATGTTCTCTTCCCAAGAGGTAATCTATTAATAAAATCACACTCTTGAGGTTCTAGATTCCTACATTTTTGATCAAACACCTCGATAAGCATATTTTGGGCATGGATTCTCTTTTTTGTTTCTTTTTTTTTGTCTTAGACTTCATTTTTTTTCAATATATGAAATTTATTGTCAAATTGGTTTCCATACAACACCCAGTGCTCATCCCAAAAGGTGCCCTCCTCAATACCCATCACCCACCCTCCCTTCCCTCCCACCCTCCATCAACCCTCAGATTGTTCTCAGTTTTTAAGAGTCTCTTATGCTTTGGCTCTCTCACACTCTAAGCTCTTTTTTTTTTTTTCTCCTTCCCCTCCTCCATGGATTTCTGCTAAGTTTCTCAGGATCCACATAAGCGTGAAAACATATGGTATCTGTCTTTCTCTGTATGGCTTATTTCACTTAGCATCACACTCTCCAGTTCCATCCAGATTTGAGCATGGATTCTCAATATACTTTTACAAGTTATTTACTTTTTGAAAGTTTATTTGTTTATTTTGGTGGCGGGGGGGGAGTAGGACAGAGAAAGAGAGGAAGAGAGAGCAGGCTCTGTACTGTCATCACAGAGCCCAGTGCAGGGCTCCATCTCAGGAATGAACTGTGAGATCATGACTTGAGCCAAAACTAAGAGTTGGTTGCTTAACCAACTGAGCCATCCTGGTACCCCTACAAATTTTTTAAATTATAAAAAAGCACTATCATATTAGTATACTATGTGTTAGTATCACCATGTTAGTATACTATTGGCATTTGAAGTATAAATATTTCAAAAGAATATTAAAAAGATTGAACAATTATGTGATGGATATATTTAATTATGTAATGGATATGTTTAAATAGTTTTTATTTACTATAAATATAAAGCCCTCTTTGCTTTCATTTAGAAATATAATTTTTGTAGTAGTTCATCTTCTAAAATATTTCTTCCAATGCCAACTATGGTAATTTCTTAGCTTTTTTGACACCTTAATCTTACAAATTGTCATATTTCAAAACCTGCTTTGAATGATATTTTTCTGAATAATTTAATGTAAACATTTGATGTGCATATTTAGTGTATTTAAATTTAGTATTTTTATTACAGATCTCAATTTTCACAAATGGAAGCCCAGCTGACAAAAGGTAAAACATTTAAAAATATTTTTTAATCTTTGTCAGTTTATGTGCCTAAATGGCAAAATAGCCATTCTAAATTCAGTATCATAAAACTCATTGATTTATATCTTTGCTTACAATATTGTACTCTTTGAAACTAATGTCTAAACTGTAGATGTCAAAGATTGACAATTTTGGATACTGTGAAAATACAAATTTTTAAGTGAAAAATGTACACTAAGGACCAGATCTGATGTACAAAGCCATTTTCCCTCGTGCCCCCTGCCCCAACAACAATTAAATTTTCATATAGAAACTGAACATGACCCTTTTTAAAAAAATGATTTTTTGTGTAAGAACATTTTTTTTTATCTTGGGAAAAACACTTATGAGTGGGATTACTTACCTCATTCAGAATCATGACCTCTGTACATGAAACAACTAACTTAAAAATTTTTTTTGCATTTCATTTTTGCTTAATCATTCATTTTTGCATGCACATAAATAATTGAGTTGGTTGATGTATCCAATTAATCTTACAGTTTTCACTAGTGAGTGAGTCTGTTTGATTAATATGTTATGATTCACAGACCTATTCACAAACCAGTCAAGAAACAGAAATCCTGAACCACATAGATTAGTGAAACAGCAAATTCTGTCAATAAGTTAGGTAGCTATTCAATGAGAATAAACTATGTCAATATTTCTTTTCAGTCATTGACTTGAATTATTAATTTTGACCTTGGCTGCCATACAGAAAAGAAGAAAGTATTATCTAGTAGTGTGCATTTCTCTGCTTCATTACTATTTTTAATGTTTCTAGATTACAGACCCAGATGAATTAGCAAGAATTAGGTAATAAATTTAATGATTAATGGCCAGAAGTTTTGAAAAGGTCCAGTTTAATGTCTGAAGCGACTAAATTTTAAAAGTATTTTTTTGATATATCAGGAGAAGATTAGACATTTATTTGTTGCTTTATAAACTTATGGGTAGAGTTCTTGTCATTTATTACTTCACATTATGATTATATATGGTCAGTATTATGACTATGTGATAAGATATAAGAAAAATTATTAATAATTGTCTTCAACTTTAATTGGAACTTAACCAGCTTATGAACTGTAGGAATAGAAACAAATAAAGCATGATACTCTTATATTCATGTTAAGATTATGGTAGAGTATGGCATACTACTGTAGTTTTTCTGTGGACACATGGTGAAGTATAGGATTTGAAAATGTTGGAAAGCTAATAATTTGTCACCCTGAAGAACATGAAGTGATAACTTTTCATATAAGTTTTTTTTTTAATATTGAATGCTTAGTTGCTGTTGCTGAATTTGAGAGACTATACATTTGGTGAATCTCAGAATGTAGAAATATTGGCTTAAATGAAATTATTTTAAATAGAATTTCTACTTTCTATGAAGGCATAGTAAAGGCAGTCTCAGATACTGTGTATGAGCTTTTGGAAAAATCTTGAAGAAGGGTTATGATAGTGTTACTTTGAGTTACTACTCTGGCCAGCCCAGACTTATTGGCCAATAAGTCACAATTAAGAGTAATATGAAGTGGAAGAATGAAAGAAGGGTTGTATGGGGAATAGTGGACTGAGGATGATAGGGAATATAGGACATTAAGAACAGAAAAAGGTCATAGAATGAATATCAAAAAATTCCTCTTAAATGGCTTTTTCCCTTATTAATGTTAATTCATACAGTATTCCCTAACTTCAGGAGGAAGATTATTTCCATTAAATTTAGTTCAAACAGGGAAATGTGGACTGAGTGTCCATGCTGTGCAAAGCACTGAGCTAGGTATTATGTATATATATAATACAAAGATGACAACTGTATCATCTTTGCCCTCAATGCATTAATATTCTAGTAAGACAGACAAGACATGTACATAAATAAGTACATTATAATGCAGAAGATGCCTTCAATAAAAAGTTACCAAGAGATGCACCAAAAAGAAGGAAAAGTTGTTTCTGGCTGTATTGAGAGTAACAGCATTTAGTTTAAGAAAGATAGCTGGGTTAGATTTTGACAGGGAAATATGAAGAAAAGGTGTTATGCGTGGACTGAACAGTTGAAGCAAAGACAAGGGTGTTTAGAATCTATATAGTGTGCCAGGGAGAGACCAGTAATTTTTTTTTTAAGTTTAAACTGAGTAGAAAATGGGAGATAGGAC
This sequence comes from Panthera uncia, assembly GCF_023721935.1. NCBI lineage: Eukaryota > Metazoa > Chordata > Mammalia > Carnivora > Felidae > Panthera > Panthera uncia. The sequence continues at coordinate 28,816,643 of NC_064809.1, forward strand.
ATGAAATAGGTTGCTTTAGCTTGATAGGTTTTATAGCATTTCCCTTAACAGCTGTAGGTTGAATATTGCTAAATATAATAAAAATTCAAACTGTTAAGCCCATGACATAATATTATTCATCAAACTTCATTTTGGGTTACTTCTTAGATCCTAATAGAATTTCTGAAATTCTTTGGAAAAGTCTCCCAAACCTTCAGAGAGTGGATGGGAGTGAAGCAAGGAGATCCCACCTGAACAGACATATGGTATTGATTACAATAAAGTACATTTTTTTTTTTTGCGCTTTATAGCATTGAGCACTTTATTTTGGTTTAGGGAATGAGTTAATGGCAAATATTTAATCAACACAATAGATGTTAGTAATTATGTTTCATATCATATGTGGTGTTAGCTTTTCTTAAATGTTTTATGGCGTTGAAATTTACACTTTTTGGATATGAAAATGTTAACTATTTCTTGGTGTTTTATTTTTAAGAGTTACACATCCAACTTTTTTCTAAATGTTTTTTTACAACTTTCTTCCCCAATACTAATTAAATTTATTAAACACGAAAACATAAATACAAAAGTGAAAGGGTATTAATATGTGTCCATTTTTTCCTTCATAGATTAGATGAGTAGCTATTAAATTTACTCATTCATTTATTCACTAAACTTAATCATTCAACAAATATTTTTGTCACCTTCGTATGTCAGGTACTCTTTTGAACATTGGATTTTACTGATAAATAACACAAATAAGCTCTCTTCTCTTGTGATGTTTACATTATAGTGGGAAAGAGAGGCAATAAACAAGTGGAAATACATAAACAAGATAACTTTAAAGAATAATAAATGAAGATAATAAAACTCCCTTTCTGATAGAGTCACAGGGGAGGATAATTTAGATTGGGTGATCAAGGAAGGTATTATGTATCAAGAAAATAGATTATCTAATTAAGAAATAAATATTTTGCCCCTTTCCAATTTTTACCAGAATAAACTAAAAATAGAGACTTACCTTTTTAAAAACTCTAAAGGAGACTTTATAATTTCCTCAGTTAATGGTTGTGCAAGAAACATATTACTAGTGGCCCCAATTGTAGGTGTAAGGTAGATTTTATAGAGGAAATCTTACAAACGAAGAAATAGTGAGGGGTACAATATCTCCTAAACTATCATTATTCCCTGGAAAAGCACATTGAATTCTCCATAGGAAGTGCTCCTGAGAGGGATTTCCTCCTCACATAACACTACAAAACTATAGAGGAGTTGGGAGGGGATAGAGAACATCTAGTCAATCATGTTACAGTGCTTAGGGCTGCTTAGGGCAATGGTCTTGTTAGAAAAAGGTAACTCCTGGAGGAGTAAGCATTTGTATATTAACATAACTGGTATCAGTGAGAGTTGTTTTTCCATTCAACAGTCCTGGTGAGCCAGTTCTGCCAAACAACCAAAAGGGAGAATGGAGAGAGCCGCCAGGGCCATCCCCTAACAGAGATTTGTCTTCCCTCTGTCCGCTTCTTGGTCTTGGGGTCTTACTAATACGTCTTTTCATTAGGTCTGGCTGACACCGGGTTCTTATAACGATTTCCACAGTATTGCTTGGGAGAAAGATGCCAGTAAGGTCCACGGTGGGTTAGGTTTGGGTGCAAAACCAGCATGGATGCATAAACACATACATGCACTCATGTGTACACACATACACACACACACACACAAACACACAGAGTCATTATAAGCTTTACTTCCTGAATGGTCAAAAATGGCCCTTTTGGAATATCTATATAATATCTGCAGTAAGAGAGAAATTTATTCATTATCTCCCTTGATATCCCCTCTCCAACCATTTCCCAAGGTCAGGTATGTTCACACCTGACAAATTGAGATCTGTTATTCCTTCCTAGAGATGAGGTTGTCATTGTTATGCAATGATAAATTCAGCAGGGACCCCAAAGTTACTATTTTCCCTCAGAAGTCACCTGCAGGGTTAAAAGAGGATGCTTGCAGAAGAATATGATGCAAACACAATGTCCATCTTTTAAATGAACAGTGTGCTTTGTCCATTCCACTGAGATCATAGCAGGGAGTGAAAAAAAGAAGGGGAATATATTATTTATCTTGAAACAACATTTTCTTTCACTCTTTATTTCCAAAGTGCAGTGGAGTTCAACCATTGCAGAGAGGCCCTTACAGGGTATGGCAGCCTATAACTTGTAAACAACAAGGGGAAGCTGGATTGATAAGTGCTACAGAGGTTGTTTTTAAAGAAAGTGACTTAGATGGCAAATAGAATGGAGTTGATGGGCAACAGTGGCTTTTCTGTCTTCTAGATAAATTCCCTATTAAACATCTTATTCCTTCATGGCAGTATAGATTTGAAGATGGCCCCAAGTCCATAGTAGACATGATGGTCATACATTCTTGATTGGCTTTTTCATTTCAGATATTTTCCTTTAGATTTAGTTCCTTCTCATGGGCAATGTACACATAAAAAATAAGGATTGGGTTTGTTACTTAAGTTGTTCTACTTATTTCCTTGTGTAGGGAACGTCTCAGGGAAAATGTAGGGAAAGTATGTGTATTTAATAGTTTTGTCCTGGGTGGCCTAATGACCTGACCCATGCAACTAGACCATTAGCAATGAAAGTATAATTCAATCTAAGAGTGTACTCTGTGGCTATGAACAATGCCTGAAATTCACCTAGTTTTGAAGAATGTACAATTCCATGGGATTTTAACAACTTACCATTATTGTGGTGGACAAATGCAGCACTTCATTAGATTTTAAGATCTTTGAGAGAGGCTGTTGGATCAGTGAATCGTTTTCTTGTCTGGTGGCAAATCTTGTAAGCAGAGGTCTAAGTCAGTGATTTGGTTAAAACAGCAGGGGAGTATCTCTGTGTCTAGTGAATGTGTGGACATATTTTGTTAATTTGGCCAAGGTCTTAAGGACTAGGATTGGCCCTTGATTGAATGTGCTAAGTCAGTTGCCTTTTTAATAGAATTTTCCCAGACTTGTACCACCTTATGAGATTTTAGAGAAGATCCATCATGGAATAGGAATGTTTGGTTGAAAAGTGAGAAAATGTGCCACATTAAGGCCCAGTAATAGGCCAAAGGCATGTGATATTTAGCAGTGGGAAGAAGTAATTGAGTTCAGAGATCCAGGAGCTGACAAATAATTTGAAGTATTGTTGCCAAAAGCTCCAGTCAGTAAAAGTTAGCTTACATCATGTATCTGTAATCCCATGAGTCTGAAGAATATGGCAGATATAAAGTTAAAACTTGTTTTTGTGATGCCTGAAACTCTTCCATAACTTCTTAATGTGGGAGCTTCCATTTAAAATTAGTTACTGTGATACAGATACTTTGAAGAGTTACTACGTGTAGAATGTGATGTGATCAGTACCCAAAGAAGAAAGTCCTTTGTGGCTGGGGGCTGCAGGGCCAATAAATTCGTCTTCTTGCTACTGTCCAAATAATGATCCCCTCCCCAAAATTCATTTGAATGACAGGACCTGGATTGTGTTTTCATTTAGAATTATCTTTAATCAGATATGCCTAGAAAACAAGCAGTACTTCTTTAGTGTTGGGCCACTGTCCTCTATGTAATAGAATGTCTTGAAATTGCTACCAGTTAGCATTGTGCTAGTTTTACTCCATCTATTAAAAATGTATGTCAGGAATTCAAATATTCCCAAGAAGGAATAGTAAAGGTATGTTGCATGTTTTGCTACAACATGTATCTGTAGTGGTGGCAATGTATTCAGTAGCTGGTGTAATGACAAAGACTTGAGTAGGGGGTACAGTTGTTTTTTTCATTGTTGAAGCTTCAATAGTCAACTATGGTGCCCAATGTTTTTTTAACCAGACATATTGGCATTCCATAGCATCCCTGCATGCATCAAATTTTGTTTTGAGAGTAATTTATGCTTACTTTTTTTATATGGAATATTATTGAATGGTAGGTTTGCACAGTTCATCCCAAGTTCAGGTATTTGACCCATAGGGTAGTTGTCCAAACAGCATGGCTGTGTATCTATTCTCGGTTTAGTATTTCAGAACTTCCATGTCAGTTATATAATCTAAGAGAAGCAGCAAAATTGTTTGTAATATACAGTACAAAAATAGTAGCCCTGTGTGTCAGGGGTTCCTAAGACCATTCCCATCAGGGGAAGAACTCATAGGACTCAATCTAGAGTCATTATCATGGCTATAATTTGTTATAGCAAAAGGTTGCAAAGCAAAATCAGTAAAGGAAAATGTTTCATGAGAGAAAATTTGGAGTAAACCAGGTGCAAACTTCCAAGAGGCCTCTTCCAGCAGAGTCACACAGGATGCTCCTAATTCTTTTAGCAATGAATTATGGCAATACATATGAAATGTCAAGCTCATTAGAGACTCGGTGCCCAGGGTTTTTATTGAGACTAATCATGTAGCACCCTCCACCTGCCAGTTACTAAAATTCCAGGCTATCAGAGGGAAAGCAGGTACTCTCATGAATCACAGTATTTGTACAAACAGGTCTGACACAGTGAGCCACTCTTATCAGTTCTTGGAATTGTAGGAACCCTCACCAAATCCAAGTTCCTAAACGCTGGCCAAGACAACCTTGAAATCAGGTAATTCTAAGTAGTCTTAATCCTGCTGGGCTCACTCTTTTTTGTGTGCAGTACACCCCTGTAGCCAACACATTTTTACAGTAAAATTGTTATCAGTGAGTTCCCATCCTCTAGGGTGAGACAAACCTGTATTATTAGTCTCAGTTATAACCTTTAGGAGTCCTGGCCTCTGTTAGTAAAACAAATCCCATCTTAGAATGCCAAGTGGCATTTTCTATATTGATCTTTTCTTCACCTTACCTATAGCACTAATTCAGGAACTGTCCAACTCTGGCCAGTAAGTTGAAGCTGACAGAAAGAAAGAAGGCTTTCTAGGACTGAGACTTTATCATGACAGTCAGGGCACACATAAAAGAAATATAAAATCCCAGACACATGGTACCTCTGGAAACAAAGACTTGATAATTGTTAGAGCACCCCAAATGCACTTACATTAGTTTAGGCAGTAGAGGTGAACAGGGCCCCCAGGTGGCCTCCCACCTTAGGATTGATTTAGTTGAGTCCTTCTGTTTTAAAAGGACTGCTCAAAAGCAGTCAGTTCCAAACACTCTTTCTTGTGAATGACACCAGTTAATCTACCTAGAAGGTGTACATGACACTTGAAGCTGTTCTGCATGGGAAGTGCAGAATTTGGGCCACCCCCTGCTATCTCATAATCAGCAGTGTCAAGTGTGATCTTAGGTCTCAGCAGTCAGTTTGAATTCAGAGTGCTCTCAGCACTGTGGAAAGGTAGCACAGGGCATTTTCCTTCAGAAAGAGGGGAAAACTTCTGAAATAGTTCTGAAAAACAAAGGTTATTAGTACCCTCCCCCTCTCTAGTGCCTCCTAAGGTGCTGGGGTTTTGTTTTTTGTCAGGTGTTACAAAAATCAGTGTTTTCATTTAGTAATCAAAACTTCACATTTTTTCCCAAATCATGTTCTACTTTCATCCATATTTTTTGATAAGGAGAGTTGTATTCAAGAAGGACAAAAGCATTTTTTCAGAAAAGCATTTTTGTGTGTGCTAACCAGAAAGATACAACATGTTTGGAAATTAGGGCAAATTCTGAATTTTCAAAAATTTCAAAATGGATTTGCCATAACCTCCCATCTCTGATGTTCTGATCACTTATCCAGTGAGCAGCCTAGAAAAAACAATCAATCCCTCGGTGTTAACAACTGTTTTAATAGTCAAACCAACTTACTAAGGTGTGTATACCACAGGTGAGGAGACAGGTGAGAGAAGTGGAGTAAGAGTATCAGTCCATTGTTGCAAATTGACTCTTGACTAATCTAGCAAGTCAAACACAATAATCAACATTGATAGAGGGAGGTGACAGTTTGATCTATTAAGAGCATGCAGTGGCCACAGTCCTTTGAGATGTACCTCTCCCAACTTGCAACTTTCAGCAGGGAAAGTGAGGGAGGCAGTTAGTCTCTGTACACAGAGTAGATAAGCAGCTGAATTTAAGATGGTTTCATCAGAGAACAAGATCTTTTCTGTGGATATTTGTATGTGATCCAGATGGTCCAGTCTACACACATGATGTTTTGAGAGTTTAGGAACTCAAAAGACAGGTGTCCTAAATCTGTAAGTGTCCCAGAGTCTGATTAAGCCCATGTCTGCTTTTCATTCTTTAGAACAACCCATGCTGAGGCTGGAACAGCCTATAGCAGACAGTATCAGGTTTCAGGTCCAGGCAATCAGGATCTTCAAATTAGCTTTTTTTCTTTAATTAATTTTTATTTTTATTAGTAGCAAAGCTGAGATGCTATAGAGACAGAGAGCCCTATTACAAGTCCAAATGGCAATCAAGGCATTACCAAACCTTCCTTGTCAGTCTTACAACCCAAACTGACTCACTCAAAAATATGCACATCAGGTCAGAAAATTATCATGCTTTAAGAGTCAAATGTCTGATTTTACAAGACCCTATTGGCAACCAGAAGCTTCCATTTAAAACTCCAAAAGTGTATTTTCATTTAGGGATTGCCTCTCTTGCCCCTGTTGCCTTTCCTTTTCCAGAGCTTTCAATTGGCAAAAATCATGAATTATGGAATATTAACCTATTTTCAATATCTAAAGAATTTAAATTCCAAGCTACCCTTGGCAACAGAATTTCATTAGTACATTTTCTTTGCAGATTTCCCTCATCAGGATGATTCTTCTAGCATTTATGAAATTAAAAAATATAGCATTTCACATCAATTTTTATCATATACCAATGCAGTAGTTACAAAATACAAAGCCATTAAAATATTCTCCTTTTGGGGGGCATCTGGGTGGCTCATTCGGTTAAGCATCTGACTCTTGATTTCAGCTCAGGTCATGATCTCACATGATCTCAGGTCATGAGTCCAAGTCCCCCCCCCCCCCCAATCAGGCTCTGCCCTGACAGCACGAAGTCTGCTTGGGATTCTCTGTCCCCCTCTATCTCTCTCTCTGCCCCTCCCCCACTCTCTCTCTCTCTCTCTCAAAAATAAATACATAAACATTTAAAAATATTGTCCTTTTTACTCATTTCAAATGTATACTAGCAATACATTTAGCATTTACAGGGCTAACATTAGAGATCTAAGCTGGAATGCAAGGGGAAGGGCATAATGCTACAGCACTAACAGGGTTGGGTTGAAGAAAAGACTAGAGACCCCCCCCCACCCCACCCCAACCCTATCCCCCACCTCCACTTTTTTCCCCTTTGGTCTTTTTAAAGCTTTGCTTCAGCACTAGGAGCTGATTTAAACTTTTTCTCTTCCATCTGAAGGAAAAAGTGACTACAAACTGGTTTTTACAGCCCTTGGCATATCCAAAGCCCACCTTTGAGTATGTTTAGGCCCTTTATCCTCCCACTTGGTGGAGAGAACAAACACCAAAGACTTCACCCAGGCTACATCTTTTCCCTTAATTTCACCAGAAAAGTAGCCAGGGGGTCCAGCAAGCCAATTCTTCTGGAGTTGGATGTATTATTTTCAAATTCTACAGGTAAACTTTTACCTCTCAGCTGCTACTTCATACTATAGATGACTTCATAGCCACCTAAAATTAATCATATTCCATCCCAACCTTTCATAATTTCTTTTCCCAAACAATGCTTTCTTCGTATTTTAGTGCATCTGCAGGCCATTCTAGTGAATACCACTCCTAATACCAACTGTGTTGGGCCTCTACAAGACCATCCCTAGGTACAGTGATTTACTAGGGGGACTTACATGGCTCAGCAGATAGTCATTATCATGATATTATAGCAAAAGGATACAAAGAAAAATCATCAAAGGCGAAAAGTATATGGGGCTTTTAAATGCAGACAACAAACTGAGGATGGAAGGGAATGGGGTTGGGAAGGGGAGTGGGGAAAGTGGGTGATGGGCATTGAGGAGGGTACTTGTTGGGATGAGCACTGGATGTTTTATGTAAGTGATGAATCACGAAGCCAAGAGCACACTGTATACACTGTATGTTAGCTAACGACAATAAATTATCTATATATATTTTACTATATTATTTATATATAACATAAATATATTTATATATAAAATATAATATTTGAATATTATATTTAAATATATATAAATATGTATGTATAAAAGGTATATGGGGCAAAGTTTGGAAGATACCAGGTATAAGCATCCAAAAGTCGTCTCTTAGTGGAGTCACATAGGACATGCTTGATTACTCCAGCAACAAATTGTGACACATGAATTGTTGTCTACCAGGTAAGCTCATTAGAGACTCAGTACCCAGGTTTTTTTTACTGGTAGCTTGCCATATAGATACCCTGTGCCTACAATATACTAGAAATACATACTCCCAGAAGGAAAGCAGGTGTTCAGGATAAAGCACACTGTTTTGTACAGTTTTGGCACAGTGAGCCACTCTTATCAGTACTGGGAATAGTGGGAACCCCGGCAGCTTCCTAGATGCCAGCCATGAGCCAGTCTTATAAATAGGCCTATTTAAGGATAAAAGTCTCAGCCCTGCTATGTTAATTCCTTTCTACACAACATGTAAGATTCAGTACATAGCCAGTTTAGGAATGCTTGAGTCTCACTCTCTGGAGAGCCAGAAAGGTCAGGGCACCATCTCAGTTTGTCCTATATCTGTTAACTGTTCATTCCAAATTTTGTATCAGCCTGATAGTTTTTCTCCCTTCAGTTTCAAGAGAGGCCAACAACAAAGTAGCTTATCCATCCAATTTTTGTAAGTCCCTTTCAGGCTTTAGTATTGGCCTGTTAACTTTCAGTATTGGCTTTGCTGACCTAGCCTCTTTGATTTTACCTTAGTAAATAAGGTGCTGTAGCCACCTACTTCTAAGTTTATTGCTCCAGATTTTTCTTTTATAGCAAATTGGCTCCAGGATTTCTAAGAAATCTTCCCCCATTTCTGGGCTTCAGTAGTCTATGGACTATGTGGCTGTCCTACCTACTTCAAGGTTATGGTGTCCCATATCTCTGTGGCTATGCGGGCTCTAGCCATTATAGTTTGGCAAAGTAATTTTCCTCTCTGAGGCTTTAGTGACTATATATAATATGGCCACTGAGATATTGGCCATTCTAACTCAACAGTTTGATGTAAAGCTTCCAGTGAGTTTATTTCCCACCTCAGTGGTGGCCAATCAAACTATTTCTGTTTTCAAAAGCTATAATATCCAGATAAGTCATATACAACTTAGTACACAATGTATGTTTTTACAATATAATAGTATTTATCAGAAAAAAAAAACTTTACAAGCAGAGTAGAAGCAGAATACATGCAATATTCCAAACTCATTTTTCACAAGGAATGTTTGGGCTAGAGATAACTTGACAGATAAGAGTACTCTAGGGAAAGGATCCTATTCACATTCTAGTTTATATATTTATAGAGAAGTTGGGAGGGGTGCAGAGAAAAATAGATGATTCTGTAACTATGAAACTCCCTGAGGAAGGGAAAGTAGACATGTCAATAAAAGAGCATCTGGAGGGAGTTCACCGTCCAACATTATAGGTATCAGTGAAAGATTTTGAGAATCTCTGCCAAGTTACCAACTAGGGAAAGGGAAATATCTACCAGGGCCATGCAAAAGAAAATATGTTTATCATCCTTATTAGCCAACCATTTGTTTTTTCTAGTGTTAGAATAGTTTCCCTTTTTTGTTTCATATAATTTCCTTATTTTATAGTTTAAGTCCTATTTTTAATTATTTCAGTATTAACAATAGTTGTTATTTGTAGCTAGTCAACATTTTCAGTGTAAGGTATATTTACGCATTTACAAACTATTTCTAAATAGTCCACCAGCCTTATTTTCTCCAGGTGAAATAATTCTAGTATCTTAACATTTAATTTTTCCAGGTTTTTAGTTATTTGTTTTTACTGAATCTTTTCTAATTTTTGAGTTCCTTTCTAGTTCCTTCTAGCTGAAACTAATTACAATGAAGAATTTGACCAATGATAATTATAATTTTTTATAAAAATTTGATAATTTTTGAATGTTAATTTTACATTTGCTATATTGAAATTTTCCTATAAAGTTAATTTTTAGAATCATTTAAGATTGTACTATATACTTTGAATCCTAGATCTTTTGTTTTCCTTGTATATAGGAATGCATTCCACATCTTCTGTTATTGCAGATAAAAATATCAAATGCATCCTCCTCTATATTTCCATTGATAATTAAAAGTTCAGTGTATATATCAATACTTACAAGAGAATTTTTTTTCCTAAGGAAGAAGGGAAATGCCTTGGGGATTGTGTTGACAGTTTAGAAAATGGATGGAGTTAATAAGGAAAGCTGAAAAAAAGAAGGACTTGGAACAGAAACAGACAAAATATCTTACTTGGGCAGTAATTCAATGGAAATCTTTAATTTTGCCTGGATGACAATGTGTTAAAAGGGTGTCTATGATGATATGCATAACAGATTATGATTTTATACATCTATTTGCTTGGTGAGAAAAGGATGCAATGCTCAGATCTTCAGAATTAACAGATGCTTTAGCAAGCAAGAGGAGATTTATTCTTTTTTTTAAATGTTTATTTATTTTGAGAGAGAGAAAGAGAGAGGGAAAGCAGGGAAGGGGCAAAGAGAGAGAGACAGAATCTGAAGCAGGCTCCCTGCTGTCAGTGCAGAGCCGGATGTGGGGCTCAATCTCACGAATCGTGAGATCGTGACCTAAGCCAAAATCAAGAGTCAAACGTTCAACTGACTGAGCCACCCAGGTGCCCCAAGAGATTTATTCTTTATATTACTTCAGTAATGTTGAAGACTGTAATGCAGAATACTGTCAACCTGCTTACATCATATCTGTTGAAATACGTGCTCATACATATACTATTATATTGTAGTGTTTTATCATGGAGTGATAATAACTAGAAAGAATCTTAATTAAAAGTGGACAACAAATTATGCAAATTTAGCAAGACATAACATATATTTTTTTGATAATTTACCAAAGAACAGGGATAGGGCAAATCATTATTATATTCTATGTGAATATAGGCTGCCTTCCATAGACTATCCTCTTCCTCCTTTCTTCTCCTCTTCTTTTCCCCTCCTCCTCCTCCTCCTCTTCCTCCTCTTCTTCCCTTTCCTCTTCTTTTCTTTTATAATCCAAACAAACATCAGGGGTTGAAGGTATGCCTGTCTCCACTTCTTAGAGCTATCTGTTTGGCTGATGTGAGCTTGAACACAGTACTGCTTACATGCCTTTATAGTATTTTTCATTCTTGTTTCCCCTCAGCAGAATTATTATGGTGTTATTCAATAGTTCTTTATGATTTTGGGAGCCAGTATAAGTGGGGAATGCTTGTATGTGGAAGTATGGTTATAAATAAACTTTGTATTATATTCTTTGTATTGTATTTAAGGCCTTGTTCTTGAGATTGCCACACTTTGTCTCTATTGTTATAATAGGATCATTTATCTGTGTAGAATCAAGTGACTAATGATATCCCCTAATAAACATTTCAAAATCTTTAAAAATATTTTGCTTTCTGCTTATAGCTGTGTGGTAATATTAGTGACAGGAGTGGTGATTTGTGTATAGCTTCAGTATGTTTGTAAAACATCAATTTATATCATGTACTTGAACAATTGTTATGCTTCAGTGGCCTAATGACAACAGTCCTATAGGACATATCTTCAAAAATAGTTTCCAGAAGAGTGTTAGACTATTTTCTAACCAGTCATTTAAAATGAAATACCTAATAAAAGTATTAAATCATGTTTGAGTTTGAGATATCACCCTTAATTTAGGACAGGCAGCCACCTATTCTCTTTACTTCAGTATTGGAATTCATTTTATAACACACTCACAAAAAAAAAAATGAAAAAAAAATAACAAAAATCTGTTTGTCAGATTATATTTCTTTAAAAAACGTTTTTTAATGTTTATTTATTTTTGAGACAGAGAGAGACAGCATGAGTGGGCGAGGGTCAGACAGAGAGAGGGAGACACAGAATCTGAAGCAGGCTCCAGGCTCTGAGCTGTCATCATAGAGCCCAGTGCGGAGCTCAAACTTACGGACCATGAGATCATGACCTGAGCCGAAGTCAGCTGCTTAACTGACTGAGCCACACAGGCGCCCCTATTATATTTCTTTTTAATCATTAATTATCTTACCGTTTTGGTCTCAGAATTGTCCTCCATACCTGTCTTTTTTATAATCCAAACTCTGGTGTTTGAAATTCATCCTAAGTGAAAGATTAAGATGGGCAGCAATAGTTAACATTGTAAAGTTTTACATCTGTGTGACTAAAATTTAAATTATTTTTAGACATTGCAATGCATCTTAGGCAAATCATATTAACTGGAGTAATAGCTGTATAAAATGAAGAGACATCAAACTCTGTTGTATTTGGTAGGGATAGAAAAGCTATGTTAAATTCTATAGAACACAGGTAGTTTGACCATTGAAATTATCATCTAACCTGGAAAGCTAGGGCAGGCATAAAGTGAGACTGTACAGGCAAACGATGGCATATGGTTACCCTAGTTCTGGAATCTTAATAAGCTGATCCTGACAAATGGTGAAGAATAAATGATTATTACCTGGAAGAAAACTAACTCAGAGCTTGGAAATGGACTCTTGTGGAAGACAGTGATCTTTTAATATTAAAACTGCTATAGAGAAATTTTTATTTTTATTTTCATTCTGAAATGAAATTGTGGAAAAACAACTTTGAAATAAATGTACTTAAGGGCATCCTCCAAAATGTCTTGTGCTCAACTTTGACCAAATATTTTTTGTTCTGTGGCCTGTTATGACCTCGAATAGCTCTTATGTTAAGTATTTTAAGTGTAACTTCTATTTTAAATCCCAGAAAATATATTACCTTCAACTAGCTATCTAGCAGCAACTTCATATTTGCATTACTATTAATTAATTATTAGGATTGCTTATTTAATATTCATATAGATTATGAAAATGATTCTTCAATTACAAATAAAAAATGTTCTTCACATTATCTAATACCAGATGTTTTGTAATTCTAAAGCTCAGAGAAGAAAAGAGCTAGCTCTGCTATTTCAGATCTTTCACAGATCCTAAATTCTCAAGATGGGTCAGACTTTGTAAGGAGTTCAAATGAAGTTTCAGCTGATAAAGACCTATCCCATATACCTCCATTAAAGACCCATGATAAATCATTAACAAGATTACTATCAAAGAGATAGAAGATTTACTGTCTGTCAGTACATCACTTCAAGGGAAGGAAACAGTGACAGAATCATTCATTTAACCCCCTGTGACTAAAAGGAAGCCGATGGGTAGTGACATATCAAAGGTAAGATGATTTGAAAGGTACAATGATTTGAAAGCTGTTTACTTTGAATTGCTAGACTCCTTTAATATTTTAAGTAAATGTTAATTAAAACTCATTAATATGTTCTTATTTAAAGGGAATAAAAAGTATGCATTTTTAACCCAATCTGTTTTATATTTAGGATGTTTAATATTTGAGAATCATAGTAATATTTTAACAAAAAATTCTAAGGTGTGTCGATAAAGAAGTTGTGGCTTAGAGTTAAAATGATAAAAGATATACAATTCCTAACTGAGACAGGGAAATTTTCATTTCAGGTTCATCTAGAAAAAATATTTTTATACAATAAGGTAATTGTGAAAGCATAGTTATTTTGAAATGATTTTATATACCTTAAACAAGCCCTAGAACATTATTAGACTTGCTTTTGTTAAAACAGTATTTGATTAGGAAAATCTTAGAGCAAAAATCCTGGGTAGAAATGATAAAAAGGGTTATTTATATATATTCAATATGAATTTATTTACAGTATATTTTTATCATAGAAATTATTAGAGTGGCCTTAAAAATAATTTCATAAGCCAGTTGAGTTAGTCTAGAGATTGAATCAGACTAAAATATAAATCTAAACTAGAATCATGATCATTATTAACATGATTTATTTGGAATTATTTATGAGGAGAATCACAATATAGTTTGGGTTCCCTCCACACACATGTTCTCAAATGCTTTCAGATCCATTAATGTTCTCATGTTTTTTATGTTTACATTCAGGATATAAAAGTAAAACATTGCTGCAATAACATTGTAGATATGCGTAAAAATTGTTGCTCTGGAAGATGGTAATCAGAGTTCCAAGATATATGATTTGAAATCACTTATTATAACTTTTATTATTAAGGTTGCTGTTGTAGAAGAGAAATTATAAAGTAAGACTGAAAAACAAACTTACCAAGAAATGAGAATTTCAAGGTAAAAAGATTTTCTGTTTTGTGAGTTTTTTATTGTGTTTCCCATGATATAATTACAAATAAATGGAGGGACATTTTTAAATATAGAACATTATTAAATATAGAAATAACTCCTTGGAGAGTCATCACATAATACATAAATAAATTGACCAATCTGTAAAAATTAATTTGGTGAGTTAACATTATATTACTCAAAGAGTTTATTTCAACTAAGATCTATGTAAAAGAGAAGTGATAGCTTTGCCTCAACCAAATAACAGTATTTGGCATTATGAATTTTTAACATAAAATATCAGGTCAAAAATTCATCAAGGGATAGCAGAGAAAAAGATGATTTGTGGTATAAATAATAATATTTTAGCCAGATTCTTTAGGTGTTTTATATAATATATTTTATATATTTTAAAACAATGATAAATTTGTTATTCCTAACCAACATATATAACTTTAATAATTGACCCATATCTTACTGGATTAGCTTGAACTTTCAAAACAAAATTAAATGGTTGTGATGTGGCAGGCAGGAGAGTTACTCTTCTATTGTGCTTTGAGATGAGAGTATCTCTACTGTTTCACCTATGTTACCAGGTTATCTGAGATAAATATTCTCATGATCATGATGTTTTCTTTTTTCAATAATAAAATAATAAAATTTTATTACAAATTTTAACCAGCAGTTGGCCTGAGTTTAATCAATCTGCTAATTTTTTTTATTGTGGTAAAATATACATAACATAAAATTTGCCATTTTAATTATCTTTAAGTGTACAATTCAGTGGCATTAATGACATTCGTGATGTTGTGCAACCATTGCTACATCGATTTCCACAACTTTTCATCACCACAAAAAGAAACTCACTAAGCAATAACTCCCATTCCTGCCTCTGTTGAGCCCCAGGTAGCCTCTAATTTACTTTCTATCTGTATGAACATGCCTATTATATTTCATATAAGTGGAATCATATAATATTTGTCCTTTTGTGTCTGGCCTATTTCACTTAGCATAATGTTTTCAAACTTCATATTGTAGCATGTATCAGAACTTTATTCCTTTTTTATGGCTGAATAATATTTCATTGCATGGATATATCACCTTTTGTTTATCCATGTACCTGCTGATAAACATTTGGGTTGTTTCCATCTTTTGGCTATTGTGAATAATTCTTCAATGAACATGGTGTACAGTAGCTGTTTAAGTCTCTGTTTTCAATTATTTTTGGTAGGAGTGTAATATCTGGATCATATGATAATTCTAATTTTAGCTTTTTGAGAAACTGTGTATTGATTCTGCATCCTGTAGCTTTTACTAAACTCATTGCTCATATTCCACAGGTTTTAGTCTTGGGGATTTTCTTTTTATTTTTTTTTATTTTTTTTATTTTTTTTATTTTTTAATATATGAAATTTACTGTCAAATTGGTTTCCATACAACACCCAGTGCTCATCCCAAAAGGTGCCCTCCTCAATACCCATCACCCACCCTGCCCTCCCTCCCACCCCCCATCAACCCTCAGTTTGTTCTCAGTTTTTAACAGTCTCTTATGCTTTGGCTCTCTCCCCCTCTAACCTCTTTTTTTTTTTTTTTTTCCTTCCCCTCCCCCATGGGTTTCTGTTATGTTTCTCAGGATCCACATAAGAGTGAAACCATATGGTATCTGTCTTTCTCTGTATGGCTTATTTCACTTAGCATCACACTCTCCAGTTCCATCCATGTTGCTACAAAAGGCCATATTTCATTTTTTCTCATTGCCACGTAGTATTCCATTGTGTATATAAACCACAATTTCTTTATCCATTCATCAGTTGATGGACATTTAGGCTCTTTCCATAATTTGGCTATTGTTGAGAGTGCCGCTATAAACATTGGGGTACAGGTGCCCCTATGCATCAGTACTCCTGTATCCCTTGGATAAATTCCTAGCAGTGCTATTGCTGGGTCATAGGGTAGGTCTATTTTTAATTTTCTGAGGAACCTCCACACTGCTTTCCAGAGCGGCTGCACCAATTTGCATTCCCACCAACAGTGCAAGAGGGTTCCTGTTTCTCCACATCCTCTCCAGCATCTATAGTCTCCTGATTTCTTCATTTTGGCCACTCTGACTGGCGTGAGGTGATATCTGAGTGTGGTTTTGATTTGTATTTCCCTGATAAGGAGCGACGTTGAACATCTTTTCATGTGCCTGTTGGCCATCCGGATGTCTTCTTTAGAGAAGTGTCTATTCATGTTTTCTGCCCATTTCTTCACTGGGTTATTTGTTTTTCGGGTGTGGAGTTTGATGAGCTCTTTATAGATTTTGGATACTAGCCCTTTGTCCGATGTGTCATTTGCAAATATCTTTTCCCATTCCGTTGGTTGCCTTTTAGTTTTGTTGGTTGTTTCCTTTGCTGTGCAGAAGCTTTTTATCTTCATAAGGTCCCAGTAATTCACTTTTGCTTTTAATTCCCTTGCCTTTGGGGATGTGCCGAGTAAGAGATTGCTACGGCTGAGGTCAGAGAGGTCTTTTCCTGCTTTCTCCTCTAAGGTTTTGATGGTTTCCTGTCTCACATTCAGGTCCTTTATCCATTTTGAGTTTATTTTTGTGAATGGTGTGAGAAAGTGGTCTAGTTTCAACCTTCTGCATGTTGCTGTCCAGTTCTCCCAGCACCATTTGTTAAAGAGACTGTCTTTTTTCCATTGGATGTTCTTTCCTGCTTTGTCAAAGATGAGTTGGCCATACGTTTGTGGGTCTAGTTCTGGGGTTTCTATTCTATTCCATTGGTCTATGTGTCTGTTTTTATGCCAATACCATGCTGACTTGATGATGACAGCTTTGTAGTAGAGGCTAAAGTCTGGGATTGTGATGCCTCCTGCTTTGGTCTTCTTCTTCAAAATTACTTTGGCTATTCGGGGCCTTTTGTGGTTCCATATGAATTTTAGGATTGCTTGTTCTAGTTTCGAGAAGAATGCTGGTGCAATTTTGATTGGGATTGCATTGAATGTGTAGATAGCTTTGGGTAGTATTGACATTTTGACAATATTTATTCTTCCAATCCATGAGCAGGGAATGTCTTTCCATTTCTTTATATCTTCTTCAATTACCTGCATAAGCTTTCTATAGTTTTCAGCATACAGATCTTTTACATCTTTGGTTAGATTTATTCCTAGGTATTTTATGCTTCTTGGTGCAATTGTGAATGGGATCAGTTTCTTCATTTGTCTTTCTGTTGCTTCATTGTTAGTGTATAAGAATGCAACTGATTTCTGCACATTGATTTTGTATCCTGCAACTTTGCTGAATTCATGTATCAGTTCTAGCAGACTTTTGGTGGAGTCTATCGGATTTTCCATGTATAATATCATGTCATCTGCAAAAAGCGAAAGCTTGACTTCGTCTTTGCCAATTTTGATGCCTTTGATTTCCTTTTGTTGTCTGATTGCTGATGCTAGAACTTCCAGCACTATATTAAACAATAGCGGTGACAGTGGGCATCCCTGTCGTGTTCCTGATCTCAGGGAAAAAGCTCTCAGTTTTTCCCCGTTGAGGATGATGTTAGCTGTGGGCTTTTCATAAATGGCCTTTATGATCTTTAAGTATGTTCCTTCTATCCCGACTTTCTCAAGGGTTTTTATTAAGAAAGGGTGCTGGATTTTGTCAAAGGCCTTTTCTGCATCGATTGACAGGATCATATGGTTCTTCTCTTTTTTTTTGTTAATGTGATGTATCACGTTGATCAATTTGCGAATGTTGAACCAGCCCTGCATCCCAGGAATGAATCCCACTTGATCATGGTGAATAATTCTTTTTATATGCTGTTGAATTCGATTTGCTAGTATCTTATTAAGAATTTTTGCATCCATATTCATCAGGGATATTGGCCTGTAGTTCTCTTTTTTTACTGGGTCTCTGTCTGGTTTAGGAATCAAAGTAATACTAGCTTCATAGAATGAGTCTGGAAGTTTTCCTTCAGTCTTGGGGATTTTCAATAGACAGTTGACCCTTGAATAATGCAGAGGTGGGGTGCTAATCCCCTGTGCAGTCAAAAATATGTGTATAACTTTTATCTTTCCCCAAACTTAACTATTAATAGCCTACTGTTGACCAGAACCTTACCAATAATACGTAACAATTAACACATATTTTATATGTTATATGTATTAGGTACTGTATTCTTACAAAGTGAGCTAGAGAAAAAATGTTAAGAAAATCATAAAAGATAAACTACATTTACAATACTGTACTGCATTTCTCAAAAAGAATCTGCATATAAGTGGACCCATGCAGTTCAAACCCATGTTGTTCAAGAATCAACTGTGCAAAATCTTATCATCTGCATATAACAAAATTTTTAATTCTTTTTTTTCCTATTTAGATACCTGTTATTTCTTTGTCTTGCCTGATTGTTCCAGTTAGAACTTCTAGTACTGTATTGAATAGGAGTGGTGACAATGGGTACACTTGTCTTGTGCCTGATCTTAGAGGAAAAGCTTTACATTTTTCTTCACTGAGTATAATATTAGCTATGTGTTTGTCATATATGGCCTTTCTTCTGTTGACTTACATACCTTATACACCTAAGCTGTTGAGGGTTTTTATCATGAAGGTTATATTTTGCCAAATGAATTGTGATATATCACAATTATTGATTTATGTATGATGAAATATCCCTGTATCCCGAGGTTAAATTGCACTTGGTTATAGTGTATGATCCTGTAGTTTTCTTTTCTTGTACTGTCCATATCTGGCATTTGGAATCAGGTAATACTAGACTCATGCAATGAGTTTGGAAGTGTTCCTTCCTCCTCAAATTTTGGGAAGAGTGTGAGAATGATTTGCGTTAGTTTTTCTTTGAATGTTTTGTAGAATTCACCAGTTAAACAATCCTGTTGTGGAGTTTTCTATGCTGAGAGGGTTTTGATTACATGGTAATATCCTTACTTGTTATTGGTCTTTCAGACTTTCTGTATCTTCCTGCTTCAGTCCTGGTAGGTTGTATAATTCTAGGAACTTATTCATTTTGTCCTGATTATCTAATTTCTTGGCTTATATTTGTTCATAGTAGTCTCTTAGGATCCTATGAATTTCTGTCCTGTCAGTTGTAATTTCTCCTCTTTCATTCTGGTTTTATTTATCATTCTTTTTTTTTCTTAGTCTTGCTAAACCTTTATCAATTTTGTTTATCTTTTGGAAAAAAACCTACTCTTGTTGATCTTTTCTATCATTTTTCTGGGCTCCATTTAATCTCTTTTCATTCTTGCCTTTATTATTTCCTTACTTCAGCTATGTTTGGGCTTAATTTGTTCTTCTTTTCTAGTTCTTTGAGGTGTGAAATTAGATCATTTATTTGCTATCTTTCTAATTTATTAAACCATTGGCCCTTGAACAACACAGGTTTGAACTACATGGGTCCACTTATATGCAGATTTTTCTTTCAAGAAATACAATACAGTGCCATAAGTGCATTTTCCTTATGATTTTAAAAAAGGTTTTATTTAAATTCCAATTAGTTAACATGCAGTGTAGTATTAGTTTCTGGTGATATATATAGTGATTCAACACTTCCATGTAGCATCCAGTGCTCATCACAGCAAGTGCTCTCCTTAATCCCTATTTCACTCACCTGCCCACCCCCCACTTTCTGGTTACTATCAGTTTGTTCTTTATAGTTAAAAATCTGTTTCATGGTTTTCTTCTTGCTCTTTTTCCCCTTGCTTGTTTATTTTCTTTCTTAAATTCCACATGCAAATGAAATCATGATATTTGTCTTTTTCTGACTGACTTATGTTGCTTAGCATAATACTGTCTTGGGGCACCTGGGTGACTCAGTTGGTTAAGTGTCTGACTTCAGGTCAGGTCATGATTTCATGGCTTGTGAGTTTGAGCCCCATGTCAGGCCCTGTGCTGACATTTCAGAGCCTGGAGCCTCCTTCAGATTCTGTGTCTCTCTCTCTCTCTCTCTGCCCCTCTCCTGCTTGCAGTCTGTTTCTCTCTCTCTCCTCCTCATCTCCCTCTCTCTCTCAAATATAAATATTATTTTTTTAAAATACTAGCTCCATCCATGTCATCACAAATAGCAAGATCTCATTCTTTTTTATGGCTAAGTAATATTCCATTGTATGTATGCTTCATTTTCTTTATCTACTCATCAGTTGATGGACGCTTGGGCTGTTTCCATAGTTTGGCTATTGTAGAAAATGCTGCTATCTGTTAAATCCATTGTTTCCTTTTGATTTTATGTTTATATCATCTGTCCATTGATGTAAGTGGAGGCTTAAAATCCCCTACTATTATTGTATTATTATTGATTTGTTCTTTTATGTTTGTTATTGTTTTATATATTTTAGTCCCTCCATGTTGGAAACATAAGTATTTACAATTGTTATGTCTTCTTGTCAGATTGTCCCCTTTATGGTTACATAGTGTCCTTCATTGTCTCTTGTTACAGACTTTGTTTTAAATCCTATTTGGTCTGGTACAAATATTGCAACTCCAGCTTTCTTTTGACATCCCTTTGCATGATAGATTTTTTACCCATCCCTTCACTTTCAATCTGCAAGTATCTTTAGGTCTAAAATGAGTCTCTTGTAGGCAGTGTATAGATGGGTCTTGTTTTCATTTTTATTTTTTATTTATTTTTTATCCATTCTGTCACTGGGGATCTTTTGATTGGGACATTAGTCCATTTACATTCAACCTCATTATTGATAGATTTGTATTTATTGCCGTTTTGTTGCTTATTTTGTGGTTGTTTATATAGTTTTTCTCTGATCCTTTCTTCTCTTTCTCTCTTTCATGGTTTGTTGGTTTACTTTAGTGATATACTTAGATTCCTTTCTCTTTATTCTTTGCATATCTATTAGTGTTTTCTTTTAATTTAAAATATGCAGTATATTAAAGAATCCTGGTTGACCAATTCGTTCTTTAGTAGATGTCCTTTAACCTCCATGCTTTTGGAGGTTTTCCAGACTTTTCCTGTGGTTGATTTCAAGTTTCATAGCATTGTGGTCTAAAAGTGTGCATGGATGATCTCAATTCTTTTATATTTATTGAGGGCTGTTTTGCTACCCAGTATGTGATCTATCTTGAAGAATGTTCCATGTGCACTCAAGAAGAAAGTACATTCTGCTGCTTTGGGGTGCAGAGTTCTAAATATATCTGTCAAGTCCATCTGGTCCAGTGTATTGTTCAGGGCCATTGTTTCTTTACTGATTCTCTGTCTAGATCATCTATCCATTGTTGTAAGTGGAGTATTAAAGTCCCCTACAATGACCACATTCTTATCAATAAGGTTGCTTATGTTTGCGATTTATTGTTTTATATATTTGGGGGCTTTCATATTTGGTCCATAGACATTGATAATTGTTAGCTCTTCCTGATGAATAGACCCTGTAATTATTATATAATACCCTTATTCATCTCTTGCTACAGCCTTTAATTTAAAGTCCAGTTTGTCTGATATAAGTATGGCTAGTCCAAGCTCTCTTTTGACTTCTAGTACCATGATAGATAGTTCTCCATTGCCTCACTTTCAATCTGTAGGTATCCTCAGGTCCGAAATGAGTCTCTTCTAGACAGCAAATAGACAGATCTTGGTTTTTTTTTTTATCCATTCTGATACCTTATGTCTTTTGATTGGAGCATTTAGTCCATTTTCATTCAGTGTTATTGAAAGATATGGGTTTAGCATCATTGTGTTATCTGTAGGTTTCATGCCTGTAGTGATGTCTCTGGTACTTTGTGGTCCTTGCAACATTACACTCAGAGTCCCCGTTAGGATCTCTTGTAGGGCTGGTTTAGTGTTGATGAATTCATTCAGTTTTTTTTGAAAAGCCTTTATGTCTCCTTCTATTTTGAATGACAGGCTTGCTGGATAAAGGATTCTTGGCTGCATATTTTTTTTTCTGTTCATCACATTGAAGATTTCCTGCCATTCCTTTCTGACCTGCCAAGTTTCAGTAGATAGGTCTGCTACAACCCTTATGCTTCTACCTTTGTATGTTAAGTCTGGTTTATCCCTAGCTGCTTTCAGAATTTTGTCTCTATCCTTGTTTTTTTGATGTTTATTTATTTTTGAGAGAGAGAGAGCATGAGTAGGGGAGGAGCAGAGAGAGAGGGAGACACAGAATCTGAAGCAGGATCCAGGCTCTGAGCTCTCAGCACAGAGCTCGATGTAGGGCTTGAACTCACAAACTGCGAGATTGACCTGAGCTGAAGTCGAACACTTAGCCAACTGAGCCACCCAGGCACCCCTCTTTATCCTTGTATTTTGCCAGTTTCACTATGATATGTCGTGCAGAAGATTGATTCAAGTTACGTCTGAAGAGAGTTCTCTGTGCCTCTTGGATTTCAATGTCTGTTTCCTTCCCCATATTGGGGAAGTTCTCAGCTATGGTTTGTTCAAGTACACCTTCAGCCACTCTTTGTCTTCTTCTGGAATTCCTATGATATGGTTATTGTTTCGTTTGATTGCATCACTTAGTTCTCTAATTCTCCCCTCTTGATCCTGGATTTTTTTTACTCTCTGTTTCTCTTAGCTTCCTCTTTTTCATAATTTTATCTTCTAATTCAACTATTCTCCCTCCGCCTCTTCAATCCGCAATGTGGCCACCTCCATTTTATTTTGCACCTCATTTATAGCATTTTTTAATTCATCATGACTATTTGTTGGTTCCTTGATCTCTACAGTAATAGATTCTCTGCTGTCTTCTATGCATTTTTCAAGCCCAGAGATTAATCTTATGTCTAGTATTCTAAATTCTTGTTCAGTTATATCGCTTATATCTGTTTTGATCAGTTATTTAGCTGTCACTTCTTCCTGCAATTTCTTTTGAGGAGAATTCTTCCATTTCATCATTTTGGCTAGTTTTCTGTCCCTTATGATTTTTAAAAGCTTGTTCTGTACTCTGCATCTGCGAGCAATGCTATAAAGGGGGGAGGGGGGTCATACACTGTCCAGGGCCTGGCCCTTCAGGAAGTGATTTTTAGAGAGTGTTACTTGCTCTCTGTTGTTGTGACTTTGGTTATTTTATTTCTTGTAGTAATGTTTTGGACCCTCCATGAGGTGTGCTTGGTTTGTTCCTTGAAGTAGCCCTGGAAAGAAAAACAAACAGACAAAAAGGAAACAAAGACATGCAAACACACAGAGAAATAAAAACAGACAACACACACACACACACACACACACGCACATGCACATGCACACGCACACGCACACACAATCCAAAATCAAAAAACCAGAAACACCAGCTACAAGTAAAGAACAAGGTGGAGGCAGTACTGATAGAAAAACACTGTTACTATGCTTGATGTAGTCACTGAGTTTCCTCAGTCTATTTTTACTTTGCATAATTGTTTTTTCTCTCATTTGTTCAGCTTGATTACTTTCCATTACTTTGTCTCCTATTTCATTCATTCCTTCTTCTGCTTCTTCCAGTCTGCTTTTTACTCCATCAAGTGTATTCTGAATTTCATTTATTGTATTCTGCATCCCTGATTGGTTCTTTTTCATCTCTGTGTTAGGGGTCTCACTGATATCCTCCACTCTTTTCTCAAGTTCAGTGATTATAAGATCATTATTTTAAATTCTCTATAAGGCATGTGACTTATATCTGTTTTGCATAGGTCTCTTGCTGTGGTTTTGTCCTGTTCTTTCATTTGTGATCTATTCCTCTCTCTCCTCATTTTGCCTCTCTGTGTCTGTTTCTGTGTCTTAGGAAAGTCAGCTATGTCTTGTTATTGAAAGTAGTGAATAGAACATATATTTTTAACTAGATGGTGCAGGTTCCCTTCCACAGGGACATGCAGCCATGTTAGAGACTGGGCCAGCAGGGACCACTCCACAATATGGGCATGGGTGGGAGAGCAGTGCCATAAGGTGGGCACCCCAGTCCTCCTCCAAAGGGTATATAAGCTGCTGTGGAGACTGGGGCTAACTAGGGCTGCTCTGCAAAGAGTGCACAAATGAGTTACAGTGCTACAAGCTGTGTTCCTGTGTCCTTCTCTATAGGGGATGTGCATAGCTGCAGTGGAGACTGGTCTAGTGAGGGTAGCTCCACTAAGCATGCAGGAGGGGGTGTGCGCAGTTTTAAAAGGGTGTGTGCATCCTCTGTGGGAGGTCAGGAAATGGAGTGTTGGCACGATTTGTGTAGGTCTTCTGGGAGAGGGTATCTGCAGCCCCAGGATTGAGGCAGGCCTGGCTGGAGGGGGTGGGGCTTGGTGTAAACTAGTTAGGTACTGAATGCCCATTGTGCTGGTTTCCACAGGTGGCTATGTGTTTATGCTGGGGGTGGGAGATGGGGGAACTGACACCTGCCAGCTCCTTTGTTCCTGGATAGTCCCTCAGGAAACTTTGAGATCAGTAACTAATTCTCCTGTAAGCTCATGCACCTTCCAAACTACTGATGCCAAGCTGTATCTCCATGGGCTATTTGCTGTACTATCTATTTAAAGATGGGAACTCAGCTTCCTATTGCATTCCAGGCTCTCCCAGAGCTCAGCCTGATGATTTTTAAAATTCCAGGCTTTTAAGTCTCACTAGTTGTAGTAGTTCATGACATTCAGCCCCTCTGATTTTCAAAGTCAAATGTTATGTGGATTCCTCTTCCCCTTGTAGTCTCTTCAGTGGGATAGTTTCTTTCTCACCCCTTTCCACACCCACAGTTCCCTCACTCCAGCAGTCAGACACCCTGGGTTTAGATTCCCACCTTGTCCTCACCCTTCCTACCCATTTGGTGTGGCTTCTTCTGAACATTTAGCTGTGGAGTTTGGCCAGTCTTTGGGTAGTTTTCTGGGTAGTTTGTACTGATGTGAGTGCTACTTAGTTGTATCCATGGGATAAAGTAAGTTTGGGGTCCTCCTTTTCTGCCACTTCCCTGGAAGTTTAATCTCTTATATAAATCTTAATATGGGTATTTATTGCTATCCACATTCCTTTTAGAACTACTTTAGAATTTGATTTGTTGTGTTTATATTTTCATTTGTTTAAAGATGTTATTCTTCCCTTTTGGTTTCTTCTTTGGTGCATGGTTTTTGAGAAGTCTGTGATTGAATTTCCTCTTATACATGAATTTTCCAATTTTCCTTCTTTTATTGATTTCTAGTATCACACCATTGTTGTTGGAAAAGATACATGGTGTGATTTCAATTTCCTTAAATCTGCTAAGACTATTTGTATGACATATCATATGATCCACCTTGCAGAATGTTCTGTGTGTGCTTGAGAAGAATGTGTATTTTTCTGCTTTTGGATGAAATGTTTTATATATGTCTATTAGATCCATTTGTTTCAAAATACAATTGAATTTCAACATTTCTTAAATGATTTTCTATCTGGGTGATTTCTCCATTGTTGAAAGTATTGTAGTCCCCTATCATTATGTTGTCAATTTCTTCCCTTAGTACTATTTGCTTAATATATTAAATGCTCTGATTTTGTGTGTGTATATATTTATGATTGTTTTATATTCTTGATGAATTGTCCCCTGAATCTTTATATAATGGCCTCTTTGTCTCTTGTTACCATTATGGCATAAAGTCTATTTTTTTTTCTGTTGTGAGTATAGCTACCCATGCTTTCTTATAGTTTCCACCTGATGGAATATTTTTTCCATCTTTTCCCTTAGAGCCTATGTATGTTTTTAAAGATGAAGTGATTCTCTTCTAGGCAGCAGTGTTGGGTCTTGCTTTATTATTTCTCCAGCAACTCCTTGCCTTTTGATTGGATAAGTTAATTTATTAACTCTTAGAGTAATTGTTCATAAGTAAGGACTTAGTAATTTCATCATAATTTTTTCTGGTTGTTTTGTCTTTCCTTTGTTCTTCTTTTCTTTGATTTCCTTTGTGAATTTGTTATATCTGTAGAGGCATGCTTTGATTCCCTTCTCTTCAGTTTTTGTGAATATACCATTGGTTTTTGTATTAGAACACCAGGAAGCTTACATAAAATATCTTATAGGTATAACAGTCTATTTTAGGCTGATAACAACTTTAATTGCATACAAAGACTACCCTTTTACCTCCTTTTATATTTTTAATGTCACAATTTATTCTTTTTGTATTGTGTACTCTTTAGCAGCTTATAGTAGCTATAGTTATTTTTCTTTTATCTTTTAACCTTTTTACTATAATTAAATATTACATTACATATTACAGTATTAGAGTATTCTGAATTTGATAATATATATATATTTACTTTAGTCACTTATATTTATTTTTTAAGTTTTTATATGAATTCCAGTTAACATACAGTGTAATTTTAATTGCAGGTGTACAACATAGTCATTCAACTGTGTTCCATATGTTCATATGTTTTCATGTTACTGATTAAAATGTTTTTATCAGCTTGAGGAACTCGTTTCAGCATTTCCTGAAAGGCAGGTCTAGAGGTAATGAATTCTCTCAGCTATTTTTTGTCTGGGAAAGTATTTATCCTTCATTTCTGAAGGATATTTACCAAATAGAGTATTCTTGGTTTGCTTTTTTCTTTTTCTTTTAGCACTTTGAATTTATTTCACTCTCTCCTGGCCTGTTTCCAAGAGAAATTTAACTGATAGCCTCATGGGAGTACCCTTGTAGGTCACAATCTTCTTTTCTCTTGCTGCTTTTAATATTCTTCTTTGATTTTTGACACTTTTATTATAATTTTTGTCAGAGAGAATCTCTGTAAGTTATTTTTTTTGTTGTCCTGTGATTTTCATGAACTTGGATGTCCACATTTCCACTCAGATTAGGGAGGTCCTCCACCATTGTTTCTTTAAATAAACTTTCTGCTTCCTATGCCGTTTTTAATCCTCTGGATCCACAGTTTGCCTATTGGTTCTTTTGATGGAGTCTTCCAGATCATTAGATTTTTTTCACTCCATTTCATTCTTTTTGTTGTTGTTGTTGCTCTCTGACTGGTTAATTTCAAAGTTCCTGTCTTTTAATACATGGATTTTTTTTGTTTGTGTGTTTGGTCTATTCTGATCTTGATGCTCTCTATAGCATGTCTCATTTCATTCATTGAATTTTTCAGCTTCAGAATTTTTTAAAATTTCTATCTCTTGTTAAATTTGTCATTTGAATATTGTTTCATGATTTTGTTAATTGTCTTTTTGTGTCTTCTTTTAAGTCATTGAATTTCCTTAAAACAACTATTTTGATTTCTTTATCAGATAGATTATAGATCTTGAAGTCTTTAGGTTCAGTTAAGGGATGATTATTGTGATACTTCGGTACTGTCTTGTTTCCTTGAATTTTCATGTCCCTTGGAGTTTTGCATTGCTGTACTTGCATAAGAAGTAGCTGCCCCTTCATCCAATTTTACTAACTACTTTCAGGGGACAAATAACTTTTGTCAGCGCTACTAGAGATTTGAGGCTTTCTCAGACCTTGAATGGGTACACTTGCTTCATGCTTCTTGCTCCCTCTTGTCACGTAATTCTTAAGCTTGCATGTCTTCACTCCTACAGCACAGCAGGCCAACAACTTTCTCTTGTTTTTTCAATGGTGGCGTCACCCCCAATTTTTTGTTTTCTTTCTGACCTACAGACCCTAGTCTGCTTTTTGCCATTGTATCCTATACAACCACTAAAGCTTGCTTTCATGGCTGCCTTTGGGTTCATACATAGGGAATCCAGCTATAGAGTGGGAGAAGGTATTGGTGAGGTACACAGGTCACCAGCAGTGCTCATGGTCCACAGTTGAGGCTTTCCAGAAGCTCATGTGTGGATTATCAGGTGGAATTTATGATGCACCAGTGGGGATTGAATCTCTTTTATGTGCTCTGAGAATTCTTTCTGCCACTCTTGTGATCTCTTCCTTCTCTTCATGAAGCTCCTTCTTCAGTACTGTGGATGCTGTGAGAGAGAACTTATTCTCTTTGGCAGTGTCCCACACACCTGAGATACCCAAGTGTTTCACCCTCACCCTCTGGTAACTACATTATCTTTTCTTCTATTCCCTTCTCTGTTTCTATGAGTTTGACTTTTTTTTTAAAATTTTTGAGACAGAGACAGACAGAGCATGGGCAGGGACGGGCAGAGAGAGAGGGAGACACAGAATCTGATAGAGGCTCTAGGCTCTGAGTGGTCAGGACAGAGCCCAACGTGGGGCTTGAACTCGTCAACTACGAGATCATTACTTGAATCGAAGTCAGACGCTCAACCAACTGAGCCACCCAGGCACCCCTATGAGTTTGACTTTTTTTAAAAGGTCTACATGTAAGTGAAACCATACAGTATTTATCTGTCTGGCTTATTTCACTTATGACTCCAAATAATCCAAGTTGTCACAAGTGACAAGATATCCTTCTTTCCAATGACTGAATACATCTGCTTTATCCACTGATAGACACTTGAGATTGTTTCCATATCTTGGCTATTGTGACTGTGCTGGAGTGAATATGGGTGTGAAAATGTCTTTTTGAGATACTAATTTCTATTCCTTTGGATATATGCCCAGAAGTAGGAATGCTAGGCCACATGGTAGTTCTATTTTTAATTTTTTGAGGAACTTGCATACTATTCTCCATAATGGATATAACAGTTTATATTCCTACCAGTGGTGTAAAAGTGTTCTGTTTTTCCACATTTTTGCCAACACTTATATCTTATCCTTTTGATAATATGCATTCTCAAGGTGATATTTCATTGTGATTTGATTTGTATTTCTCTGATGATGTTGAGTACCTTTTCTTGTACCTGTTTGTTATTTGTATGTCTTTTTTTTGAAAAATGTTTATTTCTGTTATTTTACCTTTTAAAAATTGTATTATTTATTATTTTGTTGTTGAATTGCATGGCTTTTTTTATATTTGGATATTAATATCTTCTGTGATAAGTGGTGTGTGGAAATACTTTCACCCATGCTGTTGCCTTTTCATTTTGTGGACTTTCTTAACTGTGCAGAAGCTTTTTGTTTGGGGCAGTCCCACTTGTTTATTTTTTATAATTTTGACTTTTGGTGTAAAATCAAAAACAAAATATAAGTAAATCCAATGTCAGGTAGATAACCTCCTACATTTTCTCCTGAGTTTTGCAGTTTGAGTTATTGATATCCAAACCTTTAATATATTTTGAATTCAATGTTTATGGTGTAATATAGGGGCCTGGCTTCATGCTTAAATTTGTGGTTATTTAATATTTAATAAGCATCACTTATTGAAGACTGTCCTTTGTATGTCCATTGTATATTCTTGGCTACTTTGTTAAAAATTAATTGATAATATTGCATGGGTTTATTTCTTGGCTCTCTGTTCTGTTCCATTCATCAGTGTGTCACTTCAATACCAATATAATACTGTTTGGACTAGTGTAGTCTGTAGTTTGAATTCAAGAAGTGTGATGTCTCCAGCTCTATTCTTTTTTTCTCAAGATTTCTATGGCTAGTCTAGCTCTTTTGTGGTTCCATACAAATACTAGGATTGTTATTTCTATTTCTGTGAAAAACACCATTGGAATTTTGATAGGGATGCATTGACTGAGGATCACTTTGGGCACAATAGACATTTTAAAAATATTGATTTTTCTCAATAAACAATCATTGAATATTTTAATAATGTTTTGTGTTCTTCAATTTCTTTCATCAAAGTTTAGTAGTTTCAGTGTACAGATTTTACCCTCCTTTGTTAAATTTATTCTTAAGTATTTTATTCTTTTTGATGCTACTGGAAATGGCAGTGCTATTTATACTTCTTCAGATAGTTCATTTTATTGCATAGAAATGCTGGGATTTTTGTATATTGAGTTTGTATCCTCAAATTTTACTGAATTTTTATATTAGTTCTAACAGTTTGTTGTTGGAGTCTTTAGGATTTTCTTTTTTTATTTAAATTTTTTTTAACATTTATTCAGTTTTGAGAGACAGAGGGAGACAGAGCATGAGCAGGAGAGAGGCAGAGAGAGAGGGAGACACAGAATCTGAAGCAGGATCCACGCTCTAAACTGTCAGCACAGTGCCTAACATGGAGCTCGAATTCACCACTGGTGAGATCATGACCTGAGCTGAAGTTGGCTGCTTAACCGACTGAGCCACCCAGGTTTCCCTAGGATTTTCTGTACATGAGATCATATCATCTTCAAACAGTAACAATTTTTCTTCTTTTTCAATGTATATGCCTCTTATTTATTTTTTCTTGCCTAATTGCTATGGCAATAATTTCCAATACTAAGCTGAATAAAAGTAGAAAATATGTTCATCCTTTTCTTGTTCTTGATCTTAGAGGAAAATCTTTCCACTCTCTTTGGCAAATACACTGTTAGCATTGGACTTGTCATTTATAGTTTTTATTATGTTGGTATATATTCCCTGTATGGTCATTTTGTTGGCAAGTTTTTACCATGAAAGGACATTGAATTTGACAGATGTTTTTATGCATCTACTGATAGGATCATATGGTTTTTATCCTTCATTTTGTTAATGTATATCACATTTATTGATTTGCATATGTTGAACATCCTAGGACTAAATCCCCCTTGGTGATGGTGTATGACCTTTTAATGTAATGTTGACTTTGGTGAATATATTTTGAATATTTCCACACCTAGGTTCATCAGAGATGTTGGCATGTAATGTTCTTTTCTTGTAGTGTCCTTTTCTGGTTTTTGTATCAGAGTAATGTTGGCATTGGAAAAATGAGTTTGGACGTATTCCTTTCTCTTCATTTTTTGAAAAGATTTTGAAAAGGATTACTATAAATTCTTTTGAAAATATTTGGTAGAACTTGCCAGTGAAGCCATATGGTATTGGACTTTTCTTTTTTTGGCAGTTTTTTGATTACTAATTCATCTCCTTACTAGTAATTCATCTCATCATATTTTCT
This sequence comes from Panthera uncia, assembly GCF_023721935.1. Classification (NCBI taxonomy): domain Eukaryota; kingdom Metazoa; phylum Chordata; class Mammalia; order Carnivora; family Felidae; genus Panthera; species Panthera uncia. Next base: position 28,847,719 of record NC_064809.1, read on the forward strand.
ATTTCTTCATGATTCATTCTTGGGAAGTTGTATGTTTATAGGAATTTATCCATTTCTTCTGGGTTACCCAATTTATTGGTGTATAATTGTTCATAGAAGTCTGTTACTATCTTTTTTATAATTTGTGTTTTGTAATGTGTTCCCTGTTATTTGTTTTACTTGCATGGCTAGTAATGCATGGCTGAATGGTAAAATGCATGGCTGAATGGTAAAAACTAACAAACAAAACCCCAGTATATGCTTCCTATGAGAGACTTGTTTCAGCTTTCAGAAAACAGATGGCTTGAAATAGAAGCAATGGAAAAAGATATCCCATAGAAATATGAACCAAACAGAGAAGTGGCTATATTTACATTAAACAAAATAGGCCTAAGCCAAAGAATGTGACAAGAGACAAAGGAGGTCATTATATAATAAAAAGGGGTCATTTCATCAAGATGATATAACATTTTCAAATATTTATGCACCTAACATAAGAGCAACTAAATATATAAACCAAATACCAACTGATCAGAAAGTAGAAATAGAGACACACTACAAATAAGGAACTACCTAGAATGAATCATAAAAAAAAATCTAAATGAATCAACAATGAGTAAGACTGAAGTAATCATAAATCCTGAAACTAAGAAAAATGTAGGAACAGAGGGCTTCACTATTACACATTTAAAGAAAAATTAACCAAATCCACTTTAAAATCATTTTAAAAATTGAAAAGTAGTTAACACTTCAAAGTTCATTTTAGGAGGCCAGCATTACCTGGACATCAGAGATAGACAAAAGCACTGCAAGCAAAGAAATATACAGACCTGAATCCCTGATAGATATAGATGTAAAGTTTTTCAAGAAAATATTAGCAAACCACATTCAACAGCACAGTAAAAGGATCATTCATTATGATCTAGTGGGTTTTTCTGCCTAAGATGCAAAGATTAATCAACAATGGATACACCACATTAATAGAATGAAAAAAATCATGTGATCATCTCAGTAGATTAAAAAAAATCATTTGGCAAAATGCAACATTCTTTCATGATAAAAAGCACTCAAGGAGTTGAGTATAGAAGGAATGTTCCTCAGTGTAATAAAAGCTATATATGACAAGCTCACAGCTAATGTCATACCCAATGGTGAAAAGTTAAAAGCCTTTCTTCTAAGATCAAGAATAAGATGTAGATGCCCGCTGTCACCATTTCTATTGAACATAGTGATGGAAGTTATAACCATACCAATTTGTAAGAAAAAGAAATCAAAGGCATCCGTTTTGGAAAGCAAGAAGTAAAATTATCTGTTTGCAAATTATATGATCTTACATATAGAAAATCCCTAAAGACTCCACCAAGAAACTGTTAGAACTCATAAATGACTTTGGTAATGTTATAGAATACAAAATCAATATATAGATTGAGTGGTATTTTTATACAGCAACAATGAAATGAGTTATCTGAAAGAGAAATTAAGAAAGAAATGTCATTTATCATAGCATTAAAAATACTTAGGAATAACATTGACAAGGAGATGAAAGACCTATACATTAAAAACTGTAAGACAGTGGTGAAAGAGAATGAGCAAGACACAAACATGTTGCACGATATCACATGTTCTTGTACCTGAAGAATTAATATTATGAAAATATTCATACTACCCAAAATGATCTACAGATTCAAATCAATTGCAATTAATATTCCAATGACATTTTCTATATAAATAGAAAAAAATTTTTCTAAAATTTATATATAATCACCAAAGACCCCCCCAAGACCAAAGCAACCCTGAAAAAGAATAAAGCTGAGAGCATCACACTACCATATTTCAAGCTTTATTATAAATCTATATTAATAAAACCAGCATGGTACTGGTATGAAAGCAGGCACATAGATCAGTTGAATACAATAGAAAGCCCAGACATAAACCCATGTGAAAATGTCCAACTAATTTTTGACAAGGGTGCCAAGAACTCACAATGGGGGAAAGTATAGTCTCTTTAATAAATGATGTTGGTACAACTGAATATCCATATTGCAAATGCATGAAACTAGACCCTATCTTACATTATTCACAAAAAATAACTTGAAATGGATCGAAGACTTAAACATAAGACCTTACCATAGAACTTATAGAACTTAAGGGAAAAGAACCTTGATATTGGCCTTTGTAATGATTTCTTGGATGAGATATCAAAAGAACAGGCAACAAAAATCTAAAATAAACAAGCAGGACTACATTAAAAGTTTGGTGCACAGTAAAATAATCAATTGAAAAGACAGCTTACAGAATGGGGGAAGATATTCACAAACCATATATCTGATAAAGGGCCAATATTCAAAATTATGAAGAACTCATATAACTCAATAGTAAAAAAAAAAAAAAACATAAAAACGGGCAATGAATTTGAATAGGTATTTCTCAAAGAAATGTACAAATATCCAATAGGGGTATGAAAAGGTACTTAACATCACTAATCATCAGGGAAATGCAAATGAAAAACCATGATGAGATGTCACCTCATACCTGTTAGGATGGTTATGGTAAAAAAGAAAAGAGATAGGGGCGCCTGGGTGGCACAGTCAGTTGGGCATCCAACCTCGGCTTAGGTCATGATCTCACAGTTTGTGAGTTTGAGCCCCATATCAGGCTCTGTGCTGACAGCTAGAGCCTGGAGCCTGCTTCAGATTCTGTCTCCCTCTCTCTCTCTTTCTCTGCCCCTCCCCTGCTCACTCACTGGTGTGCTCTCTCTTTCTCAGAAATAAATAAACATTAAAAAAATTTAAAAAAAATAGAAAAGAGATCACAAATGTTGGCAAGGAGGTGAAGACAAGGGAACCCTTATATACCACTGGTGGGAACATCAAACAGTACAGCCATTATGGAAAACAGTATGGAAGCTCCTCAAAAAATTAAAAATTAAATTTTTATGATATGATCCAGCAATCCCCCTCCTGGTTATATATCTGAAGAAATTAAATCAGTACTTTATACCCAAGAAGTTGTGCATTCATGTCCATTGCAGCATTAATCAGAATATCCAAGATATGGAAACAACGTAAATATTCTTCCAGGGATGAGTGGATAAAGAGAATGTGATAAAGATATATACAATGAAATATCAGGGGATGGGGAAACATCTACCATGCAAATGAATGTTAAAAGAAAGCTAGAGTAGGAATACTTATATTGGACAAACTAGACTTTATTTTTTTTATGAAAAATTTTAAATGTCTATTTATTTTTGAAAGAGAGAGAGAGAGAGAGAGAGAGAGAGAGAGACTGAGCATGAGCAGGGGTAGGGCAAAGAGAGAGTGAGACAGAATCTAAAGCAGTCTCCAGGCTCTCAGCTGCCAGCCCAGAGCCTGATGCAAGGCTTGAACCCACCAACCATGATATTGTGACATGAAGTGAAGTTGGACAAACTACACTTTAAAACAAAGACTGTAACAAGAGAGAAGACAGATACTAGATTATCATAAAAGGGACAATCCAACAACCCAAGTACACAAACAGCTAATAACAAACATAAAGGAACATATTGATAATAACACAATAATACTAGGGGACTTTAACACCCCAGTTACATCAATGGACAGATCATCTAAACAGAAAATAAAAGAGGAATCATTGTCTTTGTAAATTTTTTATTAATTTTTTTTACATTTATTTAATTTTGAGAAACAGAGTGAGACAAAGCATGAGCTGGAGAGGGGCAGAGAGAGAAGGAGGCACAGAATCTGAAGTAGGCTCCAGGTTCTAAGCAAGCGGTCAGCACAGAGCCTGATGCAGGGCATGAACCCATGAACTGTGAGGTCATGACCTGAGCTGAAGTCAGACCCTCAACAGACTGAGCCACTCAGGCGCCCCGAAACATTGGCTTTGAATGACACACTTGAACAGATGGATTTAACAGATGTATTCAGAACATTCCACCCTAAAACATCAGAATTCTTTTCAATTGCACATGGAATATTCTCCATAATAGTTCACATATTAGCCCACAAAACAAATCTCAATAAATTCAAGAAAATCAAAATCCTACCATGTGTATGTTGAGTATAAGGCTATGAAAATAGAAGTCAACTGTAAGAAAAAATCTGGAAAGACCACAAATATGTGGAGACTAAATAATATGCTACTGAGCCATAAATGGGTGAACCATCAAATAAACAAGGAATAAAAATTGCATGGAATCAAGTGAAAATGAAAAAAAAAACCAGTCTAAATAAAACATTTGGGATACAGCAAAAGTGGTTCTAGGAAGGATGTATATCACAATACAGGCCTATATCAGGAAGAAAGAAAAATCTTAACCTAATATTACACCTAAAGGAGCTAGAAAAAGAACAACAAATGGAGCCTAAAGCCGGTAGAAAGAAGGAAATAAAGATTTGAGCAGAAATAAATGAAATAGAACTAAAAACAAACAAACAAACAAACAAACACCGTAGAACAGATCAATGAAACCAGCAGCTGGTTCTTTGAATAAATCAACAATATTGATAAAACTCTAGAGAAACTTAACAAGATAAAAGAGAAAGGATTCAGTAAGTAAAATCACAAATGACAGAAAAATATATAATAATCAACACCACAGAAATACAAATGATCATAAGCAAATATATAAAAAAAACTATATGTCAAAAAATTGGACAACCTAGAAGAAATGGATAAATTCCTAGAAACATAAACTCTCAAAACTGAAACACACACACACAAAATAGAAAACTTGAACAGATCAATAACCAGCCAAGAAATTGAATCAATAATAAAAAACTCACAACAAACAGAAGTCCAGAAACAGCTGTCTTCATAGGCAAATTCTACCAAATATTTAAAGAAGAGTTAATACCTATTCTCAAACTATTCCAAAATATAGAAGAGGAAGTAAAACTTCCAAATTCGTTTTATGAGGACAACATTACTCTGATACCTAAACCAGATAACGACACCATTGAAAAAGAGAGCTACAGGCAAATATCCCTGATGAACACAGATGCAAAAATTCTCAACAAAATACTAGCAAACAGAATTCAAAAATACATTTAAAAATCAGCATGATCAAGTGGGTTATATTCTTGGGTTACAAGTGTGGTTCAATATTTGTGAATCAATCAGCATGATGCATTGATGTCAATAAGAGAGAAGATAAGAACAATGTGATCATTTCATTAGATGCAGAAAAAGTATTTGACAAAGTACAGTAGGCATTCATGATAAAAACCCTCAAAAAGGGAGGTTTAGAGGGAACATACTTAAAAATAATAAAGACTATATATGAAAAACACACAGCTAACATTATACCCAATGGGGAAAAACTGAGATCTTTTCCCCTAAGGTTAAGAATAAGACAAGGATGTCCACTCTAAACACTTTATTCAACACAGGACTGGAAGTCCTAGCCACAGCAATCAGACAACAAAAAGAAATGAAAGGCATCTAGATCAATAAGGAGGAAGTAAAACTTTCACTGTTTGCAGATGGCATGACACTATATAGAGAAAACTTGCAAGACTCCACCAATAAAATTGCTAGAACTGAGACACGGATTAAGTAAAGCCACAGGATACAAAACTCACTGAATTTTTATACACCAGTAATTAAACAGCAGAAAGAGAAATTAAGAAAGCAATCCTATTTATAATTGCATCAAAATATAATAAGATAATTAGGAATAAACCTAACCAAAGAGGTGAAAGATGTGTATTCTGAATATTATAAAACACTGGTGAAAGAAACTGAAGTTGACACCAAGAAATGGAAAGACATTTCATGCTCGTGGATTGGAAGAACGAATATTGTTAAAAAGTCTATACTGCCCCAAACATATGGATTTAATGCAATATCTATCCAAATACCTATAGCATTTTTTTTCACAGAACTAAAACAAACAATCCTAAAATTTGTATGGAACCACAAAAGACCCCAAATAGCCAAAGCAATCTTGAAAAAGAAAAGGAAAGCTAGAGGCATATCAATTCTAGATTTCAAATTAAATTACAAAGCTGTAGTGATCAAAACAATGTGGTATTGGGACAAAAACAGACACATAGATCAATGGAACAGTATAGAAAACCCAGAAGTGAACCCACACCTGTATGGTCATTTAATCTTTGACAAAGCAAGAAAGAATATCCAATGGAAAAAAAAAGTCTTTTCAAAAAATTGTATTGTGAAAACTGGACAGTAAAATGCAAAGATTTAAACTGGACCACTTTTGTACAGCATACACAAAAATAAATTAAAAATGGATTAAAGACCTAAATGTGAGACATAAAACCATCAAAATCCTAGAGGAGAACATAGGCAGTAATCTGTTTGACATTGGCTATAGTAACTTCTTACTAGACACATCTCCTGAGGCAAGGGAAACAAAAGCAAAAATAAACTATTGGTACTATATCAAAATAAAAAGTCTATGCACAGTGAGGGAATCAATTAACAAAACTAAAAGACAAAACCTATGGCATGGGATAAGGTATTTGCAAATGGCACATTTGATAAAGGATTAGTATCTAAAATATATAAAGAACTTATACAATTCAACACCCAAGAAACAAATAATCCAATTAAAAAATGGGCAAAAGACATGAACATACATTTATCCAAAGAAGACATCCAGATGGGTAACAGACATGTGAAAAGATGCTAATCATCATTTATCAGGGAAATGCAAATCAAAAGTATAAGATATCACCTCACCCCTGCCAGAATGACTAAAATGAACAAAAGAAACAACAGGTGTTGGTGAGGATGTGGAGAAAAAGGACAATTGTGCACTGTTGGTGGGAATACAAACTGGTGCAGCCACTCTGGAAAACAAAAGTTAAAAATAGAAAATGTAGAAAGTTGGAGCACTTGGGTGGCTCAGTTAGTTGAGTGTCCAACTCTTGATTTCAGGTCAGGTCATGATGTCACAGTTTGTGAGTTTGAACCTCAGGCTCTAGGCTGACAGTGTGGAGCCTGCTTGGGATTCTTTCTCTCTCCTTCTCTCTATGGCCCTCCCCTGCTCAGGTGCACTCCATTTCTTTCTCTCGGTCTCTCTCTGTCTCTCTCAAAATAAATAAATAAAAGTTCAAAACAAAGAAAGTTAAAAGTAGAACTGACTTCAAAAGTTAAAAATATAGTAATCTACAACCCAGCAATTGCAGTATTGAGTATTTAACCAAAGAATACAAGAACATTAATTCAAAGGGGGTACATGCACCCCTTTATTTATAGCAGCATTATTTACAGTAGCCCAGATAGGAATCAGCCAACATATCCATCAATTGATGAATGGATAAGTGGTGTGTGTGTGTGTGTGTGTGTGTGTGTGTGTGTGTGTGTGTATCTATATCTATATGTCTGTCTAATCTCAGAGGGGAGGTGGGAGGGGGGATGAGTTAAATAGGTGATGAGGATTAAGGGGTGCACTTGTCATGTGAGCACACGTTGAAGTATGGAAGTGTTGAATCACTATATTGTACACCTGAAGCTAATATAACACTATAGGTTATGTAACTAGAATTAAAATAGAAACTTAAACCTATACCACAAATCTTAAGTAATCAAAAAAGTGCAGTATTTGCACAAAAATAGGCACATAGATTAATGGGACAGAATAGAAAGCCCAGAAATAAATCCATGTATATAAGTGATTAATGGATTTTCAATAAAAGAAACAAGAATATGTAGTGAGAAAAGGACAATTTCTTCAATAAGTTGTGTTGGGAAAACTGGACCACTATCTTATACCGTATACCAAAATTAACTAAAAATGGGTTTGAGACTTGAATGTAAAACATAAAACCATAAACTCTTAGAATAAAACATGGGTGATAAACTCCTTGATAAAAGTCTAAGTGATGTTTCTTTGAATCTGACTGCAAAGGCATTGGAAGCAAATGCAAAAATAATCCTACATCAAACTAGGAAGTTTCTGCACAGTGAAGGAAGCTGACAACAACAAGTGACTGAATGGCATAAGATATTTGCAAATCATATATGTAATAAGGGACTAATATCTAAAAATATATGAAGATACTTAAAATTCAATACGAATAACAAAGCTAAGGAATCTGACTAAAAAATGAACAGAGTATCTGAATAGACATTTTAAGAAGACCCATATGGCCAACAGGTACATGAAAAGATATTCTATATCACTAATCATCAGGAAAATGTAAATCAGTACCATAACGAGATATCACCTTACACCTGTTGAAATGGCTCTTATCAAAAAGAAAAGAAATAAGTTTTGGTGAGGATGTGAAGAAAGGGAACTCTCATGCACTGTTGGTGGGAATGTAAATTGGAGAAGCCACTATTGAAAACAGCATGGAGTTTTCTCAAAAAATTAAAAATAGAGCTACTATATGATCCATTAATTCCACTATAGGCATACTTCATTTTATTGTGCTTTACTGTGCCTCACAAATACTTTATGTTCTACAAATTGTAGTTTTGTGACAACCCTGCATCAAGAAAATCTATCAGCACCATTTTTCCAACAGCATTTGTTCACTTCCTGTCTCTGTGTCACATAGTGTTAATTCCTACAATATTTCAAACTTTTTCATTATTCATATGTTTGTTATGAGAATCTGTGATTAGTGATCTTAGATTTTAGCATTCTAATTGTTTGGAGTGACACAAACTGCGGTCATATAGATAGTGAACTTAATGTTTTTTTGTGTTCTGAATTCCCCACCAACCAGCAATTCCCCCATCTCTCTCCCTCTCTTTGGGCCTCCCTATGGCCTGAGACATAACAGTGCTGAAATTAGGCCAATTAATAATCATAAAACGGACTCTAAGTGTTCAAGGAAAGGAAGAGTAGCACATTTCTCACTTTAAATCAAAAGCTGGAAATGATTAAGCTTACTGAGGAAAGTATGATCAACGCTGAGATAGATAAAAACTGAGGCCTCTTTAGCCAAACAGCCAAGTTCTGAATACAAATATAAAGTTCTTGAAGGAAATTAAAAGTACTATTTCAGTGTATAGCCATGCTAAAAAAGTGAAACAGCCTTATTGCTGTTAGTGGTCTGAATAGAAGATCAAACCAGCTACACTATTCACTTAAACCAAAGCATAATCCAGAGCAAAGTCCTAAGACTCTTCAATTCTCTGAAAGCTGAGAGAGGTAAGGAAGCTGCAGAAGAAAATTCTGAAGGCAGCAGAAGTTGACTTATGAAATTTAAGGAAAAGAAACCATCTCCATAACATAAAAGCACAGGGTGAAGCAGCAAGTGCTAAGAGAGGAACTGTAGCGATTTATCCAGATCTAGCTAAGATAATTAATTAGGGTGGCTACACTAAATGACAGATTTTCAATTAGACAAAACAGCCTTTTATTGGAAGATGTCACTTAGGACTTTTGTAGCTAGAGGAGAAGTCAGTGCTGGGGTTTGAAGCTTCAAACAACAAGCTGATTTTCTTGCTAGGGGTGAATGCAGGTGGTGACTTTAAGTTGAATCCAATGCTTATTTACCATTCTGAAAATCCTCTGCCTGCACTTTATGCTGTAAATGGAACAACAAAGTCTGTATGACAGCACATATTTTTACAATATGATTTACTGTATATTTTAAAGCCCACTGTTGCAACCTAGTGCCAGGAAAAAAAGTTCCTTTCAAAATATAAAACCAAATAAAATATTATGCTCATTGACAATGCACCTCATCACCCAAAAACTCTGGTGGAGATTTACAAAGATTAATGTTTTCACACCTGCTAACACATCCATTCTTCAGCCTGTAGATCAAGGAGTAATTTCCACCTTTAAGAATTATTACATAAGAAGTACATTTTGTAAGGCTAACACTGACATAGATTGTGATTCTTCTATGGATCTGGGCAAAGTAAATTGAGTCTCTTATGGAAAGGACTCACCATTCTAGATGTCAGTAAGAACATTTGTGATTCATGGTAATAAGTCAAAATAACAACATAAACAAGTTTGGAAGAGGTTGAGTTCAATTCTCAGGTGTAGGTCTTAAAAGTTGGAGTGCCAGTTGTGTAGTTAAAACCCTTTGGAGTGCCTGAATGGCTCAGTCGGTTAAGTGTTTGATTTTTGATTTTGGTTCAGGTCATGATCTCATGGTTCATGATTATCAAGACCCTTCCTTGTTGGGCTTTATGCTAACAGAATGGAGCCTGCTTGGAATTCTCTTTCTCCCTCTCTCTCTGCCCCTCCCCTGCATGATCATGCTCGCTCTCTCTCAAAATAAACATTTAAAAAATACCCTAAAAAACTTTGATCTTCAGGGAGAAGCTTGGGTTTTGAACTCCCTCCAGATTGTGAGTCACCATGCTCAGGGTGGGGTTTACAACCAGATTGTGTATCAGCCTTTCTACCCACTTTGATGTGCATATTTTCCTCATCACCTGATGTGTGTGAGTTGCTCAGCTAGCTTTTGGCTTTTTTTTCCAGAGGAAATTGTTTTATATATATAGCTGTAGAAAGGAAGAAAGGAGTACATGACATTCTTACATTGACATCTCGAGCTGGAACCGTCTATTATTTGATTGCTGCTATTTCTGTCTTCAGTTCTGTCAGTGTTTGCCTTATTTTATTTTATTTTATTAATTAATTTATTTTTTTTTAGTTTAGAGAGAGAGAGAGAGCACAATCAGGAGAGAGGGACAGAGGGAGAGAGAGAGCAAGAAACTCAAGCAGGCTCTATGCTCAACATGCAGCCCAATGTGAGGCTTGATCCCACAACCCTGGGATTATGACCTGAGCTTAAATCAAGAGCCAGGCACCCATATCACTGTTTGCTTGAATATTTACATGCTCTGACGTTGGCTGCATATAAATTATTGTTGAATCATCATGGTGAATTGACCCTTTTATTTTTGTCCTTCGTTATCTCTTGTGGTGGTTTTTGAATTAAAGTGTGCTTTGTCTGATATAAGTGTAGCCACCCTGATCTCTTTTGGTTCCCATCTGCATGAAATACATTTTTTTCATCTTTTAAAATTCAGTATATGTATGGGCTTAAATCTAAGCCTCTTATAGGCCGAATATAGTGGAATTATTTTTTTGTCCATTCATTCTATGTATTTTGATTAAGGTGTTTGATCCAGTTACATTATTTTATTTTATTTTATTTTATTTTATTTTATTTTATTTTATTATCTTTTATTTTATTATTTTATTTTAAATCCAGGGTAGTTAACATATAGTGTAATAATGATTTCAGGAGTAGAATTTAGTGATTCATCACTTATGTATAACACCCAATACTCATCCCAATGATTGCTTTCCTTAATGCCCATCACCCATTTAGCCCATCCCCCACCCACCCAACATCCCACCAGCAACCCTCTTCTATGTACCTAAGAGTCTCTTATGGTTTGTTTCCCTCTCTATTTTTATCTTATTTTTCCTTCTCTTCCCCTATGTTCATCTGTTTTGTTTCTTGAATTCCACATATGAGTGAAGTCATATGATATTTGTCCTTCTCTGATTGACTTATTTCACTTAGCATAATACACTCTAGTTCCATCCACATTGTTGCAAATGGCAAGATTTCATTCCTTTTGACTTCCAAGTAATATTCCATTGTATTTATATACCACATCTTCTTTATCCATTCATCAGTCAATGGACATTTGGGCTCTTTCCATACCTTGGCTATTGCCAACAGTGGTGCTATAAACATTGGGGTGCATGTGCCCCTTCGAGATTCATCTTTTTTAAATTGCCAATACTTAGTGAAGTGCCTGACATTGAGAAACTAAACAGAATATAAATGAAGTACAGTTATGATTCACTAGGAATCTTCCATCCCATCAGGCATAGCTCAAGAGTTGTGTTACAAGAACACCTCCATACTCTTTTCCAGAGTGACTGTACCAGTTTGTTTTCCCATCAAGCATAAGAGAGTTCCTGTTTCTCCTCATTCTCACCAACACCTATAGTTCCCTACATGTTAAGTTAAGCCATTCTGACAGGTGTGAGGTGGTATCTCATCATAGTTTGATTTGCATTTTCCTGATGATGAGCGATGTTGAGCATCTGTTCATGTGTCTGTTAGGTGTCTATATGTCTCTTTTGGGAAAATGTCTATTCATGTTTTCTTCCCATTTTTTAACTGGATTATTTGTTTTTGGGGTTTTGAGCTTTATAAGTTCTTTTAGATTTTGGATACCAACTCTGTATCTGATATGTCTTTTGAAAATAACTTCTCCCATTCCATAGGCTGCCTTTTAATTTTGTTAATTGTTTCCTTCACTGTCCTGAAGCTTCATGAAATCCCAATAGTCCGTGTTTGCCTTTGTTTCCCTTGCCTCCAGAGACACGTCTGCTAAGAAGATGCTTTGACAGAAATCAAAGAGGTTGCTGCCTTTTCTCTCTAAGATTTTAATTGTTTCCTGTCTCATATTTAGGTCTTTCACCCATTTGGAATTTACTTTTGTGTACTGTATAAGAAAATGGTCCGGTTTCCTTCTTTTGAATGTTGCTGTCCAATTTTCCCAACACTATTCATTGAAGAGACTGTCTTTTTTTCCACTGGATATTCTTTCCTGCTTTGTCAAAGATCAATTGAACATATAGTTGTGGGTCCATTTCTGGGTTTTCTGTTCTCTCCCATTGATCTATGTATCTGTTTTTGTGCCAGTACCATACTGTCTTGATGACTACAGCTGTGTAATATAGCTTAAGGTCTGGAATTGTGATGTCTCCAGCTGTGCTTTTCTTTCTCGGGATTGATTTAGCTATTTGGATTCCGTTGTGGTTCCATACAAATTTTAGGATTGTTTGTTCTAGCTCTGTGAAAAATGTTGTTGGTATTTTAATAGGGATTGCATTAAATGTGTAGATTGCTTTGGGTAGTATAGACATTTTAACAATGTTTGTTCTGATCCATGGCCATGGAATGTTTTTCCATTTCTTTGTGTCCTCCTCAATTTCTTTCTTTGGTGTTCTATAGTTTTCAGGGTACAGAGTTTTGATTAGATCTATCCCTATGTATCTTATTGTATTTGGTGCAATTGCAAATGGGATTGATTCCTTAATTCCTTTTTGGCTGCTTCGTTATTTTGGTGTATAGAAATGCAACAGATATCTGTACATTGATATTATATCTTGAGACTTTGCTGAATTCATGTATTGTAGCAATTCTTTGGTGGAGCCTTTTGGGTTTCCTATGTAGAGTATCACGCATCTGCAAATAGTGAGTGTTAGACTTCTTCCTTGCTAGTTTGGATACCTTTTATTTTATTATTATTTATTTATTTGTTTGTTTATATTTTTATTTTTATTTTTTGGTGTCTGATTACTAAGGCTAAGGCTTCCAGTATTATGTTAAATAGTAATGGTTACAGTGGACATCCCTGTCTTATTCCTGACCATAGAGTAAAGCTCTCAGAATTTCTCCATTGGGGATATTAGCTGTGGATCTTTTGTATATGGCCTTTAAGATGTTGAGGTCTGTTCCATCTATCCCTACTTTGTTAAAGGTTTTGTTTTTTTATCAAAAATAGATGCCCTATGTCATCAAATGATTTTTCTGCATCTATTGAGAGGACCTTATGGGTCTTATCCTTTCTTTTATTAAGTGGTGTATCACACTGATTGATCTGTGAATATTGAACCAACCCTACAGCCCAGGAATAATTCCCTCTTGATCATGGTTAATAATTCTTTTAATGTACTGTTAGATTCAATTTTCTAGTACCATGGTGAGAATTTTTGCATCCATGTTCTTCAGGGATATTGGCTTGTAATTCCCCTTTTTAGTGGGGTCTTTGTCTGGTTTTGGAATCAAGGTAATGCTGGCCTTATATTTGGAAGTTTTCCTTCCATTTCTATTTTTTGGAGCAATTTAAGAATAGGTAAAACTATTCTTAAAAGTCAGGTAGAATTCCCCTGGGAAGCCATCTCTCCCTGGGCTTTATTTGTTGGGAGGGTTTTGATTACTAACTCAATTTCTTTGCTAGCTATGGATCTGTTCAGATTTTCTATTTCTTCCTGTTTCAGGTTTGGTGGTTTGTATGTTTCTAGGAATTTTTCCATTTCTTCCAGATTGCCCAGTTTGTTGGCATATATTTTTTTCATATATTTTCTTATGATTGTTTGTATTTCTGTGATGTTGGCTATGATCTCTTCTCTTTCCTTCATGAATTTATTCATTTCTATCTTTTTTTTTTGATAAGTCTTGTTAGGAAGTTATCAGTTTTATTGTTTCATAGAACCAGCTCTTAGTTTCATTGATGTGTTCTACTGGCTTTTTGTTCCTATATCATTTATTTCTGCTCTGGTCTTTATTATTTCCCTTATCTTGCTGTCCTTAGGCTTTATTTGATGTTCCTTTTATAGCTCCTTTAGGTTTAAGTGTATGAGAATTTTCTTGCTTATTGAGATAAGCCAATATTGCAAAATACTTCCCTCTTAGGATGGCCTTTACTTAATCCCAAAATTTTTGACTGTTGTGTTTTCATTTTCATTTTCTTCCATGTATATTTTTCTTCTTTAATTTCCTTATTTAGTAGTAGTAGTAGTAGTAGTATGTTCTTTAACCCTCATTTATTTTTTTGTGTTTTCAAATTTTTTCTTGTGGTTGACTTAAAGTTTCTTAGCATTGTGGTCTGAAAATATGCATGGTATAATCCATATTTTGTTGTACTTGTTGAGGGCTTATTTGTGACCCAGTATTAGATCTGTTTTGGAGAATGTTCTTTGTGCACTTGAAATGTGTTCTGCTACTTTAGGATAAAATGTTCTGAATTATCTGTTAAGTCCATTCAAAGCCATTCAAAGTCATTCAAAGTCATTATTTCCTTGTTGATTTTCTGCTATGACCTATCCATTGCTATAAGTGGGGTGTTCCAAGTCCCCTACTATTATTGTATTAATGAGTTCCTTCATATTTTTTGTTAATTGATTTATGTATATAGGGTCTTCTAAGCTGGGGGCATAAATATTTATAATTGTTAGATCTTCTTGATGGATAGATCCCTTAATAATGATGTGATGCCCTTCTTCATCTCTTATTACCATCTTTAGTTTAAAATCTAGTTTGTCTGATTTAAGTATGGTTATTCTGGCTCTCTTGTTGTCCATTTTTATGAAGGATGGTTCTCCATATCTTCACTTTCAATATGCAGGTGTCTTTAGGTTAAAATGAGTCTCTTGTAGGCAGCGTACAGATAGGGCTTGTTTTTTTTTTTTTTTTTTTTTTTATCCATTAGGATACTCTATGTCTTTTGATTAAATCATTTAGCCCATTTACATTCAGAGTTGTTATTGGTAGATATAAATTTAGTGCCATTGTGTTACCTGTAAAGTTGGTGTTTCAGGTGACGTTTCTCTGTTCCTTTATAGTCTTTGTTGCTTTTGGCCTTTTTTCCCACTCAAAGAGTCCCTTTTAATATTTCTTCAGGGCTGGTTTGGTAGTAACAAACTCCTTTAGTTTTTGTTTGTCTGGGAAACTCTTTATTTCTCCTTTTATTCTGAATGACAGCCCTGGTGGATAAAGAATTCTTGGCTACTTATTTTTCCCATTCAGCATGTTAAATATATCAATGCCATTCCCTTCTGGCCTGCCAAGTTTCTGTGGACAGATCTGCTACAAGCCTGATCTGTCTTCCCAAGTATATTAAGGAGTTTTTTCCCTTGCTGCTTTCAGGAATCTTATCTTATCTATTTATTTTTTGTGAAATTGACCATGATATGTCCTACTACGGCAAGCTTTTGTTGAATTTAATGGGAGTTCTCTGTCCTTCTTGGATTTCAGTGTCTGTTTCCTTCCCCCAATTAGGGAAGTTTTCAGCTATAATTTGCTGAAATAAACCTTCTACCCCCTTTTCTCACTCTTCATCTTCTGGTATTCCTATGATATGAATGTTATTACTCTTTATGGAGTCACTGATTTCCCTTAATTATATATTCGTGATCAAACGCCTTTCTTTCCCTCTTTTCAGCTTCATTATTTTCCATAATTTTATCTTTTATATCACTGATTCACTCTGCTGCTTTGTTCATTCTTGTTGTCATGGCATCCATTCAAGTTTGCATTTCAGTTATAGACTTTTTAATTTAGCTTAACTAGTTTTTAGTTCTTTAATCTCTGCATCAAGGGAGTCTCTAGTGTTTTCTATTCTTTTCTTAAGCCCAGCTAATATCCTTATAATTGTTTCAAATTCTGGTTCAGACATTTTACTTATATCTGTATTGATTAAATCCCTGTCTTTTACTTCCTCCTGTTCTTTCTTTTAGGGTGAATTCCTCCATCTTGTCATTTTGTCTAGATCACTGTTTTGTGTGTGTGTGTGTTTGTTTGTGTGTGTGTGGGGGGGTGATTGTTAGTAAATCCTGTTATATTCCTGTTCCTGAGAGTAATGGCTACATTATGAAGAGGTCCAAAAGAAGGAAGAAAGGAAGGAAGGAAGGAAGGAAGGAAGGAAGGAAGAAAAAGAAAGAAAGAAAGAAAGAAAGAAAGAAAGAAAGAAAGAAAGAAGAAAGAAAGAAAGAATTTCCAATTTACTCAGGAGCTAAAGCTCTGCAGCACTCTATGGTCATTAGATTTGGTGCATGTAACAGGTTTGTCCTGGTCTTGTGGCAGAGAGGTGTGCTGTACTGATTCTTACATTCTAAGTAATTATTGATAGTTATGTATTTATTGCCATTTTATTACATGTTTTATAAATGTTTGTCTCTAATAAATGTCTCTAATCCTTTCTTGTCTTTGTCACTTTTGGTCTCTCCTTTCCACACAAAATGTCCCCTTTGATATTTCTTGAAGGGCTGGTTTTGGGTCATTGAACTTCTTTAGTTTTTCTTTGTCTGGGAAACTTTATCTCTCCTTTTATTCTGAATGATAGCCTTGCTGGATAAAGTATTCTTGGTTGCAGATTTTTCCCTCTCAGCATGTTGAATATATCATGCCACTCCCTTCTGGCTTGCCATGTTACTCTTGAGGGATCTGCAGCTAGCCTAATGGGTCTTCCCTTGTAAGTAAGGACTTCTTTTGTCCTTTTTGCTGATTTTAAGATTTTTTTCTTTATTGCTATATTTTGTAAATTTAATTATAATATGTCCTGGTATTGGCCTGCCTTTTTCAATTTTGATGGTACTTCTCTATGCCTCCTGGATCTGGATGTCTGTTTCCTTCCCCAGATTAGGGAAGTTTTCAACTATTATTTCCTCAAATAAATTTTCTGCCCCCTTTTCTCTTCTTTTGGGACTCCTGTAATGAATGTTACTATGTTTGATGGAGTCACTGAGTTCCCTATGTCTATTCTTGGATTCCATAATTCTTTTTACTCTCTTTTGTTCAGCTTCATTATTTTCCAGTATTTTATCTTCTAATGTTACTAATTTGTTCCTGTACTTATTCCAACCTGCTATTCATTGCCTCAAGCCCGTTTCCAATCTCATTCATTGCTTTCTTCAACTTGATTGTTTCTTTTTTAACTCTTTTATCTCTGTGGTAAGGGTCTAACTGATGTCTTCTATTTATTTTCTTAAGTCCAGTGAACATCCTTATGATTGTTGGTTTAAATTCTCCATCTGGCTTGTTATTTTTTCTGTTTTGCTTAGATTCTGGCCATGGTCTTATTCTTTCATCTGGGATAAATTCCTCTGTATTTCTATTGTGTCTAAGTATCTGCCTTCCTCTGTGTGTTAGAAAAGTCAGTCATGTCTCCTATTCCTAAAAGTAATGGCCTTAAGAAGAAGAAGTAATATAGTGTCCAGGGCCTGGCACTTCAAGAGTGTCTCTGGTGTGTGCTGCATGCTCTCTGCCCATCAGAGAGGCAAGATTTGGTTGCCCTATCCTTTAGTCCAGTCATCTGCAGAGGCTCTTCTTGCCTGCTATGGGCTGCTTTTGGTCTCTGGCCTGAATGTGGTGTTTTAACTAAGTGTGCTCTGGTGTGCTTGTGAAATGGGGTTGACACCACTTCCATGAGAACTCAGATCCTGCAGAACTCTCTGGTTGGGAGATGTGATATGGGCAGAGTTTTGTGCTAGTTTTGTGGTGGAGGAGCCCACTGCATTGGGATTAAAGCAGGTTTGACTGAGAGTGGCAGTCTTGCTAGAGTGAAGGGAGGTGGGACTTTGTGTAAGCATATTAGGCAATGAATACTTGCACTGTGCTGCTCCCTACAGGTGGTTCTCTGTTTATATTGAATGGTGGGGAAGGACATGGCACAAACCTCCTTCTTTGCTCTCAGAGAGGCATATCTGTGAATGCTGCCTCTCAGGATGCACTCTGAGAAGAGGGAATAATCTCCCCTGTATGCCCTAGACACACAGAATACTGTTTTCAGGATATCTGCCCCCAAGTTGTTTGCCTGCCTTCTCACCGGGAACCGGGCAGTGTCCTCTGGGCTCTATCCAGCCAAGCCTGCTGACCCTTAAATTGTTAGGCTTTAAGCCCCTCTGGTTGCAAGAACTCATGAAATTTTACCCCTCTCATTTTCCAGGACAGTGGCTTCAGGTAAATGTTCTTGTGCATTCCCCTGTGTGCTCCTGTCTCTCTCCTCTCTCTGTCACCCTTCTCCACAACCATGGCTCCCTCCCCTCCACAGCACTGTTGATCCATTTCTCTCCTAAACCATGTCTCTGCACTTCCTACTTTCTTCTATGTGACCTCTTCTCTCCATTTAGTTGTGGTGTTTGTACATTTTCAGGTTGATTTCTGGGGTATTTAGAAGTAGTTGATATTTATCCCGTTGGGTTTGTGGGTTTGAGATGAGTTTAGGATCCTTTTGTTGCCATCTTTCTCCTCTTCTCCAATTACCTTTATGCGTTTGTGGTGTGTGTGTGTGTGTGTGTGTGTGTGTATTTGGAAAAATATCTGTTCAGTTCTTTGCCTATTTGTTAACATGGATTATTTGTCTTTTTTTAATGAGCAGGGGTCTTCATTTTGATGTAGAGCTACTTAATATAGTATAATACTATACTATGGTATAGTATTGTTTGAAATCAGGAAATGTAATGCTTATAAATTTTTTCTTTTTTCTCAAGATTGCTTTGGCTATGTGGGGGCATTCTGGGGTTCCAATCAAATTCTAGGGCAGTTTTTCTTTTTTCTGTGAAAAATGCTGCTGGAATTTTGATTAGGTTTACATTGAATCTGTAGATTTCTTTGTTTGATAATGAACATTTTCATCATATTAAGTCTTCCAATCCAAGAACTAAGGATAGCTTTCCACTTATTTTTGTCTTCTTAAATTTATTTCATTATTTTTTTTCTAGATTCCACAAATGGGTCAGATCATATGGGATTTGTCTTTCTGAGTCTGACTAGTTTACAATCAGAAGTTAAAAGGAGCATAAAGACCTTGGATGTTCTAATTTATTTGTGAGGTTGAATATGAAGCTGTTTATTATTACACCAAATAAGAGACATTAAAATACACTTCGAGACAGACACCAAATCCATAAGCTACCATAAAGAACATACTGTAAAGAAGTGTAACACTAAAGTAATTTCTAACTCACAAACCCACGGATCATGACCTGATCCAAAGTCAGACACTTAACTGACTGAGCCATCCAGGTGCCCCTGTCTTGAAGTGTGTTTTAATGTCAGTTTATTTGATCTGATAATAAATAGCCACA
Organism: Panthera uncia; assembly: GCF_023721935.1. NCBI lineage: Eukaryota > Metazoa > Chordata > Mammalia > Carnivora > Felidae > Panthera > Panthera uncia. Next base: position 28,867,265 of record NC_064809.1, read on the forward strand.
TTTTAAACCTCAGAAGTACAGGAATATCTGGGATCTTATGCTCCTTTTAACTTCTCATAGCAAACTAGCCAGTACTTTGCTAAACTCTTTTAATTTTTGAATCTTTTAATTTGTTTTAAATATTTATTTACTTTTGAGAGAGAGAGAGAGAGTTGAGTGGGAGAGGGGCAGAGAGACAGAGACACAGAATCTGAAGCAGGCTCCAGGCTCTGAGCTGTCAGCACAGAGCCCAATGCGGGGCTCAAACCCACGAACCGTGAGTTCATGACCTGAGTCAAAGTTGGACACTCAACTGACTGAGCCACCCAGGCACCCTGAATCTTTTAATTTTTAATTGTGGCAAAACATGTAGCACGTAATTGACCATTTAACCACGTGTGCAGTTACTAACATATGTGGACAGTTAGTTTTTAAGTATGTACAACTTGCTGTGTAACAGATTTCTAGAACTTTCTTATCTTTCAAAACTGAAATTCTAAATCCATTAAACAATAATTCCCCATTGCTCCTCTCCACAGCTGATAGTAACCACCATTTAATTTTTGTTTCTGTGAATTTGACTATGTTAGATACCTCATATGAGTGGAATCATACAGAGTTTATCTTTCTGTGACTATATTATTTCACTTAGTATAATGTCCTCAAGGTTCATCAGTGTTGTAGTGATATTATTTCCTTTATTTTTAATTCAGAGTAACATTTCATTGTATGTATATGCCACATATCATTTATCCATCCATTGATGGACATTTGGTTTCCTTCCAACCTTTGTGAATCATGCTGCAATGAATATGGGTTTGCAAATATCTCTGTGAGACACTGCTTTCAGTTCTTTTGGATCTATACACAGAAGTAGGATTGCTGTATATATGGGAGTTCTTTTTTTAATATTTTGAACAATGTCCATACTGTTTTCTAGCAGTTTTACAATTCCACTATTTTACATTTCCCACAACAGTGTGCTAGGGTTCCAATTTTTCCACATCCTCATCAGCACTTATTTTTTATTATGTTTTTGAATAGTAATCATTCTAATGGGTATGGTGTGATATCTCATTGTGATATTGATTTGAATTTCTCTAATGATTACTGATGTTGAGCATCTTTCCATTTACTTGTTGTTCACCTCTCTATAATTTTTAGAGAAAGGCAAATAGTTAAATGATAACAGTTATGGAAGAGTTATTAAATAATATTAACAGTTATTAAATAATAGCAGTTATGGAAGTATCTCCTATTTTTTCCTGACTTTAATGAGAATGATTCTACTGCTTTATATTAAGTGTAATATTTACTTTAGGAAGACTTTTTCAAGTTTCTTTTTTATTCCTTATCCACTAAGATTGAAAAAATCAAATTCTCTTTTAGGATTCAGATTCTTATCTGATTTTTCTCTTTAATTACTTACTAATATAGTGAACTAATATGGAGCTATTTATGCATCAGTACTAAATTTTATTTGAACATGATGCATCTTTAAATACTACTTAATTTTATTGTATTTATTTTAGGTTTTTGCACTTATATTAATGTAATATCATTAGTGCTGTTCTCCAAATATTTATGTCTCTCCACCTTCTGAATGTTTGGAATTGAACTTCACTGACTTTTTATTGTGGCTAAAAACCACACATGAGATGCATCCTGTTAACAAATTCTTAAGTGTTTTTGCTTGTAGCAAAACGTTGTACAATAGATCTCGAGAACATTTTTATGTTGTAAACTTGAAATTTTATATCTAATGAACAGAGACTTACCTTTTTCCTCAACCTCAGTCATGGCAACCAACAATCTACTTTCTGCTTCTATGACCTTGACTACTTTAGATACGTCATATAAGTGGAATCATGGAGTATTTGTCCTTCTGTGACTGGCTTATTTCACTTTGCCTGATGCCCTCAAGATTCATCCACACTGTTGCAAATGATAGAATGTCTTACTTTTGAAAGACAAAATAACATTCAATTTTGTGTGTGTGTATTGTATTTTCTTTATCCATTCACTGTTGATGGGCATTAATGTTGCTTTTACATCTTGGTTATTGTTAATAATGCTGCAGTGACAATGGACTGTAAATATCTTTTTCATATCCTGAGTTGAATTCTGTTGGATAAATAACCAGGAGTGGGATTGCCAGATTGTGTGGTAGTTTTATTTTTAATTTTTTGAGGAACATTCATATTGTTTTCCATAATGGCCTTACCATTTTTCATTCTCACTGACAGTGAATAATGTTCCATTTTTTTCCTCCACATTTTCACCAACACTTGTCATTCTTTTTTAATAATAACCAACCTAAAAAGTGTAAGGTGACATCTCATTGTGGTTTGATTTGTATTTCCTTCCCTGATGTATTTCCCTGATTTCAGGAGTAGATTCCTTAATTCCCCTTACCCATTTAGCCCATCTTCCCTCCAACAACCCCTCCAATAGCCCTAAGTTTGTTCTCCATATTTATGAGTCTCTTCTGTTTTGTCCCCCTCCCTGGTTTTATATATTTTTGTTTCCCTTCCCTTATGTTCATCTGTTTTGTCTCTTAAAGTCCTCATATGAGTGAAGTCATATGATTTTTGTCTTTCTCAAGTAGTTGCAAATGGCAAGATTTCATTCTTTTTGATTGCTGTGTAATACTCCATTGTATACATATACCACATATTCTTTATCCATTTATCCATCGATGGACATTTGGGCTCTTTCCATACTTTGGCTATTGTTGATAGTGCTGCGATAAACCTGGGGGCGCATGTGTCCCTTAGAAACAGCACACCTGTATCCCGTGGATAAATGCCTAGTAGTGCAATTGCTGGGTCATAGGGTAGTTCTAATTTTAGTTTTTTGAGGAACCTCCATACTAGTTTCCAGAGTGGCTGCACCAGCTTGCATTCCCACCAATAAGGCAAAAGAGATCCTCTTTCTCCACATCTCGCCAATATCTGTTGTTGTCTGAGTTGTTAATGTTAGCCATTCTGACAGGTGTGAGGTGGTATCTCATTGTGGTTTTGATTTGTATTTTCCTGATGATGAGTGATGTAGAGCATTTTTTCATGTGTTGGTTGGCATCTGGATATCTTCTTTGGAGAAGTGTCTATTCATGTCTTTTGCCTATTTCTTCACTGATTACTTGTTTTTGGGGTGTTGAGTTTGGTAAGTTCTTTATAGATTTTGGATACTAACCCTTTATCTGATATGTCATTTGCAAATGTCTTCTCCCATTCTGTTGGTTGCCTTTTAGTTTTGTTGCTTGTTTCCTTCACTGTGCAGAAGCTTTTTATTTTTATGAGGTCCCAGTAGTTCATTTTTGCTTTTGTTTCCCTTGCCTCCAGAGATGTGTTGAGTAAGAAGTTGCTGTGGCCAAGATCAAAGAGGTTTTTGCCTGCTTTCTCCTCAAGGATTTTGATGGCTTCCTGTCTTACATTGAGGTCTTTCATCCATTTTGAGTTTATTTTTGTGTGTGGTGTAAGAAAGTGGTCCAGGTTCATTTTTCCACATGTCGCTACCCAGTTTTCCCAGCACCACTTGCTGAAGAGACTGTCTTTATTCCATTGGATATTCTTTCCTGCTTTGTCAATGATTAGTTGGCCATACGTTTGTGGGTCCGTTTCTGGGTTCTCTATTCTGTTCCATTGATCTGCTCTTGTGGCAGTACCATACTGTCTTGATGATTACAACTTTGTAGTATAGCTTTAAGTCTGGGATTGTGATGCCTCCTACTTTGGCTTTCTTTTTCAAGATTTCTTTGGCTATCAGGGTCTTTTCTGGTTCCATACAAATTTTAGGATTGTTCTAGCTCTGTGAAGAATGCTGGTGTTACTTTGATAGGGATTGCATTGAATATGTAGATTGCTTTGGGTAGTATCGGCACTTTAACAATATTTGTTTTTCCTACCCAGGAGCATGGAATCTTTTTCCATTTTTTTGTGTCTTCTTCAATTTCTTTCATAAGCTTTCTATAGTTTTCAGTGTATAGATTTTTCACCTCTTTGGTTAGATTTATTCCTAGGTATTTTATGTTTTTTTGTGCAACTGTAAATGGGATCTATTCCTTGATTTCTCTTTCTGTTGCTTCATTGTTGGTGTATAGAAATGCAGCAGATTTCTGTGTGTTGATTTTATATCCTGTGACCTTGCTGAATTCATGAATCAGTTCTAGCAGTTTTTTGATGGAATGTTTTGGGTTTTCCATATAGAGTATCATGTCATCTGTGAAGAGTGAAAGTTTGACCTCCTCCTGGCCAATTTGGATGTCATTTATTTCTTTGTGTTGTCTGACTGCAGAGGCTAAGACTTCCAATACTATATTGAATAACAGTGGTGAGAGTGGACATCCCTGTCTTGTTCCTGACCTTAGGGGGAAAGCTCTCATGTTTTCCCCATTGAGGATGATATTAGCATGGGGTTGTTCATATATGGCTTTTATGATCTCGAGGTATGATCCTTCTCTCCCTACTTTCTTGAGGGTTTTTATCAAGAAAGGATGCTGTATTTTGTGAAATGCTTTCTCTGCATCTATTGAGAGAATCATATGGTTCTTGTCCTTTCTTTTATTGATGTGATGAAACTCGTTAATTGTTTTGTGGATATTGAACCAGCCCTGCATCCCAGTTATAAATCCCACTTGGTCGTGGTGAATAATTTTTTTTAATGTATTGTTGGATCCAGTTGGCTAATATCTTGTTGAGGATTTTTGCATTCATGTTCATCAGGGAAATTGGCCTATAGTTCTCCTTTTTAGTGGGGTCTCTGTCTGGTTTTGGAATCAAGGTAATGCTGGCTTCATAGAAAGAGTTTGGAAGTTTTCCTTCCATATCTATTTTTTGGAACAGCTTTAAGAGAATAGGTGTTAAGTCTTCCTTAAATGTTTGGTAGAATTCCCCTGGAAAGCCATCTGGCCCTGGACTCTTGTTTTTTGGGAAATTTTTGATTTCTAATTCGATTTCTTTACTGCTTATGGGTTTGTTCAAATTTTCTATTTCTTCCTGTTTCAGTTTTGGTAGTCTATATGTTTCTAGGAATTTGTCCATTTCTTCCAGATTGCCCATTTTATTGGCATATAATTGCTCATAATATTATTATTGTTTTTATTTCTGTTGTGTTGGTTATGATCTCTCCTCTTTCATTCTTGATTTTATTTATTTGGGTCCTTTCCTTTTTCTTCTTGATCAAACTGGCTAGTGGTTTATCAATTTTGTTAATTCTTTCAAAGAACAAGCTTCTGGTTTCACTGATCTGTTCTACTGTTTTTTTTTTTGTTTGTTTGTTTCGATAGTATTAATTTCTGCTCTGATCTTTATTATTTCCTGTCTTCTGCTGGTTTTGGGTTTTATTTGCTGTTCTTTTTCATTCTCCTTAAGGTGTAAGGTTAGGTTGTGTATCTGAGATCTTTCTTCCTTCTTTAGGAAGGCCTGGATTGCTATATACTTTCCTCTTATGACCACCTTTGCTGCATCCCAGAGGTTTTGGGTTGTGGTGTTATCATTTTTATTGACTTCCATATACTTTTTAATTTCCTCTTTAACTGATTGGTTAGCCCATTTATTCTTTAGTAGGATGTTCTTTAGTCTCCAAGTATTTGTTACCTTTCTAAATTTTTTCTTGTGGTTGATTTTGAGTTTCATAGCGTTGTGGTCTGAAAATATGCACAGTATGATCTCAATCTTTTTGTACTTACTTAAGGCTGATTTGTGTCCCAGTATATGGTCTATTCTGGAGAACATTCCGTGTGCATTGGAGAAGAATGTATATTTGCTGCTTTAGGATGAAATGTTCTGAATATATCTGTTACATCCATCTGGTCCAGTGTGTCATTCAAAGCCATTGTTTCCTTGTTGAGTTTTTTATTAGATGATCTGTCCATTGCTGTGAGTGGGGTGTTGAAGTCTCCTACTATTATGGTATTACTATTGATGAGTTTCTTTATGTTTGTGTTTAATGGATTTATATATTTGGGTGCTATTACATTAGGCACATAAATGTTTACAATTGTTAGGTCTTCTTGGTCCATAGACACCTTGATTATGATATAATGCCCTCTGCATCCCTTGATACAGTCTTTATTTTAAAGTCTAGATTGTCTGATATAAGTATGGCTACTCTGGCTTTCTTTTGTTGACCATTAGCATGATAGATGGTTCTCCATCCCCTTATTTTCAATCTGAAGGTGTCTTTAGGTCTAAAGTGGGTCTCTTGTAAACAGCATATAGATGGATCTTGTTTTCTTATCCATTCTGTTACCCTATGCCTTGATTAGAGAACTGAGTCCATTGACGTTCAGAGTGAGTACTGAAAGATATGAATTTATTGCCATCATGATGCTTGTAGAGTTGGAGATTCTGGTGGTGGTCTCTGGTCCTTTCTAATCTTTGTTTCTTTTGGTATTTATTCATATATATATATATATATATATATATATATATATATAAATTTCTTGCAGGGTCATTTCTTGCAGTGGTCACGAAGTCCTTTAAGTTTTGTTTGTCTGGGAAACTTTTTTTCTCTCCTTCTATTTTGAATGACAGCCTTGCTGGATAAAGAATTCTTGGCTGCATATTTTTCTGATTCAGCACCTGAATATATCCCACCACTCTTTTCTGGCCTGCCAAGTTTCTGTGGATAGGTCTGCTACAAACCTGATCTGTCTCCCCTTGTATGTTAGGGACTTTTTTCCCCTTGCTGCTTTCATGATTCTCTCCTCGCCTGAGTATTTTGTGAATTTGACTATGATATGCCTGTTGATGGTCAGTTTTTGTTGAATCTAATGGGCGTCCTCTGTGCTTCCTGGATTTTGATGTCTGTGTCTTTCCCCAGGTTAGGAAAGTTTTCCTCTATGATTTGCTCACATAACCCTTCTACCCCTATTTTTCTGTCTTCCTCTTCTTGGACCCCTATTATTCTGATGTTGTTCCTTTTAATGAGTCACTGATTTCTCTAATTCTTTAATCATGCTCTTTTGCCTTAATCTCCCTCTTTTTTTCTGCTATATTTATTCTCTATAAGTTTGTCCTCTATATCACTGATTCTCTGTTCTGCCTCATCCATCCTTGCCACCACAGCATCCATCCATGATTGCACTCAGTTATAGCATTTTCAATTTCATTCTGGATATTTTGTACTTATTTTATCTCTGCATAAAGGGATTATAATCTATTTTCGACTCCAGTTAGTATTCTTATTATTGTGATTCTAAATTCTGGTTCAGACATCTTGCTTGTATCTGTGTTCGTTAAATCCCTGGCTGTTGTTTCTTCGTGCTCTTTCTTTTGTGGTGAATTCCTTCATTTTGTCATTTTGAAGGGAGAAAAGGAATTAATGAAGTAGTAAAATTGAAATAAAAAAATTAAGATTAAGAAATATTGGAATTAAAAATTAAAACCACACACACAAAAATCGAATAGATGATGCTAGATCCTAGATGTGTTTTGGTCTGGGTGTTGAAAGTGGTGACAGATTAGAGAAAAAAAAGGGCGGGGAAGGAGATCGTTTGAGAATTTGAAAAAATGAATACACTGAAGTAGAGCAAAATGAGATGATGGGGGTAAAATAGAATTTGAAAAAATGTACACAAAAGTAAAGAATATAGTAGAAAAAAATTAAAAATATTTTAATAAAAATTAAAAATAAATATGAATTTTTTCATTTTCTGTAAGAAAAATAAAAAAATGAAAAAGAAATAGATAAAAAAAGAAAAAATCGTTTGAAAATTTGAAAAAGTGAATACACTGTAGTAGACTAAAATAAAATGATGGAAGTAAAATAGAATTTGAAAAAACTTACACAAAAGTAAAAAGTATAGTAATAAAAATTAAAGATATTTTTAATAAAAGTTGAAAATAAAAATGATTTTTTTCTCTTTCTGTATTCAAGAAAAAGAAAAGAATTGTAAAAGAGAAAAAGGAAAAAGAAAAAAAAAGAAAGTTGAATAGAAAATTGAATAGATGAACCTGCTAACAGATTGAAGTAGGACTGAAATTGCTTCATTTTCCCCTCAAAGTCAGTCTATGTAGCTCTTTATAGTCCATGAATTAAGTCAGCTGTGAGACTTATGTTCTTGAAGAGCAAAGCTGGCCCAGTTGGGTGAGGCTCAGTGTAAGAGCTCTGCTCTCCACTAGGTGGTGCTGCTAGCCTACTGGGGTGGATGTTGTGGGGCCTCATAGGTGCATATGCACATGCGCGGGAGCAGTGAAAATGATGCCATCTAGCTACCCAGTCTATTTTCCTAGATCAGCAGTCATGCACCCATCCTCTTTCTTCAGCTCTCGTCCACTCCCCACTTTTTTACTCTCCGTGACCAGGCCCCAGGCAGCACCTCTCTCCCAAACCTTGTATCAGATGTAGCTGTTTTCCCCAGCCCTCTACTTCTAAAGGACTGCAGCTTTGACCCGTTCTGACCCTCTGCAGGAGGGTCTCACCGAGCAATGACCAAATGAGCAATGGCCAAATATCGGCTGCACCCAGGTATGCCCACTGGACCCTGCTGCTGCCAGTGCCCTGAGACTGCAGCTGGGTGCCAGCCCATCCCAGAGAATGTTCGTGAGACAGTGTAGCAGCAGCATCTCAGGGATTATGGAAAATCACAACACACATCTGGCACCAGGCTTCACCCATAGCGACCTTGCCCCAGGACCAGTGAATGTGGCCACCTTCCAGGGTCTGCTGGGACCAGCTGGCTTCAACAGTCTGTACCAAATGTCCTTCCAGCAGTGAAACTGCTTTTCCCCATGTGCCCCAAGAACCTCCCAGACCCCACTCTGTTCCTGGGGATTCTCCCTTCCCACCAGAGTACCACCAGGTATCGAGCTGCGGAATTGCAGCCTTTGCACTCCCCTTGTTTATAGTCTTAATGGAATTTAAACCCTCTCCTTTTTCCTTTCTCCCTTTTTAGTTTAGTCCGTGTGGCTGTTTCTTTTTTTAAATTTTTTTTTTTACGTTTATTTATTTTTGAGACAGAGCATGAACGGGGGAGGGTCAGAGAGAGGGAGACACAGAATCTGAAACAAGCTCCAGGCTCTGAGCTGTCAGCACAGAGCCCCACGCAGGGCTCGAACTCACGGACCGCGAGATCATGACCTGAGCCGAAGTCGGCTGCCCAACCGACTGAGCCACCCAGGCGCCCCTCCCTGTGGCTGTTTCTAATTTTCCACTTTCTCTCCAGCTGCTTTTGGGGAGGGATGATTTTCCTGTATTCTCCGCCCCTTCTCAGTCTCCATCCTCTCTCCACCTACCTTTTGGGGCTTCTTGCTCCCCAAGTTCAGCCCTCCGTGCCATGTACCTGCTGAATTCTGTGGTTCAGGTTGTGCAGATTGTTGTATTAATCCTCCAATCAGTTTTCTAGGTGTGTAGGATGATTCAGTGTTGGTCTGGTTGTATTTTATGGATGGGAGACACACAGAAAGCTTCCATGCTGTTCCGCCATCTTGGCTCCTCTAAAAATATATTTTAGATATTAACTAATTATCAGATGTGTGGTTTACAAATATTTTCTCCAATTCTTTAGGTTGCCCTTTCACTCTGTTGTTTTCATTGCTGTGCAATAGTTTTTTTTTTTTTCCATGCAATTTTATTTGTCTATTTTTGCTCTGTTGCTTGTGCTTTTGGCATCCTATCCATTAAATCATTGCCCAGATCAATGTCAAGAAACTTTTTCTTTGTTTCCTCTAGTATTTTTATGATTTGTGGTCTTGCATTTAAATATTTAATCCTTTTCAAATGATTTTTGTATATAGTGTCAAATAGGACCCAATTTCATTCTTCTGCATGTAGGTATCCATTTCCAACAGCATTTATTGAAGAAACTGATCTTTTCCCCATTGTGTGTTCCTGGTACCCTTGTCAAAGATCAGTTTGCCATACATGTGTAGATTATTTTTGGGCTCTCTGTTCTATTTCTTTTGCCTATATATCTGTTTTTATGCCAGTACCATACTGTTTTAATACTTTAGTTTCAAAATAATATATTTTGAAATCACGAGGAAGGTGTCTCTAGCTTTGTTCTTCATGTTCAAAATTGCTTTGGTTATTTGGGTCTTTCGTGGTTTCATGTGAATCTTAGGATCATTTTTCTACTTCTGTAAAGGGTGCCATTTGGTTTTGGGAAGAATTTCCTTTGAGACTGTAAATCATTTTGGGTAGTATGGATATTTTTATAATAGTAATTCTTCCACGAACATCAAATGTCTTTCCATTTATCTTTGTCTTTGAAATTTTTCTTTGTCAATATCTTGTAGTTTTCAGTGATTTTATTTTTTTTGTTGTTTTGTGAGTTGGAATATTTTTTAAATTTCCTTTTCAGGGTTGTGTGTAGAAATGTCATTGATTTTTGACGCTGATTTTATATCCTGCAAATTACTGAGTTCTTTATTTCTAACAGTTTTCTTTGTTGAATCTGTAGGGTTTTCTACATATATGATTATGTCATCTGCCAACATTACTTTCTGTTCAGTTTGGATGCTTTTGATTTCTTTTATCTGTCTAATTATCTAAGGGCTATGTGGCAGTACTGAGTCTAAGGGGACTTGTAGTGGTGCTGGTCTGAATTTTGCACAGTGGTATGGGTTCTGATGGGATTTACAGCATTGGCTCTGGCTATTGGGGAGCGCGGCAGCTTGTGCTTTATGTAATTCTGTCAGCTGGGGTCTTCATCAGCACAGGGTGTGAGGGGGTCGATGGTGTTGGCAAGTGTTGTTGGGGTCCTATGTGGTGAATGCTGCTAGGGTTGTTCTTGCCTTTTTCCCAGTTGTGGGGGACAGGCAAAATAATAGCTGAGGGTATTCCTCTGGACTCTGAGCTATGTCAGCCTGGGGATAGGGTGATGAAAGTAAAATGCTTTCTATACTTTTCTATGTGGCCATCTTTGTTTTTTGTCATCCACTGGGCTGCTGCAACTTCTTAATTGCCCTCCAGAGTTCTCCCAGTGCTAATTTTTGTCACGGATAGCTGTTAAATTATAGTTTTTGTGGGGCACAAGGACTAGGACCTCCTGTTCCACTATCTCACTGATATCACTTCCCCATTTTTCAGCCTTAAATGTTCTTTTCTTCTCAATTGTACATAGTTAGATTTGTATTCTCAGTATAGCTTTTAGTTAAATGTAAGAATTGGAAGTACTGTTATACAATAAGCTATGTGGGGTATAAAGTAATTTTGCTAATTTTCTTATTGTAAGTTTATTTAGCACATAAATACCAAGGTTTGAGTGGGGAAGAATAATGAAATTTGTATCCAGATTAGCTTTACACTTATTGAGAATAACACTATTATATTCTTTGAATGTTGAAGAGAAATGTTTTAAAATAGCAATATAAAATGTACTGACTTACCTCATTGTTTACAAATGAAACATAAACATTGAAAAATAATCTGGTGTTGTTATGTTCATTTAAAAGAATTTGAAATATCAGTACATAAAGCAAAATTATCTTTTTAATCCAACATATTATTAAATTTCAATCTGCACTTTGGTATACATTTGAATCAAAGTCTATTATAATATACACCTTTAAAATTTTGTTCATAAGTTGTGCTTCTTCCTGTATAATTAATATAAAACAAATAGAGTACTTTTAATAAGATGAATGTAATTTTTGTCACTGCACATGTAATGAATATTATTACAGCTTGTATTTAAATCTCAAATGTGTGATATTCAATGTTGATCCAGAATGACTTTAAATTTAAATAAACTTTTATAATTTATATATTATTGTGGCAGTATAAAAATATAATCCCAAATTCTTTGACACTTCTAATCAAGAGGGTGGTCTATGTACCTTCCTGTTGGACTGGCTGGCTTGTCAATGCTTCTATGAGTAGAATAAGTTGTAAGTGATGCTCTATGGCTTTTGCCTGGCTCTTTTGGAATGCTCAGTCTCAAGAAGCCCAAACCATCAACTGTCCCAGCTAAGGCAGACATGTGAGTGATGAAACCTCTAGTTCACATGGAAGTAAAATCATATGGTTTTTGTCCTTCTCAGTTTGGCTTATTTGATGTAACATAATACCCTCTAGGTCTACCCAGGTTGTTGCAACCTATAAATAGAGAACAAAGTGATGGTTACCAGAGAGGAGAAGTGTAGGAGGATGGGCAAAATGAGTGAAGAAGAGTGGGAGATACAGGCTTCCAGTTATGGAATGAATAAGCCATGGAAATAAAGTGCATGGAATAGGAAATATAGTCAATGATACTGTAATAGCATTGTTTGGTGACAGATAATAGCTATACCTGTGGAGAGCATAACCTAATATATAGAGAAGTTTAATTACTACATTGTACACCAGAAACTAATGTAACATTTTATGTAAACTATACTTAAATAATAAAATAATCAATTCATCATAAATGTAAGGCTTATTTCTGAACTCTATATTTTATTTATCTGTATGCCTGTGCTTATTATCAATATTACATTATCTTTATGATTGTAGTAAGTTTTTAAAGTAGAAAATGGGAGTTCTCTAACTTTTTTCTTCTTAAGACTTTTTTAAGGATATTATAGGTTCCTTACATTTCCATATGGATTTTAGTACTACCTTATCAATTTATATAAAATAGGCATCTGAGGTTTTTATAGGGATTAAACTGAATCTGTAGATCATTTGTAGTATATTGTGATTTTAACAATATTAAGTCTAAAACTCCACTACCAGGGGATGGCTTTCCAATTTGTTGTACCTTGTTTAATTACTTTCAGTGATGTTTTATACTTCCAGTGTACAAGTCTTAGTTTTAGATATTAGTTTACATTTTAATTTTAATTCCAGTTCTGTTAACGTACAGTGTTATATTAGTTTTCAAGTATACAATATAGTGACTCAACAATTCCATACATCACCCAGTGCTCATCACAACAGGTGCACTCCTTAATCCCCATCACCTATTTAACCCATCCCTCCACCCTCTCCCTTCCGATAACCATCAGTTTTCTATAATTAAGAGTCTGTTTCTTGGTTTCTCTCTCTGTTTTTCTCCCTTTTCACATACAGTTGATGACTAAAGATATGTACACACACACACACACACACACACACACACACACACACACTGGAATATTATTCAGCCATAAAAAGAATGAAATCTTGCCATTTGCAATGACATGGAAGGAGCTAAAGAGTATAATGTTAAGCAAAATAAGTTAGCCAGAGAAAGACCAATACCATATGACTTCATCCATATGTGGAATGTAAGAAACAAAGCAAATGAGTGTGCAAGTCTTAACTTATTTTGTTAAATTCATTCTTGAATATTTTATTTTTATACCATTATAAATGGAATTATTTTCTTAATTTCATTTTATCATTGTTCATTGCTAGTGTATTAGAATACAATTGAATTTTGTGTATTGATATTTTATGTACATATGCAAGAAGAGATAGTTTTATTTATTTATTTCTAATATTGATTTTTATTTTTTTTTTCTTGCCCAAATTGCCCTAGCCAGAAACCCCATCACATATTGTCTTTTATTCTAATAATATGGCTCAGTACATTGAGTGACTCATTTTTGCTTATGAAACCAACCAAGCATTTCAGGGATCATTGAATTTCTTTTCTTTTCCCCCTCTATTTTTTTTATTTCTGCTCTAGTCTCTATTATTTGCTTTATTCTACTTGCTTTGCATTTAGTTTGTTCATTAATTATGGTCTCTCTTTTTCAAAGTAGTTGTTGAAAACTATAAATTTTCCTCTAAGCATCATTTTAACTGCATCCAATAAATTTTAGCATGGTATGTCTTTGTTTTTTCTTTATCTCAGAGTATTCTCTAGTTTTTCTTGTGATTTCTCCTTTGGATCATTGGTCATTTAGGAGTGTGTTTAAATTTAACTCATTTGTGAATTTCTTTGATCTCCTTCTGTTATTGATTTCTAATGTCCATTCCATAGGAGTTAGAGGACGTACTTTGTATGATGCCAATCCTATTAAGTTTATTGAGGCTTGATTTATGGTATAGCATATTGTTTATCTTGGATAACGTTCTAAATGCATTTGAGAAGAACATGAATTCAGCTTTTGTTGGGTAGAGTATGCTATAGATATCTGCAAGCTTTTACAGAGGTCTAGTTAGTTCACAGTGTTGTTCGATTACTGTATTTCTTTTTTGATCTAGTGCTTAATGCTTTATTATTCAAATTGGGGTATTGAAGTGTTTATTGTTATTGAAATATTTATCTGTAACTGTCTGTCTATGGTTGGGCATGAAATATAACGCACAGAATTTTGGCCTGAAACTGGACTCCTGAATATATATACATACACCTAGGCATATATTCATACACATATATACTTTTACATCCACACATGCATATACACATAAATAGACTTCTTTGGAAACCATAAGTCCTCATGGACGTCTTTAATTACAATCCATTCCCTCAAGTTTTATTCTTTACTTCCTTTGTTTTGTATGTGTAATTTTTTCTTTTACAGTTTGAACTTGATTGAATTATATCAACACTTATATTCATTTGATATATCCTTAATGCTTTACATTTGTTTGAGAAACTGCTTAGCACATAGAGCTAGAAACAAGTATACTAAAAGATTTCATGATTTTATTTGCATCTTATTCTCTTCACTAAGACTGAGGATATACGCATGGTTGTATTCTTAGGTTACTTAGATTAATTCTTTATTTTTTACTTCAGAAATTTCATTTGTTTATTTTTAGTTTTATTTTATTTTCCTTATCATGTTCATTTAATTTTGGGGGGTAATATATACTTCTTAAAGTATAAATAGCAAAAAGTATACTTACAGAAGTTTCATTTCTCCTGTATCTCTTCCCTTTGCATGCCCAGGCCACCATCCACTCCCTTGAAGGTAACTGAATATATAGTTTACTGAATAACCTTTCTTGTTTTTCATTTTGTAAAAGTGTTTCTTTATTTCTCTCTACCTTTTTTTTTTTTTTTTTTTTTTTTTAATTTCCCCTCTTTTCTCACTCAATAGGGAGCATACTGAAGATCTTTTTTCTCATCCCCCCCCCCCCCCCCCGCCCCTTAACATTATGTCCTGGAAATAATGAAACAGCTTAAAACACAGCTTCATTAAAGCTGTTCTTACAATTTTTATTTCAGATCTAGCATTTTGATAATTTACTTACAACTTTATAAAAATGAGAGAAAATGCTACTGTTCATTTGTTTTAAACTTGAAATTTAGATATTTTACAATCGTTTTTCCATTTAGTAGACTAAATGCATTTCTTTATGTAGCTCATGATAAAGACCAGATGAAAATATTATGCTTGGGAATGGTGCAGTGTCAAACACCCCCATACAAGTGTTGAAACAAAGAACTTCTAGACTTAATAGACACAATGGAAAGTATAATTACAGATATCTTTAAATTATTTTAAGTTAAACACTTAAAAAGATCATTTTTATTTGCTTTAAGGCTAGTATTTGTTACAGCATATACTTTACAAATATTTTACACTTTGATATGTGTGAATACCCTAAGATAACTAGGCAACTGTAGTAAAAGCTTTGATACCTTTTGCTTGGTATTTGTGCTGGTCAATGATTACTATGTAACAAGACTGTTATTTAAATAAATAAAGTTTATTGCTATAGTTTTGCATTCCTCTTCCCTTTCCACAAATGAGAAGAAATTTTGCTGATTAGTTGGCATATCCAGAATTTTTATAATAGATCTGTTTGTTAATTTTTTTAAACATTTCTTATAACTCAGCAAAACGATATATTATCTATTGCAAATCAATTGCCTGAAGACATGGCTTTAATTTTAAAAAGACTATCTCAAGAGTCATAAACCTACCAGAAATGAAAGCTCTGATAGTAATTAATTTAAAACATTGTAATTTTTTTCAAATAAATTCAAAAGGTTTTTTCCCCCCATAGTTCATGAATATATCTACAATTATTTTACTCATATTCTCAGGTCTTTATTAGTAATTTCTATTTATTCCATAATTACTGAGTCACATGTGTTAAATTTCCCTTTACGATTATGGATTTCTTTATTTCTTATGTTGTATCAGGTTTTGCTTCATAAATTATAACATTTTATTCATATATATATAAATTTAAAAGTTATAATATCCCTAGAGGACAGACCCCTTTGTTTTAATGAAGGGACTGATTTTATAATTTTTATGGTTTCGGTTTTCCTGTTTGCCTTAAAAGCTACCATGTCTGCTATTAATGTAGTTCCCATCATCTTCTGGTTGGTATATGCATGATAGATTATTTTTCTATTTTTTTGCTTTAACTTTCCTGTATCTTTATTTTTCTTTATCTCTTGTGTGAAACTTACTGTTGTATATTTTTCAAATTCATTCTGATATCTATGTATTTTCATTAGCACTCATAATCACACTCGATCCAATTTTGATATTTTGAGATTAAATTATTTCATTTTCTTTGTGCTTCCTATTTTCCTGCATGATAAGTTTCTTTTTTTTTTTTTTAAGATTTATGTATTTTTGGGAGAACACAATTGGGGGGGCAGAAAGAGGGGGACAGGTGATCCAAAGTAGGCTCTGCACTGATGGGCTGACAGCAGAGAGCCTGTTGTGGGGCTTGAACTCATGAACCGCAGGATCATGACCTGAGCTGAAGTCAGATGCTCAACAAACTGAGCTACCCAGGTGCCCATGCCTGATAAGTTTCTTTTACTCTGTTTTGCTCTATATTTTTTTAATATTATTGTATTTTTCCTTAGATATATCTGATATCCAGTATTTTAACTTTATTCTAAAGTATGTATTTTCCAAGAAAACTAGAAAATATTTTAAATTATTAATATTAATATTAAATGAAAATCATTAAAGTTATTGATATCTGAGTATCTGAAAAGTGACAGGACTAATTCTGCTTGCATAGTGAAAGATCTAGTCAGATAGGTTTATACTTCAATAGTGTCTTTCAATAGTTTATTACACAGAGTGTGATTTGCTTATACCATTATCTCATTTGTTGCAAATGAGACAAAATATTGTTGGGTAATTAACATATATTACAAATCTAGTCCTCACATCAGAGATCTGTTTTTTTTTTTTAACGTTTATTTATTTCTGAGACAGGGAGAGACAGAGCATGAACGGGGGAGGGTCAGAGAGAGAGGGAGACACAGACTCTGAAACAGGCTCCAGGCTCTGAGCTGTCAGCACAGAGCCCAAGGCAGTGCTCGAACTCACAGACCACGAGATCATGAACTGAGCCGAAGTCGGCCGCTTAACTGACTGAGCCACCCAGGCGCCCCCACAGATCTGGTTTTCTATTTAGTGCATTTAAAAATCTTTCTTCTTATTTTTTAATGTTTATTTATTTTTGAGAGAGAGATACAGAGGGAAGGAGGATGGGTGGGAGGGGCAGAGAAAGAGGGAGACACAGAATCTGAACTAGGCTCCAGGCTCTGAGCTTTCAGCACAGAGCCTGACATGGGGCTCTAACTCACCAACCTCCTGGTTCAGCTCATGACCTGAGCTGAAGTTGGATGTTTAACCAACTGAACCACACAGGCGCCTCCAAAATTTTTTCTTTTTGTAGCCAGAGGATTGATGAAATATCAGTTAATATTTCGCTTAACACTTAGAGCTGCTAGAAAGGCTCAGTAGTAAATATAATTATTAATATTATAAAATTATTTTTAATTAATTTAATTAGTTTTTAATTAAGTGGAATTTTGTTCGTCACTGTATATCAATACAACCTTACATACACTCCACAAGTGCATATACATGTGTATCAAGTGCACATTCCCCTTCCTGGAGTACTTTTGGAAAAGGATACATTGCCCGCCCAGGGACAAAAGACCCTTTAGGCACTAGTGAGAGGTATTTCATCAGCAGGGGATAGAAGTGCACCTAGAGGGAATATAACATTGTTGCTACTTTTAGCAGTGCTGCACAATAGATTCTGTGCACTGTGTAGGCATGGGACTGTTTTACTGGGACAAAGGACTTCAGACACAGTGTGGAAAGGCTCTACTCTAGAGGAGGGGGTCAAGTTAGCACCGTGTCACGTCCTTTAAGACTTTATGTTTTGAATCTAAGTGGAGAGTTGTGGCACAGGGCTAGCTGACTGCCCTCACTACTCTGTGAGGGCTGCTTGAACAGCAGGGGATGTGAGATCCCCTGCCTGGGGATGAGAGATTGGGGTTGTGACATTTTTCCCCCAACACCAATATGGTGGGACTTCAGAGAACAGCACAGCAGCCCCCACTGGAGGCAGGGCCCACTTACACCAAACCTGTCCCCCTGTGCCTAGCTATTACTTATTTACTGGGGCAAGACTGACTTTGAGCTAATGCCATGGATCTCTCCTCCAGAGGACCAGCAGTGGCAGGACCTTGCATGCACTAACTGTACTGAAAATCAAATGCTTCAAAATGACACCTGCATTTCTGGTGGAAATAGGTCCAGGCTTATGGACAAACAAATGAAAGCACACCTAGTTAAAAGTCCAAACACTCCCGACTGCAAGCAAGGAACTTTTCTGCACCAGAAACACTTTCTGAAGTGCCAGATCCTGGGTGGTGTATAACCCCTTTTTAATATAGCATTATTCTCAGTGCAGAGAAACTGACAAGCTTTTAAAACACACAAAAGACAGAAACTTAGCCAAAATGACAAGACAGAGGATTTCTCCCCAAAAGAAGGATCAAGTAGAAAGCATAGGCAGGGACTTGCTCAAAACAGATATAAGCAATATATCTGAACAGAATTTAGAGCAACAGTCATAAGACTAATAGCTGGTCCTGTAAAAAGCATATAAGACACCAGAGAAACTCTGCTGCAGAGATCAAAGACCTAAAACCTAGCCAGGCTGAAATAAAAATTGTTATAACTGAGATGAAAAACTGGCTGGATACAGTCACAACAAAGATTGAGGAAGCAGAGGAGAGAATAGGTGATACAGAATATAAAATTACACAAAAATAATGAAGCTGAAAAGAAGAGGGAAAGTAAACTACTAGATTACAAGTGGAAACTTAAGGAACTTAGTGATTCCATAAAGTGAAACAATACCCATATCATAGGAATCCCAGAAGAGTGGTAAAGAAAACCACAACTTACAAACTTACAGAAGGTTTATTTTGAACAAATTATAGCTGAGAACTTAGCTAATCTGGGGAAAGAAGCAGGCATTCAAGTCCAAGAAGCACAGAGATTACCCTCAAAATCAACAAAACAGGTAAAAATCATGACCTATCATAGTGAAACTTGCAAAATACAAAGGTAAAAAGAGAATTCTGAAAGCAGCTCGGGGACAAATGTCCTTAATCTACAAGGGTGGACACATAAGGTTAGCAGCAATGTCCACTGAAACTTGTCAGGCCAGAAGAGAGTGGCAGGAAATATTCAATGTGCTGAATGGAAAGAATACGCAGCCAAGAATTCTTTATCCAGCAAGGCATTCAGAATAGAAGAAGAGATAAATAGTTTACCAGACAAACAAAAACACACAAAAAGGGGTTCGTGATAACTAAACCAGCCCTGAAATTTTAAGAGGTACTCTCTGAGTAGAGAAAAACTAGGAAGACGAAAGCAACAAAGACTACAAAGGACCAGAGAACATCACCAGAATCACCAACTCTACAAGTAACACAATGGCACTAAATTCATATCTTCAGTAATCACTCTGAATGTAAACGGACTAAATGCTCCAATCGAAAGGCACAGCATGTCAGAATGGATAACAAACAAGATTCTGCTTGTCTATATGCTACATACAAGACTCATTTTAGACCTAAAGACACCAAAAAATTGCAAGTGAGGGGATGGAGAACCATCTATCATGTTAATGGATGTGAAAAGAAAATCAGAGTAGCCATATTATATCAGGCAAACTGATTTTAAAACAAAGACCGTAACAAGAGATGAAGAAAGGCATTATATCATAATTAAGGGACCTATCCTTTAAGAAGATCTAACAGTTGTAAATATTTATGTCCACAACTTGGAGCACCTAAACATATAAATCAATTAAAACAAACATCAAGAAACTCATTGATAATAATAAAATAACAGTAAGGGACTTTAATGCCCCATTTACAACAATGGACAGATCATGTAAGCAGAAAATCAACAGGGAAACAATGGCTTTGAATGACACACTGGACTACATGGACTTAACAGATATATTCAGAACATTTCACCTTAACAGTGGAACACATTTTCCTCGAGTGAGTAAGGAACATTCTCCAGAATAGACACATACTTGGTCACAAATCAGTCCTCAACACTTACAAGAAGATTGAGATCATAGCATGTATATTTTCATATCACAATGCTCTGAAACTTGAAGTCAACCACAAGAAAAAATTTGGAAAGGCAAAAAATTTATGAAGATTAAAGAACATCCTACTAAAGAATGAATGAGTTAACCAGAAAATTAAAGAAGAAATAAAAAAGATACGTAGAAACAAATGAAAATGAAAATATGACAGTCCAAACCCTTTGGAATGAAGCAAATGCAGTCCTGAGAAGGAAGTATATTGCAGTTCAGGCCTATCTCAAGAAGCAAGATAGGTCCCAAATATGCATTCTAACCTTATACCTAAATAAGCTAGAAAAGGAACAGCAAATAAGTTCTAAAGTAGACAGAAGAAAGGAAATGAAAAATACCAGAGCAGAAATAAATGATATAGAAACAAAGCAGTAGAACAGATCACCAAAACTAAGAGCTGGTTCTTTGAAAGTATTAACAAAATTGATAACCCCCTAGCCAGACTTATCAGAAAAGGGAAAGTACCCAAATAGATAAAGTCATAAGTGAAAGAGAAGTCAAAACCAACACTACAGAAATACAAACAATTGTAAGAAAATACTGTGAGAATTTATAAGCGAACAAATTGGGCAATCTGGAAGAAATGGTCAAATTCCTGGAAACATACAAATGACAAACACTGGAACATGAATAAATAGAAAATTTGAACAGATGCAAACCAGCAAAGAAAATCAAAAATCTCCCAGCAAACAAGAGTACTGGGACAGATGGCTTCCCAGGGGAATTCTACCAGACATTTAAAGAAGAGTTAATATCTATTTTTGTCAAACTGTTCCAAAAAATAGAAATGAAAGGAAAGCTTCCAAACTCATCCTATAAAGCCAGCATTACTATGAATCCAAAACCAGGCAAAGGCCCACTAAAGAGGAGAATTACAGGCTAATATGCCTGATGAATCTGGATGCAAATATTCTCAACAAGATACTAGCAAATCAAATTAAATAGCACATTAAAGGAATTCTTCACCTGGGGTACAGGGCTGGTACAATATTTGCAAATCAATCATTATGATACAACACATTAATAAAAGAAAGGATTAGAACCCTATGATCCTTTCAATAGATGCAGAAAAAGCATTGGACAAAATACAAAACCTTTTCTTGATAAAATCCCTCAAAAAGTAGGGATAGAAGAAATATATGAAGCATCAACATCATAGAGGCCATATATGAAAGACCCACAGCTAATATCATCCTCAGTGAGGAAAAACTTTCCTCATAAGGTCAGGAACACATAAGGTCTCTCAAAGGAGAGCTTTCCCCATAAGGTCAGGAACACGACAGGGATGTCCACTCTCACCACTATTTATCAGCTTACTACTGGAAGTCCTAGCCTCAACAACCAGAAAACAAAAAGAAATAAAATGCATATAAATTGGTAGGAAGAAGTCTGCAAAGGGTCTTTCACTCTATGCAGAAGACATGATACTCTATGTGGAAAACCCAAAAATCTCCACCAAAAAAACCTTCTAGAACTGATACACGAATTCACCAAAATTGCAGGATACAAAATCAATGTACAGAAATCAGTTGCATTTCTATACACCAATAATGAAGCAACAGAAAGAGAAATCAAGGAATTGATCCCATTTACAATTTCACCAAAAACCATAAGACACCTAGGATGAAACTTAATCAAAGAGGTAAAAGATCAGTATGCTGAAAATTTTACAAAGGTTATGAAAGAAATTGAAGAAGATATAAAGAAATAGAAAAACATTCCATATTCATGGATTGGAAGAGCCAATATAGTGAAAATGTCTATAGTACCCAAACCAATTGACACATTCAATGCAATCCCTTATAAAAATAACACCAGTATTTTTCACAGAGCTAGAACAAACAATTTTAAAATTTGTATGAAAACAAAAAAGAGCCTGAATAGCCAAAGTAATGTTCAAAAAAGAAAACCAGGGGGCATCTGGATGGCTCAATCAGTCGAGTATCTGACTTCAGTTCAGGTCCTGATCTCACAGTTTGACACTATGTGAGGCTCTGTGCTGATGGCTTGGAACCTGGAATCTTTTTCAGATTTTGTGTCTCACTCTTTCTCTGCCCTTTCCCCACTTGTGCTCTCTCGTTCTCTCTCTCTCTGAGAAATAAATAAACATTAAAAAAAAAGAAAGAAAAAAAATCTGGAGGCATCACAATTCCAGGCTTCAAACTGTATTACAAAGCTGTAGTTATCAAGAAAGTATGGTACTGGCACAAAAACAGACACATAGATCAATGGAACAGAATAGAAAACTCAGAAATGGACCCACAAATGTATGGCCAACTAATCATTGACAAAGCAGGAGAGAGTATCCAATGGAAAAAAAAGTCTCTTCAGCAAATGGCATTGGGAAAACTGGAAAGCAGCATGCAGGAGAATGAACCTGGACCACTTTCTTACACTATCCACAAAAATAAATTCAAAATGGATGAAAGACCTAAAGGTAAAACAGGAAACCATCAATATTCTAGAGGAGAAGACAGGCAGCAGTCTCTTTGACCTCAGCCACAGCAACTTCTTACTAGACATGTCTCTGGAGGCAAGGGAAACAAAAGCAAAAATGAACTATTGGGGACTCATCAAGATAAAAAGCTTCTCCTCAATGAAGGAAACAATCAACAAAACTAGAAGGCAACAGATGGAATGGGAGAAGATATTTCCAAATGACATATCAGATAAAGGATTAGTATCCAAAATCTGTAAGATCTTATCAAACTCAATAACCACAAACTAAATAATCCAGTGAAGAAATGGGCAGGAGACATGAATAGACTCTTTTCCAAAGAAGACATCCAGATACATGAAAAGGTACTTAACATCACTCATCATCAGGGAAATAGAAATCAAAACCACAATGAGATATCACATCTCACCCATCAGAATGGCTAAAATTAACAACTCAGGAAACAACAGATGTTGACGAGGCTGCAGAGAAAGGGGAACACTCTTGCACTGGTGGTGGGATTGCAAACTGGAGCAGCTGCTCTGGAAAACAGTATGGAGATTCTGCAAAAAATTAAAAATAGAGCCTACCTTACATCCCAGCAATTGCACTACTAAGTGTTTATCCAGAGGATACCAAAATGCTGATTCAGTGGGGCACATGCACCCCGTTTTTAATGGCAGTGATATCAACAATACCCAAATTATGGAAAGAACCCAAATGTCCATTGACTGATGACTGGATGAAGAATATGTGGTATACATCTATAATGGAATATTACTCAGCCATAAAAAAGAATGATCTTGCCATTTTCAACCACATGGATAGAACTAGAGTTTATAATGCTAAGCAAAGTAAGTCAATCAGAGAAAGACAAATCCTATATGATTTCACTCGTGTTGAATTAAAAAAGCACGATAGATGAACATAAGAGAAGGGAAGGAAAAATAAGGTAAAAACAGAGATGCAGGCAAACCATAAGTGACTCTTAAATACAGAGATGAAACTGGGGTGCTGAACAGGAGTTGTATGGGGGGATAGGCTAAATGGGTGATGGGCATTAAGGAGGGTGGGAGGGCACTTGTTGGGATGAACACTGGGTGTTATATGTAAGTTATGAATCACTAAATTCTATACCTGAAACTAATAGAACACTATATGTTAACTAACTTGAGTTTAAATAAATAAATAAAAATAAATAAATAAATAAATAAATAAATAAGATATTAAGCCCAGGTTAAAAAAAATAAAACTTATAGTTCTGAAAGTGTTGATGGTGATGATTTATTTGACCAGTATTCTCATTAATTTTAAAAAGTAGATTTTTGGCTTTCTTCAATGTGTCATTGAATTTAGTTTTTTTTTTTTTTTTTGAGTGTTGCTTTGGATGACCTGAATATTATCATCATTTTAAAATTTCTAGTTACCTTTTAAATATTTTCCTGTGTATGTTTTTAAATCTCCAGTCATTTTGCTTAAGCAATGAGTCATTTCTCTTAAGCAATATGTAGTTTGATTTTACTTTTGAAACCAATATGAAATTTCCCCCCATGTTTGTATTTAAATTTCAGCTAGTTAACATACAGTGCAATATGAGTTTCAGGTGTAGAATTTAGTGATTCATCACTTACATATAGCACCCAGTTTTCATCACAAGTGCCCTTCTTAAATATTTTTGTTCATTTGTCTATGAACAGGGAATTTGAGCTATTTGTTTATTAAAATAAATAGGGTTGATATATATTATTTCTGCTTTCTGTTCAAGAATTCCTTGTAGTTATATGGATAATGCTTACTTGTTTTGATTTTTCCTTCCTTCCAGAGATTATAAAAATACATTTTTTTAAAGTTTCTTTATTTGAGAAAGAGAGAGGGAGAGAGCCAGAGAGAGAGAGAGGGAGAGAATCCCAAGCAGGCTTCATGCTGTTGGTGCAGAGCCTGACATGGGGCTTGATCCCACTTACCTTGAGATCATGACCTGAGCCGAAATCAAGAGTCACTTAATCCACTGAGCCACCCAGGCACCCCCAAAGATACAAATTTTTAAATAAAAATATTTATGTTTAATTTTAATGGTAATATTTGTTCACATAATAGAGTCAAACAATACAAAAATGTATAAGAAAAATGAGACTTTCTTCTCTTTACTTTCCCCCCACTCATATCAAAGTGATACCCATGTTGATAATTGAATGTGTATCCTATCATAAAGTGTTTTATTTGCATACAAACTCCATTCAATCACAGAGCTTTTTTCCCCAATCAAAAAATGGGACTCTTTTTTCTTCTGCTTAACAAAATATTGTGCCCTTCATTTCATTACAACATATAGATCAAGGTTTTCAATGGACATTTATTTATCAACTTCATTTTTTTAAGTATAGATAGGTTTTACTTCTTCCTTACTACAAACAATGATTAATATATGTTCCTTGTGAATATTTAATTGTTTTTTGGTCTTAGTGGTATTGTAGGATTTTGTAAGATTGTTAGGTCTTAATGTACATACATTAAAAAGTGATAGAAATCGCCAAGTTGTCCTCTGAAAGGTTTTATCAATTTATTTTACCCTCAAATGTGTATTTTTTAAAGTTTATTTATTTATTTTGAGAGAGAGGGAGAGATAATCCCAAGCAGGCTCCACACTATCAGCACACATCCCAATGCAGGGCTAGATCTCAGGGATCATGAAATCATGACCTGAGCCAAAGTCAAGAGTGGGACACTTAACTGACTGAGCTACCCAGGTGACCCTCCCCTCTAGTATGTATTAATTTTCCCTTTTCTATCACTGTTCTCCACACTGAAATAATATAAACCTTTAATATTTCTGTCAAATTTGACCCAAATTTAATTTTGTTGCTTTACTTATCCTTGAAAAACATGAATGAGTTCTATATATTTAAGAAATATTGGGTACAACTTTGTGTCAGGTACTGAGTGTGGACTTAACACTGTACAGTTACTGATTATATATACATATTTTTGTGGGTCATATTTGTTCATGTCCTTGAACATTTATGTATACTAACTTTTATTTTTTTTTAATTATTTGTTGTAGATATTGACCTTTGTGCTTTCTGTATATGTTATAAATAATTTTTCCCAGTTTATTATTTAAATTTTTATTTTTATGGTGTCTTTGAAGAATGTGTATTAATTTTTCTTTTTGTCTCCTTGGTTTCATGATAGACTTAGAAATACTATCTCAAATTCAAGATTTTATATATATAAACATATGTATACAAATTATAATTATCCTAAAATTTGTTGTTGCCTTAAGAGCTTTTTTCTTTATAGAATTTGTTTTTTTTTAAACTTTATTTACATTCCTTGTGTGTGTGTGTGTGTGTGTGTGTGTGTGTGTGTTGTATCAGTTATTGTTAGTTTTGGTTACATTTAACAGGAAATATTCTTGTAATACTGGCTTTAACAATTTGGAAATTTCTTTCCCACATAAACAATTCTAAAACTATGTAGTCAAAGGTTTGGTGGTTTCACAGTAAATAAGGAGCCAAGCTATATTTTGTTACTTTTTCTACCTTATCATCTGCCTCATATCTGCATTCTAGCAAGGTAGATAAAAGTGACTTAAAAAGAATACTGTGGGGTTTTTTTTAGTGAGAGTTCTTGAATTTCCTACATACACTTCCAACTACATTTCATTTTCTAAATTAAAAATTAGTCATGTGGATATTTTTGGGTAAAGGAGGCTGAGAAATATGTTAGTTTAGCTGGCTGTCATATACTCAAGCTAAAAATCAGGACTTTGTTACTAAAGGAGAGAGTAGTAATGGATTATGCATGTATTCTCATATAGTGTAAGATGAAGATTTATTATTAACTTCTTCTGTATAGTTAGCCGACTATTTTAATACCCTTTATTGAATACTTTCTTAACTGACACAAAAGGAAACTGATTTAATAGATCTGTAGATTTATTTCATGATTCACTATTCAGTTACATTGACCTACTTGTATATTCTTGTCCTGGTTCAAAAAGGACAAATTTGAGACTTCTGGTAAATTTGGTGTCAGTAGAATACCTTGATCTTAATTTTACCTAGGTTTCTATTTTTTCTTGACCGTTGTGCATTTACTCTTTTGAATAAACTTAAATTAGCTTAAGTGCCACCAAGCAATGTATTGCGATTTTAACTACTTTTATTGATTTATCATTCTAGTTTATATTTAAAAAATCTTTGCCTTGACTTTTGTAATTTTAGTTCTAATTGCTTGTTTTTAAAACACTATTGTGATTTGAAGGTAATATTTTCTATCATATTTTCTAAATGGATATTACAGATCTGAAGAATAATTGACATTTGACTACTTGTCTGATCCTGCTACTGTACTGAACTCTATCAATTCTAATATTTGATTATCTTCAAAAATTTAGATGGAAAATCTTATCAATTGTAAATAATTATCATTAGTGTCCTTATATTATTTCCTCATTTTTTTTGGTCATTTTGCATCAGTTAAGATCTCTTGGATAATGTTAAATAAATAGTTAGTGGGGAGGAACTATTATTTGTTTTCAACTTTAATGGGAATACTTATAATGTTTCATATTGATTTTAATATTTGCCCAATGCAAATTTCCTTTTATTCATTACTCATTAAGAATGGAAAAATATTTTCTTTGCAGATCAACTGAGATTTTCATAAGACTTTTATAATCAATTAATATATTGTTCTAAATATCAAGTCATCCCTGAAACTCAAATAAACAATTTAACTTTACACCTAAAGGAGCTATAAAAGAAACAAACAAAACCCAAAACAAGTAGAAGAAAGAAATGTGAATATCAGAGCAAAAATAGGTGACATAGAGACTAAAACAATTAGAAAAATATCAATAAAACTAAGAGCTGGCTCTTTGAAAAGATTAAAAAAGTTGATAAACCCTTAGCCAGACTCATTAAGAAAAAAAAAGAGAAAAGGCCCAAGTAAATAAAATCAAACTGAGACAGGAAATTAACAACTGGTATCGCAGAAATATAAAGAATTGCAAGAGATTATTATGAAAACTTACATGCCAACAAATTTTACAGCATAGAAGAAATGGATAAATTCCTAGAAATATACAGTCTTCCAAAACTGAATCAGGAAAAAATAGAAAATCTGAACAGACTGATTACAAGTAATGAAATTGAATTCATAATAAAAAAAATTCCAAAAAATTAAAGTCCAAGACCAGATAGATAGATGGACAGGTGAATTCTATTCAAATATTTAAAGGAGAGTTAATACATATTCTCAAACTATTCCAGAAAATAAAAGAGGAAAGAAAGCTTTCAAATATATTCTACAACACTAGCGTTATAATGATACCAAAACCTAAGACCATAAAAAAAACTATAGGCCAATATCTCTCATGAACACAGATGCAAAAATTGTCAGCAAAATATTAGCAAACCACATACAATAACACATTAAAAAGCTCATTCACCACAACCAAATGGGATTTATTCTGGGATACAAAGATGGTTCAGTATTTGCAAACCAAATGAAAGATAAAAATTATATGATCATCTCAGATGCAGAAAAAAATGGACAGAATTTAACCTGCTTTCATGATAAAAGCTCTGAACAAAGGGAGTTTAGAGGGAACACTGGTTAGCATAACAAAGGCCATATATGAAAAAAAGCTAATATCATAATGGTGAGAAGCAGAGCTTTTCCGCTAAGATCAGGAATAAGACAAGGATGTCCACTCCAGCTTTTATGCAGCATGGTACTGGAAATAGCCACAGCAATCAGATAAGGAAAAGAAATGCAAAACATCCCTATTGGTAAAGAAGAATTTAAACTCTCACTATTTGCAGATGACATAGTATACATAGAAAACTCTAAAGCCTCCACCAAAATCTACTAGAACTGATTTATGAATTCAGTAAAGTTGCAAGATACAAAATTAATACTTAGAAACTGGCAGCATTTCTACACACCAATAACAAAGTAGTAGAATGAGAAATTAAGAAAACACAACTTACAATTGCACCAAAAATAATAAAATATCTAAAAGTAAACTTAACCAAAGAGGTGAAAGACCTGTACTCAAACACCGAAGACAAAAACAAAAAAACAAAAAAAACAAAAAACAAACAAACAAAAACCCACATTGGTGAAAGATATTGAAGAGGACATGAACAAACAGATATTTCATGTTTATGGGTTGGAAAATTTAATATCATTAAAATGCCATATAGGCCAAAATGGGGAGACAGGAAGATGGTGGTGGAGTAGGAGGACCTGAGGCTTACCTTGTTCCATTACTACAACTAGATGACTATCAACTCATCCTAAAAACCCAAGAAATTGTCCTGAAGATTGACAGAATAAACACCACAACTAAAGAGAAAGAAGGGGCCACATTAAAGAAAGTAGAAAATGTGAAGATATGGTTTAGAGGAGAAACAGATCCTGGCTGCTGTGAAGGGGAGGGATCCATGGTTGCAGAAAAGGGTGAGAGGGAGAGCACACTGGAGAATGCACGAGGAGAATATTTCCCCATAGCCATTGGCTTGGATAATGAGAGGGGCTGAATTTTGTTGAATTCTTGAAACCAGTAGGGCTTAAAGCCTGGAGTTGTTAAGGTCAGCAGGTTTAGCAGAAATAGAGCCTGGAGGGCACTGTGCTGCTCCTGGAGAGAAGGTAGGCAAACAACTGCAGGGCATACAGCTTGGAAACCCTGGTCTAAGAGTGCCTGGGGAACATAGAGAGATGATTGTTTTCTCAGAGCATGTTTCTAAAAGGCAGGTCACAGAGACATCTCTCTGGCAACAAAGGACCTGGCCTGCACCACTTCCCTCCCCCACCCCTCTGCATAAATACAGAGGCACCTGTGGGAAGCAGTACAGTAAAGGCACTGGCTGCCTAACTTGCTTACACCAAGCCTCTCCCCTGCACTCTGGTGGAGCTCCTCAGTCATGCTTACCTCAGTCTCAGTGTGGCAGGCCTCTCCTCCACAAGACCAGCACAAACACCTGCCCACACCATATCTCCTGACCAGAGAATTTTGCAGGGCTTCAGTGCCAGTGGAGGTAGTGACGGGTCTCATTTCACAAGAAGACCAGAATACATCTAGTTGAAACTCACCACATTCAGGCCAGGGACCAAAAACTGCCCATTAGCAAGCAAGGAGAACCTCTGAAGAAGGCTTGCCTGAAGGATAGAGCAGTCAGAACAGAACAGCAGACTGCATGCAGCACATGCCAGAGGGCAGTGTGGAGCTCTACTCCCCAGTACTGGGGTGCACAGAGTGGGAGTTTGAATCTCAGCCAAGCGCCAGGGCATGGGAGTTGGTGGAGCGGGACAAACTGCCTCGTTTGCACCCATGGCACAGGGAGGATAGCTCGAACAGAGTGGTTTGGGATACCTGGTCTGAGGAGGAGGGACTGGGGTGTCACCATTCTTTTCCCCATCACCAACAAGGTGGGACTTCAGCGAAGGGATAGCAAGGGCCCACAGTAGAGGCAGGACCCGCCTGCACCAAACCATACCCCTCCCCACCTGGTAATGGCTTATCTACTGGAGCGGGATTGATGATGATGAACCAGCCAGCCCCTCCTCCAGACCAGTGCTGTTGCATTGACTGGTTTAATTCTTGGACAATTCTTATTATATAGATCTAGTCTTCCTTCCTTTCCTCCTTATCTCTTCCCTCCTCTAGTCAGGTTACTCTGGTTGTTGTTTTGTTTAAGCAGACATATTTAATCCATTCTCTTGATACATGTTCCATACCTCCTTCTTTATTCTCCTTTCTCTCTCTCTCTGGATTAAGCCATATAGTTTCTCTGGTCAACTTTTATCCTTTTTTTCCTCCTGTCCCCCTCCCCACACCCCCCCCATCCCCCGTCATCTCTCTTTGTATGGGATAAGGCCGCTTTCATCAACACTGCCTCCACCCTGTTGTTTACTTGTAGCTGCTGTTTCTGGTTGTGTGTGTGTGTGTGTGTGTGTGTGTGTGTGTTTATTTTCTGCTTGATTTTGTTTGTTTGTTTTCCTTTCCAGGGCTACTTCAATGAACAAATCAAAAGACACCTGGTGGAGGGTCCGAAACATCACTACCAGTAAGGAGATAAAAAAAAAATCACAGTCACAACAACAGAGAGCAAGTAACTCTCTAAAAAGCACCTCCTGAAGGGCCAGGCCCTGGACAATGTATGACCCTTCTTTAATACAGTAGTGCTCACAGGTGCAGGACACATAACAAGCTTTTAAAACACATAAGGGACAGAAAACTAGCAAAAATGATGATACAGAAGATCCTCCTCAAAAGAAATTCCTGGAAGAAATGACAGCTAAAGAATTGCTCCAAACAGATATAAAAAATATAACTGAATGATAATTTAGAATAATACTCAAGATTAATCGCTGGGCTTAAAAAAAGCATAGAAGATAGCAGAGAATCTATTGCTGCAGAGATCAAGGAATTAAAAATAATCAGGATGAATTTAAAAATGCTGTAAATGAGGTGCAAAATAAACTAGAGGTGGTGACAGCCAGAATTGAAGAGGTAGAGGGGAGAATAGGTGAAATAGAATATAAAAGTATGGAAAAAGATGAAGCTGAGAAAAAGATAAAAAAATTCTGGACCATGAGGGGAGAATTAGAGAACTAAGTGTCTCAATGAATCAGAACAATATCCGTATCACAGGAGTTCCAGAAGAAGAAGAAGAAGAGAGAAAGGGGTCGAAGGTGTGCTTGAACAAATCATAGCTGAGAACCTCCCCAATCTGGGGAAGGAAACAAACAGACATTGAAATCTAGGAGGCACAGAGGACTCCCTTCAGACTGAAATCAATCTTCTGCATGACATATCATAGTGAAACTGGCAAAATACAAGGATAAAGAGAGAATTCTGAAAACAGCCAGGAATAAATGGGACTAAACCTACAAGGGTAGACACATAAGTTTAGCAGCACCCTATCTACTGACACTTGGCAGGCCAGAAAGGAGTGGCAGAAAAATTTCAATGTGCTGAATAGGAAAAATAAACAGCCAAGAATCCTTTATTCAACAAGCCTCTCATTCAGAATAGAAGGAGAGATAAAGGCTTTCCCAGAAAAACAAACAAACAAACAAAAAACTGAAGGAATTCATCACCACTAAACAAGCCCTACAAGAGATTCAAAGGGGGACTCTGTGAGTATTGTGAAGACCACAAAGGACCAGAGACATCAGTACAAGCATGAAACCTACAGATAACACAGAGACTCTAAATCCATATCTTTCAATAATAACACTGAATGTAAACAGACTAAGTGCTCCAATCAAAAGACATAGGGGATCAGGATGGATAAAAAGACCAGACCCATCTATTTGCTGTCTACAAGAGACCCATTTTAGATCTGAGGACACTTTCAGATTGAAAGTGAGGGGAAGGAGAAACATCTATCATGCTATTGAGAGTCAAAACAAAGCTGGAGAGGCCATACTTATATCAGACAAACTAGATTTTAAACTAAAGACTATAACAAAAGATTAAGAAGAGCATTATATAATAATTACGGGGTCTATCCAACAAGAAGAGCTAACAATTATAAAGGTTTATGCACTGAATTTAGAAGCACCCAAATATATAAAACAATCACAAACGTAAGCAACCTTATTGGTAAGCATGTGATAATTGCAGGGGACTTTAATACTCCACTTATAACAATCATCTAGACAGAAAATCAATAAATAAACAATGGCCCTGAATGATACACTGGACCAGATGGACTTGATGGGTATATTTAGAACTTTTCATGCAAAAGCAGCAGAATATATATTCTTCTTGAGTGCACATGGAACATTCTCCTAGATAGATCACATACTGGTTCACAAATAGCCCTCAGTGAATACAAAAGATTTGAGATCATACCATGCACACTTTCACACCTCAATGCTATGAAACTTAAAATCAAAGTTTGGAAAACCTCCAAATGCATGGAGTTTAAAAAACATCTACTAAAGAATGATTTGGTCAGCAGGCAATTAAAGGGAAAATTAAAAAATATATGGAAACAAATGAAGATGAAAACACAACAATCCAACTTTTTGGGATGCAGCAAAGGCAGTCCTAAGAGGAAAATACATTGCAATCCAGGCCTATCTCAAGAAACAAGAAAAATTCCATATACAAAATCTAACAGCACACCTAAAGGAAATAGAAGCAGAACAACAAACACACCCCAAACCCAGCAGAAGTAAAGAAAGAATAAAGATCAGAGCAGAAATAAACAATACAGGATCCAAAAAAACCCACAGTAGAACAGATCAATGAAACTAAGAGTTGGTTTTTTGAAAAATTAAAATTGATAACCCCCTAGCATAACTTCTCAAAAAGAAAAGAGAGAGGACCCAAATAGGTAAAATAATGAATGAAAGTGGATTTATCACAACAAATCCCTCAGAAATACAAGCAATTATCAGAGAATATTATGAAAAATTATACGCCAACAAACAGGACAACCTGGAAGAAATGGACAAATTCCTAAACACTCACACACTACCAAAACTCAAACAGGAAGAAATAGAAAATTTGAACACACCCATAATTAGTGAAGACATTGAATCAGTTATCAAAAATCTCCCTACAAACAAGAGTCATAGACTAGATGGCATCCCTGGGGAATTCTACCAGACATTTAAAGCAGAGTTAATACCTATTCTTCTCAAGCTGTTCCAAAAAATAGAAATGGAAGGAAAGTTTCTGGACTCATTCTATGAAGGCAGCATTACCTTGATTACTAAACCAACCCCACAAAAAAGGAGAACTACAGGCCAATATCTCTGATAAACATAGATGAAAAAATTCTCAACAAGATACTAGCAAATCAAATTCAACAGCATATAAAAAGAATTATTCACCATGATCAAGTGGGATTCATTACTGGGCTGCAGGGCTGGTTCAGTATTCACAAATGAATCAATGTGATACATCACATTAATAAAGGATGAGAACCATATGACCCTGTCAATAGATGCAGAAAAAGCATTTGACAAAATACAACATCGTTTCTTAATAAAAACCCTCAAGAAAGTTGGGACAGAAGGAACATACTTGAACATCATAAAGCCATATATCAAAATCCCAAAGCTAATATTATCCTCAGTGGGGAAAACTGAGAGCTTTCCCCCTGAGATAGGGACATGACAGAGATGTTCACTCTCACCACTGTTGTTTAACATGTGTTGGAATTCCTACTCTCAGCAATAAGACAAGAAAATAAAATCAAAGGCAGCAAAATTGGCAACCTTTCACTTTTCGCAGACGACATGATACTCTACGTGGAAAACCTGAACAACTCCACCAAAAGACTCCTAGAACTGATACATGAATTCAGCAGAGTCACAGGGTACAAAATCAATATACAGAAATAGGTTGCATTTTTATACACCAATAATGAAGCAACAGAAAGAGAAATAAAGAATCTTATCCCATTTACAATTGCACCAAGAACCGTAAAATACCTAGAAATAAACCTAACCAAAGATGTAAAAGATCTGTATGCTGAAAACTATAGAAAGTTTATGAAGGAAATTGAAGAAGACACAAAGAAATGGAAAAACATTTCATAGTCATGGATTGGAAGAATAAATATTGTTAAAATTTCAATATCACCCAAAGCAATCTACACAGTCCATGCAAAACCAATCAAAATTGCACTAGCATTCTTCTCAAAGCTAGAACAAACAATCCTAAAATTTGTATGGAACCACAAACGACCCCAAATATCCAAAGTAATATTGAAGAAGAAAACTAAAGTGGGAGGCAACACAATCCTAGACTTCAGCCTCTATAATAAAACTGTAATCATCAAGACAGAATGGTATTGGCACAAAAACAGACACATAGATCAATGGAATAGAATAGAGAATGTAGAATTGGACCCACAAATGTATGACCAGCTAATCTTTGACAAAGCAGGAAAGAGGATCCAATGGAAAAAAGACAGTCTCTTTAGCAAATGGTGCTGGGAGAACTGGACAGCAACATGCAGAAGAATGAACCTAGACCACTTTCTTACAGCATACACAAAAATAAACTCAAAATAGATTAAAGACCTAAATGTTAGATAGGAAACCATCAAAACCCAAGAGGAGAAATCAGGAAACACCCTCTTTGACCTCAGCCACAGCAATTTCTTGCTTGACATGTCTCCAAAGGCAAAGGAATTAAAAGCACAAGTGAGCTATTGGTACCTCATTAAGATAAAAGGCTTCTGCAAGGCAAAAGAAACAATCAACAAAACTGAAAGGCAACCAACGGAATGGGACAAGGTATTTGCAAATGACATATGTCAGATAAAGGGTTAGTGTCCAAAATCTATTAAGAACTTACCAAAATCAACACTCAAAAAACAAATAATCCAGTGAAGAAATGGGCAGAAGACATGAATAGACACTTTTCCAAAGAAGACATCCAGATGCCAACAGACATATGAAAAGATGCTCGATGTCACTCACAATCAGGGAAATAAAAATCAAAGCCACACTGAGATATCACCTCCCACCAGTCAGAGTGGCTAAAATGAACAACTCAGGAAACTACAGATGCTGACAAGGATGTGGAGAAACTGGTGATGGGAATGCAAACTGATGCAGCCACTCTGGAAAACAGTGTGGATGTTCCTAAAAAAAATAAAAATAGAACTACCCTAAGACCCAGTAATAGCACTGATAGGAATTTATCCAAAGGATACAGAAGTGCTGATGCATAGGGGCACGTGTACCCCAATGTTTATAGCAGTGCTTTCAACAATAGCCAAATTATGCAAAGAGCATAAATGTCCATCAACACATGAATGGATAAAGAAGATGTGGTTTATATATTCAATGGAATACCACTTGGCAATGAGAAAGAATGAAATCCTGTCATTTGCAGCAAAGTGGATAGAACTGGAAGGTATTATGCTGAGTGAAATAAGTCAGTCAGAGAAGGAAAACATATATGTTTTCACTCATATGTGGATTTTGAGAAACTGAACAGAAGACCATGGGGAAAAGGAAGGGGAAAAATAGATATAAACAGAGATGGAGGGAGGCCAACCACAAGAGACTCTTAAATACAGAGAACAAACTAAAGGTGGATGGGGGTGGGAGAGAAGGAAACTGGGTGATGGGGATTGAGGAGGGCAATTGTTGGGATGAGCACTGGGTGTTGCATGTAAGCCAATTTGACAATAAATTATATTCATAAAAAACAATATCGGAAAGAGGCTTGATGCAATGAACTGGAGGCTGGAAGAAGCAGAGTAATAAATTAGTTACAACAGAAGATAAAATATTAGAAAATAAGGAAGCTGAACAAAAGGGAGAAAGAATTATGGAACCAAGAAATGACATAGACAACTCAGTAACTCCACTGAACCTAATAACATTTCTTTATAGGAGTACTGGAAGAAGAAGAAGAGAGAAAAGGGGATAGAAAATTTATTTGAGAAAAGAGCAGCTGAAAACTTCCCTTATCTGGGGAAGGAGACAAACATCCTGATCCAGGAGGCCCAGAGAATTCTGATCAAAATCAACAAAAACACACCAACACCAAGACATATTGTAATTACATTTGCAAAATACAGAGATAAAGACAACAGAAGTCAGTAACTTACAATGAAAACCCTTAAGAACAGCAGTAGATAGTTTTTTCAACAGAAACTTGACAAGCTAGAAGGGAGTGGTATGATATATTCAAAGTGCTGACTGAGAAAAATCTGCAGAAAGAATACTCTATCTAGCAAAGCTATCATTAAGAATAGAAGGAGAGGTAAAGAATTTCCTAGACAAACAAAAGTTAAAGCAATCAATCACCACTTAACAAGCTGTACAGGAAATGTTAAAAGGGACTCTTTGAGTGGAAAGGAAAGACCATAAATAGGAATAAGAAAAGTAGAATTACAAAAGCATTAAAATTAAGTATATGTATAAATATTAGTGAAAGGATTCTGGAAATAAAGTAATGTAAGTTATGACACCCTAAACCTAATATATGGGGGAGGGGATAAAGAATGGGTTCAAACTTAATTGTTATCATCAACTTAATATAGACTGTCTTGTTCTTTCATTTGGGATAAATTTATCTGTTTCCTCATTTTGTCTGCCTCTCTGTGCCTGTTTATGTGTTAAGATAGTCAACTGTATCTCCCGCTTTTGAAAGTAACGACTTTATGACGAAGTGGCCCTGGAGTGCCTGGCAGTGCAATGCCTCCCCTTCATCAGAACCTGGCACTTAGGATAGTATCCTATGTGTGTTGCTTATGCCCTGCTGTTGTGTCTGAGTCACTTTTCCTTTTAGTGCAATTGTCTCTCTGACTCTCTGCCTGTTTTGGGCTGTGCTTTCTTTCTGTGATGTTAGGGGAACTCCAAGCAGGCCAGCTCTGAGGGGATGTGCCTGCCAGGGAACTTGGAATGGAGTGGTGGTATTAGCAAAATCTGTGCTGGGTCACTAGTCCTTTGCCGGATCTCCTAAAGTTTTCCTGCATTTGGGGGCTGTGTACTGGGGCTGCCAGAGGCTTGAGGATGGGTATGATGTGCAACAATGGCTGGATGTGCCTGGGTCTGTCATGTATCAGTAGCTGGGGCACAGGGCTGGGCATGGTGTGGTGGCTGGGCCTGGCCTGGCAGCTGGGCATGGCACACAGCAGCAGCTGTGACCTGGCAGTTAGACGTGGTGCATGATGCTAGTGGTGCAGCTAGGTGAGGCACATAATGATAGCTATAGGCAAAGGGCTATGTGTAGTGTACATGCAAGGTACTCTGCAGGGCTAGCAGGCTTTGGAGTGGGCTAGTTCTCAGGAAAACTCATGGGCATAGCACACCACTAGTAGATTCAGTAGCAGGTGTCTGTGCAGCCCCGCTTCTCTAAGATGGCTGTGTTTTCATACTGGGGGTTGGGTACTGGGGGAGGAAAATGGTGCCTTCTAACTCCCTCATTTTTGGAGAAGTCCCCCAACATACTCTGAAATCAGTATGAGGAGACCTATTTCTCACTTGCTCCCCACCATGCACCCGCATTGTGTAAACTGCTGTTTTTATGTTGCCTCTCCATGAAGATTTCTGTTTCTTTCAGTGTTGTGACTGAGCCATCGCTCACCCTCCCCAATTGCCCAATGCTGATACAGCCAGCTTTGAAAGCTCCAGGCTTGATGTATGACTGTTTTTTCACAGAATTCAGCCCCTCTGGTTAAAAAAATTTTTTTTAATGTTTATTTAGTTGAGAGAGAGAGAGAGACAGAGACAGAGACAGTGTGTGAGTCAGGGAGGGGTAGACAGAGAGGGAAACCCAGCCAAAGCAGGCTCCAGGCTCTGAACTGTTAGCACAGAGCCCAATGAAGGTCTTGAACTCGCCAACTGTGAGATAATGACATGAGCTGAATGGATGCTTAACTGACTGAGCCACACAGGTGTCCCAGACGCTCTGGTTTTTATTTTTTTATTTTTTATTTTTTTAATGTTTACTTATTTATTTAATTTATTTATTTATTTATTTATTTATTTATTTATTTTTATTTTAATGTTTATATATATATATTTATTTTTTTCAATATATGAAATTTATTGTCAAATTGGTTTCCAAACAACACCCAGTGCTCATCCCAAAAGGTGCCCTCCTCAATACCCATCAACCACCCTCCCCTCCCCCCCCCCCCCCATCAGCCCTCAGTTTGTTCTCAGTTTTTAAGAGTCTCTCATGCCTTGGCTCTCTCCCACTCTAATCTCTTTTTTTATCCTTCCCCTCCCTCATGGGTTTCTGTTAAGTTTCTCAGGATCCACATAAGAGTGAAACCATATGGTATCTGTCTTTTTCTGTATGGCTTATTTCACTTAGCATCACACTCTCCAGTTCCATCCACATTGCTACAAAGGGCCATATTTCATTCTTTCTCATTGCCAGGTAGTACTCCATTGTGTATATAAACCACAATTTCTTTATCCACACATCAGTTGATGGACATTTAGGCTCTTTCCATAATTTGACTATTGTTGAGAGTGCTGCTATAAACATTGGGGTACAAGTACCCCTATGCATCAGTACTCCTGTATCCCTTGAGTAAATTCCTAGCAGTGCTATTGCTGGGTCATAGGGTAGGTCTATTTTTAATTTTCTGAGGAACCTGCACACTGTTTTCCAGAGTGGCTGCACCAATTTCGATTTCCACCAACAGTGCAAGAGGGTTCCCGTTTCTCCACATCCTCGGCAGCATCTATAGTCTCCTGATTTGTTCATTTTGGCCACTCTGACTGGCAAGAGGTGATATCTGAGTGTGGTTTTGATTTGTATTTCCCTGATGAGGAGCGACGTGGGCATCTTTTCATGTGCCTGTTGGCCACCCGGATGTCTTCTTTAGAGAAGTGTCTATTCATGTTTTCTGCCCATTTCTTCACTGGGTTATTTGTTTTTCGGGTGTGGAGTTTGGTGAGCTTTCTATAGACTTTGGATACTAGCCCTTTGTCCGATATGTCATTTGCAATTCCGTTGGTTACCTTTTAGTTTTGTTGGTTGTTTCCTTTGCTGTCTTTTTATCTTCATAAGGTCCCAGTAATTCATTTTTGCTTTTAATTCCCTTGCCTTTGGGGATGTGTCAAGTAAGAAATTGCTACAGCTGAGGTCAGAGAGGTCTTTTCCTGCTTTCTCCTCTGGGGTTTTGATAGTTTCCTGTCTCACATTCAGGTCCTTTATCCATTTTGAGTTTATTTTTGTGAATGGTGTGAGAAAGTGGTCTGGTTTCAATCTTCTGCATGTTGCTGTCCAGTTCTCCCAGCACCATTTGTTAAAGAGACTGCCTTTTTCCCCATGGATGTTCTTTCCTGCTTTGTCAAAGGTTAGTTGGCCATACTTTTGTGGGTCTAGTTCTGGGGTTTCTATTCTATTCCATTGGTCCATGTGTCTGTTTTTGTGCCAATACCATGCTGTCTTGATGATTACAGCTTTGTAGTTGAGGCTGAAGTCTGGGATTGTGATGCCTCCTGCTTTGGTCGTCTTCTTCAAAATTACTTTGGCTATTAGGAGCCTTTTGTGGTTCCATATGAATTTTAGGAGTGCTTGTTCTAGTTTCGAGAAGAATGCTGGTGCAATTTTGATTGGGATTGCATTGAATGTGTAGATAGCTTTGGGTAGTATTGACATTTTGACAATATTTATTCTTCCAACCCATGAGCACGGAATGTTTTTCCATTTCTTTATATCTTCTTCAATTTCCTTCATAAGCTTTCTATAGTTTTCAGCATACAGATCTTTTACATCTTTGGTTAGATTTATTCCTAGGTATTTTATGTTTCTTGGTGCAATTGTGAATGGGATCAGTTTCTTTATTTGTCTTTCTGTTGCTTCATTGTTAGTGTATAAGAATGCAACTGATTTCTGTACATTGATTTTGTATACTGCAACTTTGCTGAATTCATGTATCAGTTCTAGCAGACTTTTGGTGGAGTCTATTGGATTTTCCATGTATAATATGTCATCTACAAAAAGTGAAAGCTTAACTTCATCTTTGCCAATTTTGATGCCTTTGATATCCTTTTGTTGTCTGATTGCTGATGCTAGAACTTCCAACACTATGTTAAACAACAGCGGTGAGAGTGGGCATCCCTGTCGTGCTCCTGATCTCAGGGAAAAAGCTCTGTTTTTCCCCATTGAGGATGATGTTAGCTGTGGGCTTTCCATAAATGGCTTTTATGATCTTTAAGTATGTTCCTTCTATCCCGACTTTCTCCAGGGTTTTTATTAAGAAAGTTGCTGAATTTTGTCAAATGCCTTTTCTGCATTGATTGACAGGATAATATGGTTCTTATCTTTTCTTTTATTAATGTGATGTATCACGTTGATTGATTTGCGAATGTTGAACCAGCCCTGCATCCGAGGAATGAATCCCACTTGATCATGGTGAATACTTCTTTTTATAGGTTGTTGAATTCGATTTGCTAGTATCTTATTGAGAATTTTTGCCTCCATATTCATCAGGGATATTGGCCTGTAGTTCTCTTTGTTTACTGGGTCTCTGTCTGGTTTAGGAATCAAAGTAATACTGGCTTCATAGAATGAGTCTGGAAGTTTTCCTTCCCTTTCTATTTCTTGGAATAGCTTGAGAAGGATAGGTATTATCTCTGCTTTAAACGTCTGGTAGAACTCCCCTGGGAAGCCATCTGGTCCTGGACTCTTATTTGTTGGGAGATTTTTGACGACTGATTCAATTTCTTCGTTGGTTATGGGTCTGTTCAAGCTTTCTATTTCCTCCTGATTGAGTTTTGGAAGAGTGTGGGTGTTTAGGAATTTGTCCATTTCTTCCAGGTTGTCCAGTTTGTTGGCATATAATTTTTCATAGTATTCCCTGATAATTGCTTGTATCTCTGAGGGATTGGTTGTAATAATTCCATTTTCATTCATGATTTTATCTATTTGGGTCATCTCCCTTTTCTTTTTGAGAAGCCTGGCTAGAGGTTTATCTATTTTGTTTATTTTTTCAAAAAACCAACTCTTGGTTTCATTGATCTGCTCTACGGTTTTTTTAGATTCTATATTGTTTATTTCTGCTCTGATCTTTATTATTTTTCTTCCTCTTCTGGGTTTAGGGTGTCTGTGCTGTTATGCTTCTATTTCCTTTAGGTGTTCTGTTAGATTTTGTACTTGGGATTTTTCTTGTTTCTTGAGATAGGCCTGGATTGCAATGTATTTTCCTCTCAGGACTGCCTTCGCTGCATCCCAAAGCGTTTGGATTGTTGTATTTTCATTTTCATTTGTTTCCATATATTTTTTAATTTCTCCTCTAATTTCCTGGTTGACCCACTCATTCTTTAGTAGGGTGTTCTTTAACCTCCATGCTTTTGGAGGTTTTCCAGACTTTTTCCTGTGGTTGATTTCATAGCATTGTGGTCTGAAAGTACGCATGGTATAATTTCAATTCTTGTATACTTATGAAGGGCTGTTTTGTGACCCAGTATGTGATCTATCTTGGAGAATGTTCCATGTGCACTCAAGAAGAAAGTATATTCTGTTGCTTTGGGATGCAGAGTTCTAAATATATCTGTCAAGTCCATCTGATCCAATGTATCATTCAGGGCCCTTGTTTCTTTATTGACCATGTGTCTAGATGATCTATCCATTTCTGCAAGGGGAGTGTTAAAGTCCCCTGCAATTACCACATTCTTATCAATAAGGTTGCTTATGTTTGTGAGTAATTGTTTTATATATTTGGGGGCTCCGGTATTCGGCGCATAGACATTTATAATTGTTAGCTCTTCCTGATGGATAGACCCTGTAATTATTATATAATGCCTTTCTTCATCTCTTGTTACAACCTTTAATTTAAAGTCTAGTTTGTCTGATATAAGTATGGCTACTCCAGCTTTCTTTTGACTTCCAGTGGCATGATAAATAGTTCTCCATCCCCTCACTCTCAATCTGAAGGTGTCCTCAGATTTAAAATGAGTCTCTTGTAGACAGCAAATAGATGGGTCTTGTTTTTTTATCCATTCTGATACCCTATATCTTTTGGTTGGCGCATTTAGTCCATTTACATTCAGTGATATTATAGAAAGATATGGGTTTAGAGTCATTGTGATGTCTGTAGGTTTAATGCTTGTAGCGATGTCTCTGGTACTTTGTCTCACAGGATCCCCCTTAGGATCTCTTGTAGGGCTGGTTAGTGGTGACGAATTCCTTCAGTTTTTGTTTGTTTGGGAAGACCTTTATCTCTCCTTCTATTCTAAATAACAGACTTGCTGGATAAAGTATTCTTGGCTGCATAGTTTTTCTGTTCATCACATTGAAGATCTCCTGCCATTCCTTTCTGGCCTGCCAAGTTTCAGTAGAGAGATCGGTCACGAGTCTTATAGGTCTCCCTTTATATGTTAGAGCACGTTTATCTCTAGCTGCTTTCAGAATTTTCTCTTTATCCTTGTATTTTGCCAGTTTCACTATGATATGTTGTGCAGAAGATCGATTCAAGTTACGTCTGAAGGGAGTTCTCTGTACCTCTTGGATTTCAATGCCTTTTTCCTTCCCCAGATCAGGGAAGTTCTCAGCTATTATTTCTTCAAGTACACCTTCAGCACCTTTCCCTCTCTCTTCCTCCTCTGGAATACCAATTATGTGTAGATTATTTCTCTTTAGTGCATCACTTAGTTCTCTAATTTTCCCCTCATACTCCTGGATTTTTTAATCTCTTTTTTTCTCAGTTTCCTCTTTTTCCATAATTTTATCTTCTAGTTCACCTATTCTCTCCTTTGCCTCTTCAATCTGATCCGTGGTTTTCTCCATTTTATTTTGCAGCTCATTAATAGCATTTTTTAGCTCCTCCTGACTGTTCCTTAGTCCCTTGATCTCTGTAGCAATTGATTCTCTGCTGTCCTTTATACAGTTTTCAAACCCAGCGATTAATTTTATGACTATTATTCTAAATACACTTTCTGTTATATTGTTTAAATCGTTTTTTATTAGTTCGTTAGCTGTCGTTATTTCCTGGACTTTTTTTTGAGGGGAATTCTTCTGTTTTGTCATTTTGGATAGTCCCTGGAGTGGTGCGGAACTGCGGGGCACTTCCCCTGTGCTGTCTTGAATAACTTGCGTTGGTGGGTGGGGCCACAGTCAGACCTGATGTCTGTCCCCAGCCCACAGCTGTGGCCACAGTCAGACTGGTGTGTGCCTTCTCTTTCCCTCTCCTAGGGGTGGGATTTACTGTGGGGTGGCGAGGCCCGTCTGGGCTACTTGCACAGTGCCAAGCTTGTGGTGCTGGGGATCTGGCGTATTAGCTGGGGTGGATCAGCAAGGTGCATAGGGGTGGGACGGGTAGGCTCAGCTCACTTTTCTTTGGGAGTTCCTCTTCAGGAGGGGCCCTGTGGCACTGGGAGGGAGTCAGACCCGCTGAAGGGATGGATCCGCAGAAGCACAGCGTTTGGTGTTTGCGCGGTGCAAGCAAGTTCCCTGTCAGGAACTGGTTCCCTTTGGGATTTTGGCTGGGGGATGGGCGAGGGAGATGGCAATGAGGAGCGCCTTTGTTCCCCGCCAAGCTGCGCTCTGTCATCCGGGGCTCAACAACTCTCCCTCCCATTGTCCTCCAGCCGTCCTGCTCTCCAAGCAGAGCTGTTAGCTTATACCCTTCCAGATGTTAAGTCCCGCTTGCTGTCCGAACACACTCTGTCTGGCCACTCCGCTTTTGCAAGCAAGACTTGAGGGCTCTGCTTGCCCAGCGGGCCGCCCCTCCACC
This sequence comes from Panthera uncia, assembly GCF_023721935.1. Taxonomy (NCBI): domain Eukaryota; kingdom Metazoa; phylum Chordata; class Mammalia; order Carnivora; family Felidae; genus Panthera; species Panthera uncia. The sequence goes on from NC_064809.1 coordinate 28,911,140, forward strand.
CTGGCTCCCTCCTGTCAGTCCGTGTAGCACACTGCCTCTCCGTCCCTCCTACCCTCTTCTGTGGACCTCTCGTCTATGCTTGGCTCTGGAGAATCCATTCTGCTAATCTCTGGTGGTTTTCTGGGTTATTTAGGCAGGTGTGGGTGGAATCTAAGTGATCCGCAGGACTCGGTGACCTCAGCGTCCTCCTACACCGCCATCTTCCCACTCTTCCGCCCCTCTGGTTTTTAAAGTCAAACTTTAAGGGCATTAGTCTTCCCCATGTGAGCTCCCTGGTGCAAGGGCCTGATTTATCTTCAGCGACTCTTATTATCCATATGTTTGTCTGTTTTTAATATCTGTTACTTTTTCTCACATTCATTTTATCTTTCTTCATTATTTAAAAAATGACTTTAAAAAGGTTTCAATTTGTAAATAATTTTAAATTTAAAAAGAGGTTAAAAAACAGTACAAAGAACATCTATATATTCTTCATGTAGAATCATCTATTGTTAACATTTTTCTTGTTTGCTTTTTTGTCTTTATCTTTTGCTCTCTTTTATAAGGCATATTTTGGACTATTTCTGAACTATTTAAGAGTAAGTTGGGTATGTCATAGCCCTTTAAACATCTATTTCCTACGTTTAAGCATGTTGTCTGTGTAGTGACAATACAGTTGATACTTTCAGTAAACTTAAGATCAGTATACTAGTTTTCTCCTAATCTACCATTCACAATCCAATATTTGTCATTTAACCCAATATTATTCTTTATAACATTTTTCCCTTTCATGCAGAATCCAGTTTATTATTAGGTATTTCATGTAGTTGTTATGTTTCTATCCTTCTCTAAACTAGGATATTTCCTTAGGTCTTCTTTGTCTTTTATGACATTATATTCTTTGAAGAATAATGTATCTTTAAAGAAAGGTTCCTCAGTTTGGATATTTCTGATGTTCTTAGGGTATCACATCCAGAGCTACACTGTGTACATCTATCATTAATTTGTGATTTTAATAATGATCAATGGGTCAAACTGTTTTCCTCCATCTTACTATTTTCTCCTTAGCAGATAATAAGTAATCTGTAGGAAGATACATTCAGATCATGCAAATATCCTATTCTCTATCATAATTTCCTAGATTTAGGATGTATTCATAATACATTGCTGAACTAGTCTCTAGTTTGAAGGTTCCAAAATGATTATTTCCCAACTCTAATACCATATCCATGTTTATCCAATTGGTACCTGACATTCTTGAAAGTAAGGGCTTATCCTCACTCATATTTTTTTCCCCTTTTTAAAAATTATTGGAATGAGATCATGGATTCCCATTCTTCCAATGGTTTCATAGCTTATACTATTCTTTTTTAGCTCTAAAATTGTTATGGCATTGGCTAGTGGGATTTTATTCAAGTTAAGTACTATAAACTTATTACACTAGACATTGAGAAATTCCTTGATATTTAGTATGACAAGATGTACCATGCCAATCTCGAACATTTCCTGCACATAGGTAGAATCAGCCATTTTTCCTAGTAGACTTGTTTTTTTTTTAAATGGGAAATGTTACTAGAAACCAACATTTGAAAACTAATGGTGTCCATTGGTGCTGGGGTGTATGTATGTGTGTGTGTGTCTGTGTTTGTGCATATCTGTATTTCTATCTATACATTTATGGTATGTAATTATATGTGTGTATGAATATGTATACATATGTATGAACATGTATATGTAGGTATATATAGGTATAAGTATAGCATCAATGTATTTACTCATTTGCTCAATTTTAGAAGACCCTAAAATTGTTTTAGAATTGTGTAACTGATACCAGTAGAAAAACAAACCAAACCAAAGATTTTATGATTTTATTTCTCTTACCCAAGACTGAGGATATATTACTATATCATGAGTACCTAAATTAGTCCCTTTTTCCCCTTCTTGAGTTGGCTCATTAAAAAAATTTTTTTTTAAGTTTATTTATTTTGAGAGAGAGAGAGAGAGAAAGGGGAGGGGCAGAGACAGTGGGACAGAGGAAGAATCCCAAGCAGGCTCCACAGCATCAGTGCACAGCATTGGGCTCCAATCCATGAACTGCAAGATCATGACCTGAGCAGAAGTTGGATGCTTAACCAACTGAACCATGCAGGCACGCCAAGTTGACTAATTTATTTTTTAGTTTTTTTTTTAACGTTTATTTTTGAGACAGAGAGAGCATGAACGGAGGAAGATTAGAGAGAGAGGGAGACACAGAATCTGAAACAGGCTCCAGGCTCTGAGATGTCAGCACAGAGCCCGACGCTGGGCTCGAAATCAGTGAGATCATGACCTGAACCAAAGTCGGACGTTTAACCAACTGAGCCATCCAGGCACCCCAAAGTTGACTAATTTCTTAAGTTGCCTTCATTTTTAGTACCCTATTCTTATTTTTGTTAATACAATTTGTTTTAGGAATATATAGAAATATTAGCCTACTTCCAAAAATGAAAATATTTAAGAGGGAGAGATTTTTTTCCTGAAGCCACACCCTTGCATCCCCCAATTTATCCCTTCTGTTTTAAGTAAGTTGTTTTCTGGTTTATCATTCTTGTGTTTCATTTTGTAAAGGTAAGTGTCTCTATATTTTTCCCCTTATTTCCTCTTCTTTCTCACATGGATAGGTAAAAAACTAGATATCTACTTTTTTTTACTTTATTTTTCACTTAACATTCTCTCCAAGAAATTCTCCTGTCAAATTCTGGAGAAATTTTCTATTCATTATACAGTTGTATGTACAGCTGTTTGTATCATATTATATATCACTGTTTATGTCATACCATAGTTTATAGTATATTTCTTCAGTTATTCAAACAGTAATCTATGCTTGAACACTTAGGTGGTTTTGAATATTATGCAGTTACAAGTGAAGCTATAAGTAACCTGTGCATATGTGTTTTATTGTTTGGTATCTCTTTATCTTAGGCTAAGTTTATATTAGCTTAAGAAAACTCGAACTGATGTTTAATTTCTATAAATGTTTATGAAATAATAAGAGTATAAAAATACTCATCAAAACTTTTCTCACCATTTTCATATCATATCTTGCATTATGGTATTTTTGGCTTTATCAAAATGAGGGAAAATTCTGCTGTACACTTGTATAAATTTGAAGTTTAGGTACTTCATAATGGATCTGATGGTTTTTTTTCTATTTAATGGCCTAAATGCATTTCTTTTATAGGTTATGATGAATTACCAAATGAAGAGCTTGTGCTTGAGCATCAAGATTTAGTGTCAAAAATCCAAATGCAAGTAGAGAAACAAAAAACTCCTGGAAGAAAAGATTCACTAGTAAGTATTAAAAAAAACCTTGCATATTAATTTAAATTAAACTCATCAGAGGGTTTTTTTCCATTGGTTCATGAAAATGTAGGTCAGCATGTGTTTTGTAGAAATGTTACATGTTGATATAAAGTGTGAATTCCCTGAAGTGCCTGGCTCAGTCAGTTAAGCATCTGACTCTTGATTTCAGCTCAGTTTTGTGGGATTGAGCCCCATGTCAGGCTCCATGCTGTCAGTGCAGAGCCTGCTTGGAATTTTCTCTCTCCCTCTTTCTCTGCCCCTCCCCTGCTCATATACTTGCACATGTTCTCTCTCTCTCAAAATGAATGAATGAATGAATGAATTAATTAATTAATTAAAAAGTGTGAATACCCTAAGATAATTAGAGATCAAAAACAAGATTATTGATTGGAATTTCTGATTAAGACTCTTCCACAGCAATGTGTCATGTACTCAGTACCCACCAAGGGCAATAGTAGGCCAATAATTGCCTCACAAAGGGTATGTACCTTTCAGCCAAACCTGGGAGATTACTGGTCCAAAAGGTCAATGGGTTCTTCAGACCTGTGTCAGTGTCTTTTGCGATAGGTTTCAGTGGGTGTACAGATATATTATTGAGATCAGTAACTCAGAAACCAAATGGGGATCAGAGCAGTTCAAGGAAAAGCAGCTTGAGTGGCCTATTGGAGGTACTCTATAACATCTTGTTGGCTGGGTCTCCATCAAAGGTAACAGCCCTTCTGCTAGCCCCATAAATATGTGCTATGAAACCTCTTTGGGTAGAAAGTATCAGTAGTCAAAGTAGTCCCACCAATATTCAAACTCTTGTTATAATTTGGGGAAGAGAAGGCCAAAAGATTCACAAACATCTTCTTTGGAATAAGATGTCTTATCTCATACAGATCCTTCCCTGGAATTTCACTTGGATACTAGGTCCTTGTACCTTTTTTATATTAATGACCCAGCCATATTGCCCCATATGGATCAGCACGATATGCAGTCCTTGATGGATAGTGTCCTTGTTTGCGCCCACCAGAAGGATGTCATCAATATAGTGAACGGCTAGTATTCCCTCTGCAAATGGAACTTTTTCCAGATCCTGCCCTATACATTGGTGACAGACAGATGGGGACTTTAAGGAGACTTGTGGAAGGACATTAGTGGCATATTTCAACCAATTTTACAAGGGTAAATTGATCCTGGTCATTAGCATGAAGAGGGATGTTTTAAAGGGAGTTCAAGATGTTGGTTGCTGTATACCAAGTTCCTTCATCTTCAGTAATAGCTTCTATGACAGTGCCAGTGTCAGCACCACAATGTCAGTGGTACAAATACTTTGTAGAGCCTTAATTAGTCTCTAGGCACCCAAAAGTTTTGTGCACAGGCTAGATGAGGCAATTTAATTGAGAAACAGTCTACAAAATTTGTTTGCCTCCTTAAACTCAGTAACAAGGGCAGTTATTTTTTTTTATACCCAGGCAGTCAGTATTGTTTTTGGTAGATATTAAAATTTTTTTTAATGTTTATTTATTTTTTTAGAGACAGAGAGAGAGAGAGAGGGAGAGAGAGAGCATGAGTGGGGGAGGGGAAGAGAGAGAGGGAGACACAAAATCCAAAGCAGGCTCCAGGCTCTGAGCTGTCAGCGCAGAGCCTGACGCAGGGCTTGAACCCACAAACCGTGAGATCATGACCTGAGCCAAAGTCAGATGCTTAATCAAGCAAGCCACCCAGGCACCCTGTTTTTGGTAGATATTGGCACTAGGTTCTGGTAGTTCTGTGGCTCAGGATCTTCCATAAGCTCCATTAAAATGCCCTAACTGCAGAAAATTCTGTCAGTACTTGGGAGTGAATATGAGTGGTGGATCACATAGATAATGTATCTATGTATACCAATAATATATTCATTAGTAGAGGCAATAATAATGGAATCCACCATAGTCTGGCCTAGAAAAGGTTTTTAGTGTTGGGTGGCTCCAAACCAGGGAGCATTATCTATTTCTTTCTCATGTTGATACCAGGGTTTGTGGGGATCATGGTTACCAGTACAGCAATATTCAAAAGACCCAAGAAATGGAATTGTCATCCTGCCCCACCTGTCTATTGAACTTTGTCCTTGGAATAGGTCTTTATATCTCTATTGAGAATATAGACGTTTTGATATAACTCCTAGTTTTATTTATTTTTGAAAGCTGAGATCAGGGTGAATGTATATGGGTTTCTCTGATTCATTTCAAGATTCACTGTAGTGATAGTAGAGGAAATAACACTTGTATTCATAGTGGCATTATGTAGACACTAGTGAGTTTACATGTTATGTCCTTCATGGCCCATAATCTTACCATGAGTACCTTGGTAAAGAGACAATCAATCTATTCCTTTGAGACCCCACTGTATGGTAATCAGACCCAATGATCTTAAGCAAGGACATTGCCTATATCATCCAGTAGAGGGTGTATTATTACCATTTTTACATCACTCTTTGTCTTGGCAGCAGCCAAATTTTGCATTTTCAAAATGTGTCAGTTAAGATCTAAGTGTCACAACTGATTGACACACATTATGAGTAGGTTTGTGCTCCATGACCAATAGTATTGAAGGAAGCGAATCTAGAAACACGAAACTAGTCAACAATCTGATCATATATTCTTCTCACTCTTTTATGTACCTAAGAGGCTACCTGGCTTTCTGGAAGACAGTTATCCATATTTTTCATTATGGAAACTCATTACTTGTGGACCCAAACAAGTAATGAGTCTATTACTACTACCCAGATGATGATGGAGATGATTTCAGTTTTTTGCATCATTTTATATTTCTTTCCATTTTTTTCCTTATCCCGAGGCAAAGTGGCTACTGTCAGCACACTCTGAAATAGATGGTCTGTAGGGAGTAATGCACCTCACAGGATGCCTTTATCACTTATTATATTTAATAAGATTGCCTCCTTCATTATGCAGGCAAACTACTTAAGTCTGTAAGATCTCATCAGATCACTGAACAAAGTTATTCCAAAGACCTTTACATTCTTTTTCAGTAAAAGTGTGAGTCTTAAAAACTTGCTGTGATTTGTGCTATCAGTGTTAGGACAGAGTTCACAATAGCCATAGAGTACAACTCAGCTTGCAGGGTCTGGTGACTTTTGGTCTTATAATTATTAGCTACGGAATTGCTTTTCTAGCTTTTTTAAAGTCTCTCTGTTAGATCTCTAATTTAACTCACCAGGGTAACTTAGCCAGAATTTTGGAGGCTAAAGTGAAAGACAAATGTTCCCCTCAAACTGAAAGTATTATTTAACAATCCATTAGAACTTTCTGAGAGTGTTCTGTGGCATCTACCAGCACTTTCTGAAACTCATTGGTACGCCTGGCAACGTGCTTGATTGGATCCTCAGACGTTTCAATGATCTATTTGCAAGGTCCAAGAGTGACCCATGTCTTTCTTAACACTCCCAAAGGTGTTTTGCCAATTTTGCTTTTTCAGAAAAGCATTATGTTTCATTGACCACTTTGCTCAGTTGTGCGAATTTGTGAGAGAGAGCTGCCAGTTGTCAGGTTGGTCAATTAAGATAACAATCCACTTACTGTGATAGTATAAGCAAGAGTCTAAACAGAAAAGAGCTGAGACTCTACCAACCTTTCATTTTTCCCACAGAACAGTACTGGGTAAGGGTCAGGTATCTCATCATAGACAGGAGTGGAGAAAGGAAACATTTCTCTGCATCCCCTGATGCAGAAAGGTCACTGATGTTTTAAGGACCATGGGCCCAGGGAAAGTTAGAAGGATCAGAGTTTGGAGTAAGTAAGTATGTTATACTGAGTCAGAGAAAAGTGTCCCCCAGGTCTACTTGCTAAGGTAGTCTGGGTATAGACACATGAACAGTACAGTGTCTCAGCTAAGGATTACTCCTCTATAAGGAGGCTCTGAATGGAGGTGCCTGGGTGAGAATGCAGATCTCTCATGTGTAAGATCATGGTCAGCCAGAAGTGGAGGTAAGTGTTAGCTTTAGTCATTGACTGCAACTACCTCTAGTGCCTTCAGTGCACTTGCTGTGCATCCAATGAGTGCGAGGTAGGAAATTTTACCCCATAATGACTTCCAGGTAAAGTCTTTGTAATTGCCTATGATAAAGGCTGAAAGATCACATATAGGATTTTGACCTGGAATTGGAACACTGGTATATACACACACACGTGTGTGTATTCATAAACAAAGAGACCTACATACACACACAAATGACCACATATGCATATACATATACATACATAGACATATTTAGAAATCACGAGTTCTTACAGACATTTTCAATTCCAGTTACTTCATTCAGGACTTATTATTGCCTTTCTCCATTTCATATATGTAGTCACAGTGTGAATTCTAACTTTGAGCAACATGAACACATTTATACTTTTGCTTTGTCCTATAATACTTCTAAAATTGATTCACAGCTATTTACCTGATAGCACTAGAAAGAGGCGAAACTACTAAAAATTTTGTGGATGTTTACACACCCCACTCTCTTGCCTAAGACTGAAGGTGTATGTCAAATACTGGTGATTGATTACTTGGGTACGTCCTTGTTTTTTCCATCATTAGGTTCATTAAGTTTGCTTTCAACTTTAGTCTTCCTTCTCATATTTAAAAGTTATTTTTTGGAATAAGTAAAAATGAATTTTCAAAAGTGATAAATATGCAAAAAGAGATATATAAAGTATCTTTCTTTTCCTTACATTACTCAGTCCTCATCCTTCTCTTATAGGTATCCAATTAAATTGTTTTCTAGTTTGTTCTTTAATATTTCATTAAAAAAAAACCTGTCTTCCCGTTCTCTTTATTTCTATGTTACCTTCTTTCTTTTACAAAAGGTAGCATGCTAGGTATTCTCTATTTCACAGTTTTTTTCCACCTAACATTAGCTTCTAGAAATCCTCCCAATTCATTTTGTAGAGATCTTTTGTATTCCTTTTATAGCAGTCAGTTAGGATCTGACTCTTGATTTTGGCTTAGGTCATGATCTCACAGTTCATGAGATCAAGCCCTGCTTTGGACTTCACAGTGACAGCATGGAGCCTGCTTGGAATTCTCTCTCCCTCTCTCTCTGCTCCTCCCCTGCATGCTCTCTCTCTCTCTCTCTCTGTCAAAATGAATAAAATAAATTTTAGAAAACAAACCTAAAAAAGAGAATACTATGAGAAATTATATGCCAACAAACTAGGCAATCTGGGAGAAATTAGCAAATTCCTAGAAACTCACAAACAACCAAAACTGAAACAGGAAGACATAGAAAATTTGAACAGGCTCATAGCCAGCAAAGAAATTGAATCAGTAATCAAAAATATCCCAATAAACAAGATTCCTGGGCCAGATGGCTTCCCAGGGGAATTCTACCAGACATTTAAAGCAGAGTTAGTACATATTCTTCTCAAATTGTTCCAAAAATAGAAACAGAAGGAAAGTTTCCAGATTCATTCTATTTAGGCCAGCATTACCTTGATCCCAAAACCAGATAAAGATCCCACTAAAAAGGAAAATTACAGGCCAATATCCCTGATGAGGATGGATGCAAAAATTCTCAACAAGATACTAGCAAATCAAATACAACATTATATTAAAAGAATTATTTACCATGATCAAGTGGGATTTATTCCTGGGCTATAGGACTGGTTCAATATACCCAAATCAATCAATGTGATACACCTCATTAGTAAAAGAAAAGATAAGAACCATATGATTCTGTCAATAGATGCAGATAAAGCGTTTGACAAAAAGCAGCATCCATTCTTGATAAAAACTCTCAACAAAGTAGGGATAGATGGAAGATACCTCAACAACATAAAGGTCATATACAAAAGACCCACAACTAATATCATCCTCATTGGGAAAAATGTGAGAGCCTTTCCCCTATGGTCAGGAAGAAGACAAGGATGCCCACTCTTACCATTACTATTTAA